>NC_069793.1:98419185-98733010 GCF_027406575.1 Nycticebus coucang | reverse complement strand
AGGCTCCTCAAGGCCTACCAATTCTATATTTCTATTTTCCGCATAATTTTTAACATGCCTCTTCAGTATCCCCACCTTTTAACCAAGCATTCACATTCACGTTACATACTCAACAACTTTGTAACAGGCACTGTATTTGGTTTTTTGTTGCCAAATCAGATTGTCATTATAATCTCATCTCTTGCTTTAATTATTGTGGCCACCAGCAGTGCGTCTTACAAGGGTATATGTGAAACTTGGTAAATGGTCTGTGAAGCTAGTGAATGATGCCCCATGATCATATCAATGTACACAGCTATGATTTAATAAAAAAATAAATAAAAATAATCATGATAGACACACACACAAAAATAAATTAATTAATTCTATCATCTCCCCTCCTTACTTGATTTTTTTTGTAAATCTTGAGTTTATGTTACAAAGATTCAATGCAAGATCCTTCTTGATCCAGACCATACCTTTCTTTGCAGACATATTTATTTTGTTCTTTCAAATCATCAATATTTTCTAGGATCCAATAAAACAACAACTTGGTTAAATAAAATTATTTCATATTGCCTTCGCTGTTTTCATAAGTTAGCCCTACCTACTAAGGCCTGAGAGACATACAAACTCAGAAAAAATGTAAGGATGTCTGAAAATAGTCAATAAACATGCACATAAGTCTCTACACTTTGGAAAACCCATTTTTGCTTTCTAGTTGCTCATTTGGCTTCATTTCATTAGTGTATTTTTTTCTTCATTTATAGCTAGTCAAATCCAGTAACACTTCTAAGATTTAACTCACTCTTCCATTAATCTTGAAAGACTATCCAAAAGTATTTATATTTTCCTTTTTTTTTTTTAACAACAGACATTTATTTCTCAAAGGGGGGGATCAAGAGAGAGAAAGAGAAAAAGTGGGAGAGTCCAAATGTGCTTTCTAACAATGTATTGAATATTCGACTTGCCTTATAACACTCACAATATGCTCTTGTATTACTTAGTCTGTATTTCTCCTGTCTGCAGAAAAAGTAATACCTCTTCCTCCTCTATTGCAAGGTTTACAGCTGACATCACTGTCATGAATAATAGATTAAAAGAGAAAAGTATACCAAATTTATTAATCAAAATTTTATGTGGCATGCCCAAAAACCTTGGAAAAACTAAAATTTCATTTTAAGTCTGATGAAAGAAGTAGAGAATTGTGGAGAAAGATGATTGGAAAGAAAGAATATGATCTAATGGTAATCAACTGAGGGGGACCCAGAAGGACCTGTTTTACCTGATTCTTCTTGGTCTCTCTGGTGTTTCTTTCCTCTCAGTATGAGGCAGGACACCTGTCACAAGAGGGCCTTGGGATCAACTGTCAGGGGAGGTAAGTCGGAAAGTTATCTTTCTAGATTTTATGGCTTCCTTTAGGGAAAAATAGAAGCGAGAGACAAAAGGGATGGAGAAAGTGAAAAAATTTTCTTGCTTTAAGGCCCTCCTGCCTCCTTCAACTCAAAAAATCTCAGCATGTCAAAGGGTCAGACTTTGGAATGTGATGCTTTGAACCCTGACACCTACTAAGCTGTGAATTTCTTAAGAGGAGATGTGCCTTTTTTATCTAATTTCTCAATGCATAGTGCTCAAATTCTTTCCTGAATATTGAATTGAGTGAAAGATGATTGAATATATATCGAATATATTCTCATAGGGAAAGTATGTACCATGAAGCTACTGGGTGGCTATACTTTAATTTCCTTTCATGGAATTGACTTTTTTACAAATTAATAATTTGGGGAGATCCTTGTTGAGTTAATCTTTTGGCCTTTCAAGAAAACACTGTGATGGGAAAAGATTATTTTCGGCAGAGCACTATCTAATTCCACACTTGGAAAATATAACTGGCAAAGAAAATACACCTGACGAGGATACCAGCAATGTAAAATAAATAATTGGTTAATGAAAATCAACACACTGGTAGTTTGGTTCCGATATTATAAAGGATTTTCTTAAAATGAGTGCTGTAAGGTTATATGTTAACATGCAGTTTGAGGAAAGGAGAAAAGTATATCAAAATTTGGAAGCAATCACTACTAAATTTACTTGTCTTTAGCAGGAAGGAAGAATATAACTGTGGAAATTAGCAGGATTTTTTTTATTTCTTTTGAGCAGTCATTTCTATTCTCTGGAATTGGCCAGTGCTTGGGGAATTAGAATTAAAATTATAGACTTATTTTAACATATTTGAGAACAATGTCAAAAATAAGTCATTTAAAGAACCTGAGTAAATTGAAGAAAATATCTGCAATTAGATCTATTATTTTCAATTTTGTGCGCTTTATGTCTATGAGGAAGGTATCTATAAGACATAGTGATTATTTGCATTCAGATATGTGTTTATAAACTTTATTTAGGCTGCCAACTCCTAAAAAGCTCGATAAAATAAAATACACTCCAGGAATTCACATTTAAATTATTTTAAGTAGTATACATTTATTGAGAATGATTATACACCAAATTGCTTAGATTCTAAGAGCAAGAATCCAGAAACCAGGTAATCTGGATTCTACAGAGCTAAATATCTGTAATTATATATATATGGGACTCTCACATGAAAGCTATAACCCAGCTACAACTTAACAATAGGGGGAAGTGGGAAAGGGGGGGGTGGGTAGAGGGAGGGGAATCGGTGGGATCACACCTGTGGTGCATATTACAGGGGTATTTGCGAAACTTGGTAAATGTAGAATGTAAATGTTTTGGCACAGTAACTGAGATAACGCCGGAAAGGCTATGTTAACCACTGTGATAAAAATGTGTCAAATGGTTTATGAAGTGAGTGTATGATGCCCCATAATCATATCATTGTATACAGTTATGATTTAATAAAAAAATTAAAAAAAAAAAAAAAAAAGGAGGTCTGATCTGGGAGCATTGGCTTACACCTGTAATACCAGTGCTTGTGAGAGGTTAGGATGGGATGATTGCTTAAGGCCTGGAGTTCAAGACCAACCTGGGTTGGTTTCAATATAATGAAACCCCTTCAGTACAAAAAGTTTTAAAAATATTAGCCAAGTGAGATGGTGTGCCATCTGTAATCCCAGCTACCCAGCCACTAGGGAGATGTAGACAGAAAGATTGCTTAAACCCAGGAATCTGACGTTACATTGAGCTATGGTTGCACTATTGCACTTCACTCTGGGTGACACGTTCTCTTAAAAAAAAAAAAATCTATGCTTAAGGTGTTCCTGGTGGTGAAGCTGGGAGAAGGAGTGGTTGCCAAGGAAAACAATAAGTAGAATAGAGTGAGGTTTATGTTATGCAGCTAGCACGGAATTTTATTGGAGTAAGGATGATGGAGTTGGTGAGGTAAAGACTGGAGGTATAATTATCAAGTAATTTAGGCCCTAAGCTATACTTATGTCGATTATAAAGTGAAGCGAGGCAGCCTGTCATTGGCTCATTCCCTACTGTGTCTCACGCTCATAGCTCTAATCTTAAAGCATCATTATCCTTCAATTTGGAGCTAACGTACGAATTGCAACTGTAAGCCTCGGGGCTCCCAACCTCCCTGGCCTCCAGTGTGGCAGCTTGGCAGGCGTGCTGACTGTGAGGACCTCTGAGCCACTGCACCTGGCCAGACCACGGACGGAGGGCAGCAGCAGCTTTCTCTCCATAGCCTAGCTTTTATGTAAGGCACATCGGGGAACTGTGTGCAAAATTTGCATCCAGGTGTTAAGGGAAAAGAAAAAAAGCTGTATAGCAAATGTGCCAGGCTAAACTTAGTTCATTGTAATGTCCAGAAACCACTTTTGCTCCAGCTGCCCTTTAGACTAAAAGGTTAAACAACAAATTGAAAATAAAAATTTAAAACTCTAGCTAATGAACATTTTTTCATGTGTTTGTTAGCCATTCGTCTGTCATCTTTACAGAAGGTTCTATTCATGTGTCTTGCCCATTGATACATGGGATTGTTGGCTTTTTTCATGTGGATTAATTTGAGTTCTCTATAGATCCTAGTTATCAAACTTTTGTCTGATTCAAAATATGCAAATATCCTTTCCCATTGTGTAGGTTGTCTCTTTGCTTTGGTTATTGTCTCCTTAGCTGTACAGAAGCTTTTCAGTTTAATGAAGTCCCATTTGTTTATTTTTGTTGTTGTTGCAATTGCCATGGCAGTCTTCTTCATGAAGTCTTTCCCCAGGCCAATATCTTCCAGTGTTTTTCCTATGCTTTCTTGGAGGATTTTTATTGTTTCATGCCTTAAATTGAAGTCCTTTATCCATCTTGAATGAATTTTTGTGAGTGGGGAAAGGTGTGGGTCCAGTTTCAGTCTTTTACATGTAGACATCCAGTTCTCCCAACACCATTTATTGAATAGAGAGTCCTTCCCCCAAGGTTATGGGGGGGAAGGAAAAGCAGGAAGAGGGAGGGAGGTGGGTGGGGCCTTGGTGTGCGTCACACTTTATGGGGGCAAGACATGATTGCAAGAGGGACTTTACCTAACAATTGCAATTAGTGTAACCTGGCTTATTGTACCCTCAATGAATCCCCAACAATAAAAAAAAAAAAAAAAAGAAAGAAAGAAAAAAAACTTAATTAAAAAAATTTTTTTAAAGAGAAAAAAATAAAATTAAAAAAAAATTAAAAAAAATAAAACTCTAGCTATCTCTATTAGCTGACGTGGAACAAAGACCTTATGGAGGGTCTTTTCTCTTCTTTAATTTATTAATAAGAGACAATAATATTTAAGAAAACTGTAAGGGGGCAATATTCCCCATATAGCACAATTCTAAAAATGGTTATTATCCTTTTTTACTTCTGTTGTGCCTATGCCTTATACAGATTGCATAATTCAAGGATTTGGTTGTGTTTTTTCCTACACTATTTCTCTCTCCTCTCTGTCTCCCTCCCTCCCTTCCTTCATTCTTCCTTTCATACTACTTTCTTTCTTTTCTTTTTCTTCCTTTCTTAAATTCCAGCCTATTTACAACCTTCAATTTCCTGATATACCTGAAATTAATAGCTGCACTCACAGTATAAATAGTATAGACTGCTGTCATAAAGGGAGGGAGGGGTGGGACATTAGTGTGTGCCACGCCTTGTGGGGGCAAGACACGATTGTAAGAGGGACTTTACTTAACAAATGCAATCAGTTGAGGGTTTCTTGTACCCTCAATGATCCCCAACAACAACAACAAAAAAAGCTGTTTAACTTCTGGAGTCTCAATTTCCACATCCACAAAATGTATTTAATATCATTTGCCTCCTCAGCCAACTCTTATGCAAATTACAAGAGATTATATCCTTCTTTTGCTGGCCTGAAGTGGACTCTAATAGTTTATGCAATTGTTTTTGTAGAACTTTGTGGCTTTTCCTTGTTTTGAATATTTTCCTTGAAATAAACTACTATAATAAGAGTTACAAAAATTTTCATGTATTTTTAAATATTGCCAAAGTGCACTATAAAATACATATGTACATTTGATTTAACATTATGATAAATAAGAATAGGAAAGGTAGCTCCTATTTCACTCTTTACACCAAAATTCTAAACTGATTACATATTTAAAAAGAGTGAATAAAATCAAAATGTCTAAGAAGAAAATAAAAGCATTAATTTACATAATCTATGGTGGAAAGGATTTTCTAAACCAAGGAGCAAATTTAGAAAGTATACAGCTTATAATTTCATTGATTTTGCTACAATTGAAATAGCAGCAATAACTTCAACATCAAAAGAAAAGTCACAAGATCAGGAAAGTAAGTAATACACTTGGAATAATATTTTCAAAAATTTTCCAGGAAAACATTTATCTCCTTATGTAGGGAGGTTTCTCACTGATAAACAACTAGAAATGCAAAGAAGATATGAAGAAGACATTTACATATTCCAACTTAATAAGCATATTAAAGTGTGCTTAATGTTACTGCCTATAACATATTTCAACTTAATACACTATCATTTTACATTTAAAAGATCAACAAGAGATTAAGTAAAAAGAATGATGTTGTATAGTTGCAGAATATAGGGGACTGTCACTTTGCTAATAAAAATCCATTAGTAAATAATTTGTATTTATTTATGTATTTATTTATTTATTTTGAAACAGAGTGACCCTCTGTCACCCTGGATAGAGTGCTGTGGCATCATAGCTCACAGCCACCTCAAACTCTTGTGCTCAAACAATCCTCTTCCCTCAGCTTCCTGAGTAGCTGGAAGTATAGGTGCCTGCCACAATGCCCAGCTAATTTTTCTTTTTTTTATTAAATCAAATACACATAGATCATGAATACATTTATGCACATGTGGGGTACAATGTGTTGATTTTTTTTTATACAATCTGACATGGTTAGATCAAACCAATCAACACAGCTTTCACCTCATTTACTTGATTATTGTGCTAAGACATTTACGTTCTACACTTGACAAGATTTGACTTGTACCCTTGTCATATGCTCCATAGGTGTGGTCCCGCCTTTTACCCTCCCTCTGTCAAATCTCCCCACTACCCTCCCTTCCTACTCCATAGACATGGGGTGCCACTCTTTCTCAGGCTGGTCTGCAACTCCTGAGCTCAAGCGATCCGCCCACCTTGGCCTCCCAGAGTGCTAGGATTGCAGGCGTGTACTACTGTCCCCCGGCCTAGGAAAACACAATTAGAGTAAATTGGCAACGTACTTGAAGTGGTTTAAACTTCACTTCATTCCTAACTTATCCTTATTTCTAAAAATGTATCTTAAAGGTAACTGCATGTATTTTTATTAAACAATATCTGAATAGTGCTGTTTTTACTACTGCCAAGACAAAAAATAAAATGTAAAATAATGTCAAGTAACAATAATATGAATTTATGTTTCCTTACCATGGAATAAGAGTCATTAAATTGATGTGGTAGTATAATATTGAATGACAAAAACAAAATTGATTACAATATTGTTAAACTTAAAAAATCAAGTAAAATGTGCCAAATATAATGGCATTGAAATTTGCAGTGCATATAAATGTGTATGAATATAAATTGACTCTTGAACAACATGGGTTTGAACTGCACACGTCAACCAACACACGGATTTTCTTCTGCCTTTGCCACAGGGACGGCAAGACTAATCCAACCTCTTTCTCCTCCTCCCCAGCTTGTTCACCATGAAGATGAGGATGAGGATAATGATCCACTGCCGCTTAGTAAATATATTTTCTCTTCTTTATGGTTTCCTTAATAATATTTTACTTTCTCTAGCTTACTTTATTGCAAGAATACAGTACATAATACATAACATACAAAAGTATGTGTTAACTGGCTGTTTTTATGAGGCTTCCAGTCAACAACAAACTATTAGTAGTTAAGTTGCCAGGGAGTCAAAAGTTGTATGCAGATTTTCAGTTGTGTAGAGGGTTAGTAGCTCTAATTGCAATATTGTTCAAGGGTCAACTCTATATATCTATATAGCATTTGTACATATAAACATATATAATCATGTACAAAATTATGCATGTATACACATTTTAGGAAAGGAAAAAACTCTATTTAATTTGTAATACTCAAGTCTTGTAAATTTGTAGTACTAAAGGCCTTAAATTATTTATAGTACTGATAATATTCTTGTAACTCATAAATTTCTATAACTGAGATTGAAGCATATATTTATGCACAAGTATGTATCCTCATTTTAGGAAAGGAAAATCTGTATTAAATTTGTACTACCCAAGTCACATTTGACTTCTGCAATTACAAGAGATGCTCAATGTGAGTTGAATTCATCTTTTGTTACTGGTATACTTTGAGTATTACAAATTTTTTTTTTCTTTTTTTTTTTAGCTGGGGCTGGGTTTGAACCTGCCACCTCTGGCATACGAGGCTGGCGCCCTACTCCTTTGAGCCACAGGCATCGCCCAAGTATTACAACTTTAATAGCCTCTCATATGGGCCTAATAGTTATTCATCTACTAGTTTCAAATTAGTATTGAGTACATGAGATTGTTGTTATTCCATTCTTGAGATACTTTACTAAGACGAATGTTCCTCAACTCCATCCAGGTAAATACAAAAGATGTAAAGTCTCCATCTTTTATGGCTAAGTAGTATTCTATGGTGTACATTATCACACACTTTATTAATCCATTAATGTGTTGATGGGCACTCAGGCTGTTTTTATGTCATTGTGACTGTGAATTGAGCTGCTATAAATGTTCAAGTGCAAATGTCCTCATAATAGCATGTTTTTGTTTGCTTGTTTGTTTGTTTTCTTCTGGGTATAAACCTAATAAAGGAATTATAGGATCAAAAAAGAATGTCTTCCTTTAGCTCCTGGAGGATTCTCCAGACTTCTTTCCAAGAGGGCCACATTAGTTTGCAATTCCACCCACAGCATGTAAGTGAACTAGCATGTTCTTTGAGGTCACAAATAGAACAGGCACATGTTAGCTCCAGGACAGAAGATTAATCATTATTTTCTACTCTGTTTCTAATTCACCTGAAATCATATGTTCTTATTATCAAGATAAATAAAAGATTTTGGTGAGTAATAAATTTTTAAAAGTTGGGGTATAAGGAATGTTGGGGGGAATATGTTGTTCATCGACAAGATCATCAAACTTATATTATCCTGAATATATATTTTTAAAAGCTAATTGCTCCTGATTTTAAAAAACTTAATTTTTCTTCAGCAGAAGATTAATACTAATTTTGAAAAATGGTTTGCTCACCAAGAGACAGATTGTTTCCTCAATTCCAAGGGTGCCAGATTCTCTGAAAAATAACAGTTGTGTCCCGGGAACTATTCTCTAATCTAAATTGTGGTTAAAAATACTTTGATGCAAGTTCAAAATTTCCCAGTACATGAAGAGTTTAGTGCTTTCTCTCTGACATAAAAGTATTTCTCAAGTTTAGTTTTAGGTTTTAATTCCCTTTTCCCCCTATCATAAAAGGCCCGTGGAACATGGTAGAACCACTGGACCCAAAAAGCCTGGTCCTCTCAGTCACTACTGGGAAGCCTGATTCTAACAACTACTCAGTCTGTGATATGAGACAGAAATAAGCCATTATTGTGTGAAACCCTGAAGAACTTAGAATTGTTCACTATAACTGCTTATATTTATCATCTTCACACATGGAAATCTAGTTGGTTGGTTCCAGTAGTCTAGTTTTCTCTTCCCATGTGGGTCTGTGAAATTGGGTCTCTATTTCTATCATTGGCAGAATAATTAAGTTCTCTTTTTTTCTTCATCACTCTCATCTGATCTCCCTGAAATTTTAAATAGAACATTTACTTTGTATGGTATCTAGGTGATTATCGATTTAAATCTTTATGCAAATAAGAATGAGTCCTTTTGGGTCTTCCAGTTTAATCCATTTTTTTTTTTTGTTCTTCTTATCCATCATCAGATTTAACCCAACAGCCCCTGAATGTTATCACAGGGTGAGACCTCCCCCTGTATGGTAAGAACCCCCACCTGTGAGTGATTATAGCAATTAAAGCCACTAATACTGGAAGAGGAGAGATGAACTCCACTGGTCATTTGGCTCTTTCCATACACAGCCTGTATTTAAAAAAAACTCTATGTTCTCAAGGTCTTGGACTATTCATAGTACTGATGATATTCTTGTAACTAATATATTTCCATAACTAGGGTTGTGATCTTCCTTAATAAAATTTTCACTTGATTCTTGAGGTTACATTTGTGGTCATAATGATCATTATCTCACAAGACAGAATGCTGAATGCCATAATTCCAAATGTTGAAATCTTGATAGATCAAAATCACTAAGTCTAGATCCCTAGAATAATCTAAATCTAAAATCTAAAATCCCGAGTAACCCAATCCTAAATTATTGAAATCCCAAATGTTAAAATTTTCTTGAAAGCCAAGCCATGGAGATAGGATTAGCACACTTTCTGTTGTACACTGGACAGTTGCATCCTGTGTGCATCCAGCAATGATCAGCCTGTCATTGTTTTTATTTAGAAGTTAAGTACAGTTTAAGGAGATGTGTATGGGTGCCAAGTCAACAAAGGATGGGTTTATGTACTTAATTTTAGGTGTCCACTTGGACTGGATTAAGGATTATTTAGAAACTTGGTAAAGAGTTAATTTTGGTGTGTTTATGAGTGTGTTGCCAGAGGTTAGTGTGTTAAACTGACCCTTCAATGCTTGTGAGCAACATCCAGTCACCCAGGGACCTGAAGGGAACAAATACAGAGAAGCTTAATTGTTCTCTCTCAGAGCTGGGATAAATGTTTTTGTACTACCTCAGACATCAGAAGTTTGGCTTCATGAACATGCTTTATCACCATGTTGACTATGTGTGTAAGCCTTTTGTATGTATGTAAAAACACTGAAACTTCCTCAATAAACGAAGAGATGATGTTTTTGTGCATCTGCATTTGTGAAAGATAAAATTTCTTGAGCTCTCAGCTCTTTGCGTGGCTGTATATGTCATGATGAACCATAAAAGTTTTCGATTGATCATGTCAAAGCCTTAGGTTGTCCATCACAGTATCTCAGATCTCAGCAATTATAAAGCTGTGTAAACACAATTACCAGTCATAGTTAAATGCATTCATATTATATATTTCATTTTTTTGACCCATGTCTCCATGAGCATTGTCTACTCATATCTGTTACACCTGTGTAGTTGTTATGAGTATACCAGAGTGTTTATGCTTCCAAAAATATGTTTGTTATTAATGACTTTTTTATTATGTAAAGTGGTCTATAACATGTTCTGCTATGCTTTTGTGTTTCCCAAGCAGATGTCATTTAAAAAATATAAATAACTAGGCTGGGCACAGTGGTTCATGCCTGTACTCTGCTAGTGTTCACTCCTAGCACTCTGAGAGGTTGAGGTGGGTGGTTTGCCTGAGCTCGTGGGTTTGAGACTTGCCTGAGTCAGAGCAAGACCTCATCTCTAAAAGTAACTGGGAGTAGTGTCAGATGCCTGTAGTCTCAGCTACTCAGGATGCTGAGGCAAGAAAATCACTTGAGGCCAAGTATTTGAGGTTGCTGTGAGCTGTGACCCCATGGCACTCTACTGAGGGCAAGAAAGTGAGACTGTCTCAAAAAAAAAAAAAAAATATATATATATAGGTATCTATTAAATGTTTTTAAATTACCTTTTTCAGAATCATATTTTAAATATCTTTACATTTCAGAATTACGATTTCTGGATTTTAGATTTGGCACATTTTGATCATCCAGAATTTCAAAATTCAGGATTGTGGCATACCAGGATGCTAATGGCCCCAAACCCATATGTAGACACTTTAAAGGGAGAAAAGTTTATTAACTCATGTACAGTGGGAGTCATGAACCATAGCATTAAGGACATCAACTTTGAGGCCATGATATCTGTATTTTAATCCTTTCTTTGCCACTTCATTTATTGGACAAAGCTTACCAGACATCCCTTTTTCTTATTCTTGAAGAGGTTTCTCACGTGGGGACTACATGTTCAGGAAAGGCTTCTGGACCTTCACACTGCACTCAAGTACTTCTGACTATAAATTTGAGTTGAAGACATGCAACAGCATAGAGCTATCTATAAATACATCAATCTACATATCGTCACAGCAAGCTATCCTATCTAACACCCTGAACTCTGATTTACTTGAGAAATTCAGATACAACTTCTTATAGTCTGTGACAATGCTGTAAGGTGATACCATTCTTACATCTCAGTTACTCTATAGTGGTTAGATGAAATTATCTGCTGATGAGTTGATATTTTATACAATGTACAACTCAATTCTAAAAGGACATAGATGTGCTTGTCTTATGCCAAACCATACTGGACTAACATCCTCAACTCTTATTTACTCCAGACATTGGGTAGGATGTGAGCAGATGATCTAGGGGGAAAAAAAATCTTCAACAGATGTGAAGTAGATTGGAAAAGCCTTTCTCCTGTTCAGAGGTGGCTCGTAGAATCATAGATGTGATGATTGAGGTATTTTGAATAATAGGGAGAAAATTATATCTATAAAAGAAGAAAGAATTGACTAATTATTGCTGAATTATATTGATGCCTTGCAGAAGGAAAATGAAAGACCAAAGGCTGATAATGGCTAAACAAGAATCAGAGAGCATCTATGGTAGCTTATAAAGAGGTCCTCACTACCTATAATGGAATGGTGGATGCAGTTGAGTGGCTAACCTAATAATTATTAGAGCAAAAGAGCTCCAGTGACATTTGAATGCTGTCATGGAAGCTCATATATGTCAACATGAAGGTGCTAGTAGAGAAATGTCTTTGATTCTAACAATTGAGATAAAGCCATTTGAATGGATGTCACTAAGGATATTGACCTTGCAACCCCTGACTAGACCATCTGACTACCCTAACGTGGTCAACACTTTTCTTAGGAAGCGTTGAGTAACTTGTACTGGAATAGGTTTCAGAAGCCTTTCCCTAGTAAGACAACATGTGTTGTCTCTCTTCTCACAGACTTCTCCCACCACTTCTTCCAGTTGTCAGGCCAAAAATAAGTAATAAATTTTGGTATGTGTATACCATGGAATACTATGCAGTCTTAAAAAATATGGAGCCTTTACCTCTTTTATGTTTACCTGGAGGGATCTGGAACATATTCTCCTGAGTAAAGTGTCTCAGGAATGCAGGAAAAAGTATCCAATGTGCTCAGTACTTCTATGAAACCTACTTATATT
This sequence comes from Nycticebus coucang, assembly GCF_027406575.1. NCBI lineage: Eukaryota > Metazoa > Chordata > Mammalia > Primates > Lorisidae > Nycticebus > Nycticebus coucang. The sequence goes on along the minus strand of NC_069793.1, from coordinate 98,720,376 downwards.
TACTCACACTTTCTTATGAAAGATAGAACACAACTATAGCCCAGGATGAAGGGGATAAATGGAGTGGGAAGGAAGGGGAGGGGGAATGTTTGAAAGAGGGAGGGTAAAAGGCAGAACCACACCTATGGAGCATCTGACAAGGGTACAAGTCAAATCTGGCAAGTGTAGAACATAGATGTCTTGGCACAATAATCAAGTAAATGAGGTGAAAGCTATGTTGATTGGTTTGATCTAACCACATTAGATTGTATAAGATAAAAATCAGCACATTGTACCCCCCAAAAAACAATAAGTAATAAGTTACAGTATAACTCAGCTGTGGACATGATGGCTCTGATAATTGAGTAAAAAACTACTAATCTAAATAATTTTAAGAAGTAGTTGAGATGTATTGATAGCATCCAGGGAGTACTCCTACAATTAGATTTTAAAGATGCTTGATCAAGGAGGTTAGAGTACAAGATTAGATAATCAAGAATTTGTCATTCAAGGCAATAGTCCCCAAACTTTTTAGCTCTAAGATAGGGTCCCCAAACATTTTGGCACCAGGCACCAGTATCATGGAAGACAATTTTTCCATGAGTGGAGGGAGAGGGGGTTAGACTCTCATAAGGAGCACACAACCTGGATCCCTGGCACATGCCATGAGTGAGGGGAGAAGGGATTAGACTCTCATAAGGAGAACACAACCTGGATCCCTGGCACATGCAGTTCACAGTGGGATTTGCTCTTCTATGAGAAAATCATGCTGCTCCTGATCTGTCAGGAAGTGGAGCTCAAGTGGTGATGTGTGATCTAGGGACCTGCTCTAAATACAGATGCAGTTTCACTTGCTTGCCTGCTGCTCATGTCCTGTTGTGTGGCCTAGTTTCTAAAAGGCCACAGACTGATACCAATTTGTGGCCTAGGAGTTGAGGACCATAGATCTCAGGGATGGATGCCTTTTTGAGATATGAGATTTAGCACATTGACAAGTGACCTGAGAGGATGGAGTAAATGTACTGCTTATTGACTGCTAGAAGCCTGGGAAAAATAATAGCCAATAATCAGGGTAGTAGAAATGTCTAAATTTCCTAACACATGGTAGAGAGATAAATAAAGAAGTCAAGTTGTTGCATGACTGGAGACGCAAACAAACAGCAGCTTTGTTGTGGGTGTAAACTCGCTCCTGTAATTATTAAGTTAAGAAATGGACTACATAGGATGGGATGGCATGTAGCGAAATTCTTTATTCAGGGTTTTGATTTTATACCCTTTTAGTCATGTACACAATCTATTATCTGTTAGTTTTAGCATTATCTCATTTTACCTATCTGAAATTAATTTGAAAGGAAATATTCTGTTATCATATCAACACAATCACTTTTGTAGTAAACATCTTCTTCTAGACACTGACTAATTTCTGGGCAGGTATCTAAATAAAGATCACAAAGAAGAAAGTAGCCACAGGGGAACAGAGTTAATGGAAGAGTATCTTCAAGCGTTCACTCAGTTTACTTAGTATGAAGTAATGACTGTGTCTTTTCCTCAGGGCAGAGCATCTATAGAACTCTGATAATATGTTGTTAACATACATCAACCCCTGTCCCATATCTCTGAGAAAGGGTGGTATGCCCTTTGGCCTCAGGCTTCACAGGGCACACAGCTTCAGAGAATGGGCTTATGGAATTTTTAACTCCAGGCAAGTCAACTCTGCATGTGTCCCGGGGGGACCAGGTCCCTTAAGCCTCTGGAAAGAAAGCAAGCCATTTTAAACTCACACTGAGTTCACTTTGTGTGCTTGATGTAGGATATGTTTATTTCTAAATATTGTTTTACATTTCCCCTTTCTGTTTTTTGATGAATATTATTCATGTCTGTCATCATTAAAGTAAACACCTGTGCATAATGTTCATTTTCACTTTGGGTATGCTTTATTTTCTTATAAATTAAATATAAAATGAATTCAATAATTAAAAATAATGTTAATGATCCTACTGAACTTCCTATAAGTTCCTGTATTTTTGAAATAGGATTTATTTGTTTAATTTCATCAGTTATGTCTGATGAAATTAAAATCTGATCTCTATCTATTCTTTGTAACTTATTTTTAAAAGTGGAATATATCTTATGTTGTAAATTTACAATTGTATTTTTATTATTTTTATTGTTGGAGATTCATTGAGGGTACAATAAGCCAGGTTACAATGATTGCATTTGTTAGGTAAAGTCCCTCTTGCAATCATGTCTTGCCCCCAGAAGGTGTGGCACACGCCAAGGCCCCACCCCATTTTCTTAGCCAAATTATTATGGTTTAACAAATGCTTTTTAACATTATCCCAAGGAAATTTATTCTCATTATATTTAACAGGGGTTATATAAAAAGTAGTTACATTCTAATCATATTTTAATTGCATTTGTTTTTTTAAGTTAACTAATTTATCCCCCACCATAACAATAGTTTGTTCTAAATCAGTAATTTTATTATATAATTCAGTGTCAATTTGTTTTTGAGCAGTTCATAATTGTTTAGAGTTTTTATGTCAATTAACCATAAAATTATGTGTTCTGATTCTTTGAGTTAAAGTCACCCCAGAGGTGGCAGCAGAAGCTGTCACTGCAATAATTTCAAGAATGGCAGCAATTAAAAGTCCAATAAATCTCTTGGTTCTTTTCAGGACTCGATCAGCCAGAAGTTGAAGGACCGTCAGGGCAGGAGATTTTTGCCATGGCCTGGTTAAGTTCACTGGTATCCATATAGCTGTCTTGGCTCTCAATAAATATATCTTTTCCTTTTGAGGATTTAAATTTAGAGAATTATTAATACAAGTAAACAGTTGATACATAGTACAAAACAATTTTCTTTTTTTTTTTATTCCACTTTATGTTGCCCATAAGCCACACAAGGGTAATTGAATACAAGCTTGAATGTATCTTCCATCATGGACAGTAAATTCCATACCGTTTAAGTATGGGGTATGGTGGTTTGATGATAAAACAATCCACCAGTCCAACCCTTTATAGGTTTTAGGGCTGCTGCTACTTTCCACAAATGATTTTGTATAGGAAAACCATAAATTTCATGTAGGATAATATTTAGAAATAAACATATCCTACACAAGTCAAGTGAGCATGTTAGAATGGATATATGAAATAAAGGTGAGAATTCTACTGGCTGGTTATTTTCCATAAGATGGACCAGGATATTGACTGTTGACCAAGGACATTTGGAATATGTTAAAGAAAGTGACACTAATATCACTAAGAAGGTCTGTGATAACTTTCCCAGCTATAGGAGAGAGAAATACAGAGCTGTGCTCATTAACATACTTGACATGGGGATGGAGGAGCTCTGATGGAGGAGAGGTTAGGAAGCCACACTTTAACCAGTAGAAACCAAGAGTCTATAGTTACTAGAACACCTGACATGGTCAAAAGAGCAGCCCCCAGGGTATTTGACCTTTAAAAAGTTGAGAAAGTTAATACAGTGTCCCTAAAGGTAAAATACATAGCCATCAGGGGGTATAAACATCTATTAAAAAAAAAAGAAAACAAATGGAAAATCAGAGTATTAGCATTCATTTCAATAAAAAATAGTTAAACAGTTAAGATCACTTACCTAGTTCCAAGACATGAACTGATGTTCAGATCCAGAATCCACTGATTAAGAAGGTAGCCAGGTTCCTAGAGAGAAGGATCCTGGAGTGTCCTAGCAAAGACCTAGTGTAATATTCCCCAGGCATCAACAGCAACAGTAATATTCCCCAATTATTCAAGGAAATGCACCTGGAGAAAAGGTCGAGTATATGCACCTAAAGAAAAGGGGATTAAGACATTCTGAAGACTATTGGGCATAGGGGCCTGCTATGCTAGAAATTGCCCCATTTAAAGGCATTTTGAAGCTTAATCCCTAGAATAAAAGGTATACTGAGGTGAAACATTTAAAAGGTGATTGGGTCATGAGGTCTGTGCCTTCATTAATAGATTGATTCATTAATAGATTAATGAGTTGATGGGTTAATAGATAAACGGGTTAATGAGTTAATGGTTTCATGGGTTATCTCAGTAGTGAATTAATTGTCATGAAAGGAGTTGGTCTCTTATAAATCCTGGTTGGGTCTTTCATGAGCCTTCTCACTACCTGTGCAGCCTCAGGACTATGCAGAGTCCTTACCAATACGAAGGCTTTCATCAGATGTCGCTCTTTGATTTAGGACTTTGGAGCCTCTAGAACTGTAAGAAATAAATTTCAATAATTTGTAAATTACCCAGTCTCATATATTCAGTGATAAGAGCAGAAAACATACCAACATGAAGCCATATTGACACACATGTATAGAGACCAAAGGGCTTGTAATCTCCCCTTAGAGCTATGCGGAACTGATAATAAACTGAAAAAGAAGGTCTTATTTAAAGTCCAATTCGCAGTGAGTACACTGTGTCCATGAACCCAGCCAGGGGTTATTTCCTCAGTTCCTGAGTGCGTCATTGAATCATTGACTTGGCAGTTAGAGCAAGACTCACATTAGGGACCTGAAGTGTAGAGTGAGAACTGCCATCATAAGGAAAGTCAAATAAAAACTTCTAAATGGCCTCATCCAACACACACAGACACCCACATAGGCCAATAAAGTGAACAGGCAAAACACCGTTCTTTCTTTTTTCTTTTTTGTAGAGACAGAGTCCACTTTATGGCCCTCGGTAGAGTGCCATGGCCTCACACAGCTCACAGCAACCTCCAACTCCTGGGCTTAAGCGATTCTCTTGCCTCAGCCTCCGGAGTATCTGGGACTACAGGCACCTGCCAATACCCAGCTATTTTTTGATTGCAGTTCAGCCAGGGCCGGGTTTGAACCCACCACCCTCGGTATATGGGGCCGGCGCCTTACTGACTGAGCCACAGGCGCCGCCAAAACACCGTTCTTTCTTTGAGGAAATGGAGGTGCTGCCATGAAAGACCCAAAAGAAGCAGGGATGGTTGGTCCTATCATATAGCCATTTAACTTGCCAGCCTCTTTTAGAAGCCTGTTAGATCCAGGAGAATGACTGTAGACTACCACAGACTTTACCAAGTGGTAACCCTGATCACAGCTGTTGTTCTCCATGTATTATAATTGCTAGAGCAGATACCACCATCCACTGTATGTGGTTATTTATTTTCCATGACAATTAAAAAAGAGGATCAGAAACAGTTTTCATTTGCATGGGACAGAAAATCATATTCGTTTTTTGTTTTGTCTTGGAGCTATGTTTATATGTCTATCTGTATCTCCTAGACAACTCACAAATACCACACAGATCCATTGCATTGCGGTGGAGTTTGAAAAGAACATGTGAAGTAGTTAGTGCAAAGAAGCTCTTGGTGAGATATAACGAGTAGGAGAAAAATTTTGTGAAGGTTCACAAACCACCTGATTCAGGTTTGGGGGTCCAGAGGTCTGGGTGCATAGATATACCCTATAAAGTTTATGAAAAGTACCTATCAGAACAAGAGACACAATGTAAGACTCCAGAAGTTTAGTGTGAGTTTATGTCATCTGCAGCAGAGGTTTTGTTTGTTTGTTTGTTTGTTTTGCAGTTTTTGGCCAGGGCTGGGTTTGAACCCGCCACCTCCAGCATATGGGGCCGGTACCCTACTCCACTGAGCCACAGACACTGCCCCTGCAGCAGAGGGTTTTAAACTCTTTCATAAACAGGCCTTATTAAGGCTGCATAATATTCCATGGTGTACATATACCACAATTTTATATTGGAGCTGGAACATATTCTTCTTAGTAAAGTGTCTCAAGAATAGAAGAAAAAGTACCCAATGTACTCACCCTTATTATGAAACTAATATAGGACCTTCACATGAAATCTATAACCCAGTTACAACCTAAGAATAGGGAGAAGGGGGAAAGGGAGAGGAGGGAGGGGGGAGGGAGGGGGAAGGAGGGGGATTAATGGGATTACACCTGCGGTGCATCTTACAAGGGTATATGTGAATCCTAGTAAATGTGGAATGTAAAGGTCTTAGCAAAATAACTAAGAAAATGCTACAAAAGCTATGTTAACTAATGTGATGAAAATGTGTCAAACAATCTATGAACCAAGTGTATGGTGCCCCATGATCATACTAATGTACACAGCTATGGTTTAATGAAAATAAATAAATTAAAAAAAAAAAAAGAAAGAAACAGGCCTTATTGGGTTGCCAAGCCACAGGAGAGACAGAACACCCAACCGTGATACAGCAGGTGACCGTCATTTAGAACTAATCATTATTAGCTCAGTTTTGTCATACTTACCAAGTCATAAAATCACGTAGTCTTAGCAGTAGCCCACAGTAAAGTGGAAATTGACAACTAGGATAGATGCCAGGCAGGACCAGTGATATAAGTTCTGTTAATAGGTAGCTCAGATACCTTAATTCACCAACTATCTGATTCACTGTTGGCAGCTGCTGATTTCACATGTATAATCTGCCTCCTAATGTCAATGTAATCTCAGATATATTGACAACATCGGTGAGCCAAAATATTTTTCAACTTATTCAAAATATTTTTCAATTGAATCAACATTTCTGAAGAATTGACTTTAATTATTTTTCATTCTTTCTTTTTTCCTTTTGACCATTTCCAGGACTGATCCTATTTGCAAGTCCCCTATATACAAATTATGAATGAAAGAATAAAGATTTACAGTATGAATATAAATGCACACGGACTCCTAATAAAAATCATCTTGGATCATTTTATAAAACAAAGATCCTTCTTAAAATCAAGTTTTAAAGAAGTTAAGAAATGTCATGGATGCAAGGTAATGGAAAATAATGAATACAGGGAAACAGGTGAATTTGTATAGTTATTTTTATGTAAAATTTATAACTAGAGGAAAATTCAAAATCAACTAAGCATTTATAAAACAAATACGATTTATTTAATTTTCAAAGGTATTAAATGAATAGGAAATTCAGATGGCTGAACCCTCATATTTGAATTAAGTCACTGGACCATTAGGTTTTTTACATAATATCACTAATATAACCTAAGGAATAAATAAAATTCAGAAGTACAGAGAGTCGGACAATGTGTGTCACATGGATGGGAAAATGCCTTTAAAAAATATATATATTCTGAGCTTTAAAAATACTTCTCTTTCCTTCAAGATTATATTCTGTGTTTGCTAAAACATAAAAGTAAAAACTTGAAAACACAAAGCTGCTTTCAATTGTGGGCCTTTATAATTTGAAAAAGTAAGCCATTATGAACTAGCGCAGATTTTAGAAATCTATTTCTTTTAATCCAGGCACTGAAAGGGCTTGAATAGTTTTATTTGATAGATTTATGTAGAAAATGCTAATATAGTTCTGCGTTAACAAAACTCCAATGCAAATAAACTTTCTTTTTAGCTAACGGGCCTATAGGGCTGATTCTGAGAATATAGCCTGCTTCTACAGAGTCTAATTAGCAGAAGACTTTCAGGAGGGTTGGACACAAATATGAGTGCGTTTTTCTGGAGTGCATTCATTGTAATAATTAGACACATACACTCACTAGTCCAACCCTATGCCACGTCATTGCCATACTAGCTTATATTACTAGTAGCCAGCCTGGTCTTATGTTTCTGCTGACAACTGAAAAGAATTGAAATTATTGGATGAAAAAATGTATTGAAATATCAAAATTACACTGTGTTTTTCTTTGGCAGAGTAGTCTTCTATTGTCTTAAAGATAACCAATTCATATTCAAATTTGGTCAGTGTCTGCTAACACTTATAGCCACAGATGTTTCTGATGGTTATAACGCAGAAAGTGACTCTTAAAAATCTTGCCACATTCTCTCAGTTACCTTATGTATCGGAACACTTGAACTGCCTTTTTAAGTTGTTAAGAATTTATGGTTTCCTGGGGATCACTCGGCGATCTTTTATTTTAAGAGAACATGGAACTGGGAATTACAGTGTGCTCAGAAATAGCTAGCATTTCAAAGTCTAAAACATTCATTTAAATTATTAAATGTGGACATGATTCCTGGACATACTAATAGTTTTAAATTTATATTTAGAGTTATAGATAACTACAAAAAGACAAGGATGACTTTTCATAAGTGTAGGTGCAATTAATTATCGGTCCTCAACTCTGCTTCTTGGCACTGTTAAATGTAAAACTAATGTCACGTTTCTTAAATACAATTCTCAGTGCAGTATTTACTTCTATATCAATTGCTACCCAAATATAAATGTTAAATATGGTTTGCTTAACTTCACACAATATTTGTCATATTTGTTCTTCATGGCTTCATGGAAAGTCATTCCTTAAGTTCTGAAAATATAGTTGAACATATCCAAAATAATTTTGAAAAGTAAATGTAGTGCATTTTGTAAAATTTTTGTTATATTTGGTGGCAGGAGGGACAATGTCTATATTATGAAAAATAATAAAGAATTTGATGATAAAAAGTCAATTAATCAATTAATAATTCTATCAATCAATATTGTAACTGATGTTATTGGATTAACTGAATTGTTTCAATGCTTTCCCTGTCCCTGCATGACTGATGGAGCCACACCCTGTTCCTAGAGTGGTAAAGTCATGTTTCAGAGAAGAATATAGCAGCGAATATGAGTATGGGGGGTGAGATTTATTAAAACCATAACAGTAAAGGGGTTTTAAAAGGATATTAAAAGTTCTTTCACCTTTTGGCATTCTCACAACATTCCAGGATTAATAAGAAATACAATATTTCACAATTCACATATGATGTAGAAGAGCACTTGAAAGAGCCCTCAAGTTACCACTTAAAAGATGCAGATACTTGTACTGACTCCGCCACAAACCAGCCATTTAACAACCACAAACAAAATTGCCACTTCCTTGAAGCCTTGGTTTTTACCTTCCATCTATAGTACTGGAGTTGATTTTGTGAAATACTTGGGGTTTCAAGGAAATACCACTTATCTGATCTAGTCCTTAACATGAAAGTTGATGACAAAGAACCTTACTTACCACTCTTTTTTCAGTTTCTTGACATTTCCAGGCACATGGAAGACACTAAGTTTGCTCAGAAAATTGTCAAATAGTAATTGGCTAAGTGAAAGTAGAGACAGAATTTTAGTCCTCAAAATCACTCTAATCAAACACTTTCATGTTTTATTTATGAGATTACTATGAAGGCTTGTTTTTAACTAAGAAATCCAATATTTAAAAAATATCTTTGTAGACCTTGGCTTGATGATCTGTATGATCTCAATTTTATAAAAATTAGCCCTTTTGAATTTTTGCCTATTGAGTGTTTTGAAGCTAAAATAGAGATGGCATTAGAAACCAAGCTTTCTGGGGCAGTAGTCAGATTTCTTCCCCCGTGAGATTAGCAAGATTTATCCAAAGAGATACTTCACTTAAAAAAGTAATTACTTAGCTTCTTAGAAGTCTTTAGAGAACCAATGGAATAGATTGTAATAGTTAAAAACACAGTTTAAAGGCAGTCAGGAGTTCTCGGCCCAATTCTGTCATTTACAATCAGCTTGATTATTTAATCTGTACAATGAAACAGAAATAACACTTCCTTATGGATTATTTGTGAAAATGTAAAAAACTTAATGGCCTACTAGAACAAACAAAAAAAGGCAATAAACTGGAAAATACATTACAATGATCTATAACACAGAAAGATTAAAATGGAACATAGAATTTAAAAGGTTAAAAGATCGAAAGAAGAAATGAAGAGCAAAGTAGCAGTAAAATAGCTAAATAAAAAATAATTATTTGATACATGGAATAATGTGAGTGGTTTGTGATTGGATTCCAGAGACAGAATCAAAATACATGACAGGAGACCAGAAAGTTAGTAGGGATACATGAGCAATAAAACATTTTGAGATACTTTTAGGTCTCAGGAGAAAAGTAAATATACTCATCAATTTTAGACAATACAAGTTAACCATGCATGTCATCTTTCCTAAGAAGATCAATAAAGTAAAACAAGCAAATAAAGAAAAAGACTGTGATTTCCATGAATATCCGAGAGAAAGCATTATAAATAACAAAAATAATCAGTGAAAAATGTTAGGAAAAGAGGAAGTACCAGGGCATCATGGTCAAAGAGAAACCTTCAGCAATTATGCCTCTAATACGGCGGTTCTCAACCTGTGGGTCGCGACCCCTTTGGGAGTTTCCTGCATATCAGATATTTACATTACACTTCGTAACAGTAGCAAAATTACAGTTAGGAAGTAGCAACAAAAATATTTTTATGGTTGGAGGTCACCACAACATGAGGAACTGTGTTAAAGGGTCACGGCATTGGGAAGGTTGAGAACCACTGCTCTGATAGAAACACCAAATTCAACAATCACCATGCAAGGAAGAACCAAAATTCAGGTTGGTGATCTCAGTGCCTGGTTTTAACATTATATCAAAGAAAGAGGCACTACAGAAGCCATTGCCTACATCACCCTTTCCCCATCACTCAGCAGCAATGTCAGCACACCAAGTGGAAAGAAAATCTGTGTGCAGGGTGATGGTGCGGGGAGAGTGAAGTAATTGTGGTATGTTACATGAACTCTGGGCCTACCTGTCACCAGAGAACAGAGTGCAGGGCAGAATTCTGCCACCATCTATGAAGGGAATACTTAGACTACTCTGGCAAGAGGGAGGTCCTCTGGCCCAAAACCTCACTTCCAGCTAGCCCCGCCACTGGCTGACAAAATGTGGCCTGCAGCCTGAAATAAATGAGTAAGGCAATTAGGTTTCGCAGGTTACAGTCCTTAGGCAATTCCCACAGCTGTGCTGGCTCAGAGGTCATGGACTTTGTGTGTATATGACCCAGTGAGACACAAAGAATGCAGGCCAGCCAGTGCCTGTGTCAATTCCAGACAGTGCAGCTCAGTAACAGTGTTCTTTCAGTTGGGAAAAGGAAAGGGAAGAGTTCAGAGGAATTTGTTGTGCAACTTGAGTATTAGCTCAGCCACAATAAAATTAAGTAACAAGCAGATTCTTGAAGTCCCTCCTTCTGGGCGTAGTTCATGGACCGCATTTGTAGACTGACTTTGCCCTAGGAGGAAATATGCTGCTCTAAAGAGAAAAATCTAGTCCTGGCAGGATTCATCCCCTGCTGACTAAAAAGCACTGGGGTTTGGAATACACATCAGAGGTAGCCAGGTAACAGTCACCACAGGCTTTGGATAAGATGGGCCTGGATCTCACAATACCAGATACGGGGTCACAAGGGAGTGCCCACATCATTCCTCTTCACAGGAGCCCAGAACAGAGAGGGAGGGAAGACAGGGAGAGATTTTGTTTGGTAATTCAAGGAATTCTCTTATATCTTACCTAAGTCCACCAAGGTGTTATTACTAGCAGTTTGTGAGAGTCACAGCATTACTGAGCTTGGGGCATACCCAGTGCCCCTAATACGGCTGTGGTGACCAAACACTGGGATCACAACATGTAATTCCCATTTAATATCCGGAAAGCCTTCTCAAGAAGAATGGATTAAAACAATCCCAGACTGTGAATATCAAAATTAATAACCAACTATTTAATGCCCAGATATCAACAAATATCCAGAGATTGGTCAAGAAGTGACCAATTGTGGAGTGATGGAAATAGATGAACTTTCAGTCAAAGAATTCAAAATAGCTTTCCTAAAGAAGCTCAATGAACTTTAAGACAACACTGAAAAGGCATTCAGAAGCCTATCAGAGAAATTTAACAAAAATAATGAAATAATAAAAAAAGGATCAAGGAGAAATTCTGGACCTAAAGAACTTAATTGACAAGCTGAGAAAGGCATTAGAGTCTCACAAAAGCAGAAATGACCAGGCAGAAAAGAGAATTAGTGAGCTTGAAGAAACACAATTTGAAAATACACAGAAGAGAAAAAAAAAAAAAATGTAAGACTGAAGCATGCTGTATAAGATCTTGAAAGGGATCTCAAAAGGGGGAAAAATCTAAAAGTTGTTGGCTTAAAAGAGGAGGTTAAAAAAGATATTGGGGTAGAAAGTTTATTCAAAGAAATAATAACAGAGAGTTTTCCAAACCTAGAGAAAAATATTCAGGTAAGCAGATTTAACCAAAATAAAACTACCTCAAGGCATTTAATAATAAATCTCCCAAAGGTCGCAGGTAAAGTTTCTAAAGAAAGCAAGAACAAAAAAATATATAGCATATAAAGAAGCTCCAAAACATAGGGCAACAGGGGACTTCTCAGTGGAAATCTTTTGGGCCAGGAAAGTGGCATGACATATACAAAGTGCTGAAGGAAGAGAACCTTGATTCTAGAATATTATATCCAGCAAAAATGTCCTTCAAACACAAAGGTGAAATGAAGACATGACAGACAAACAAAAACTGAGGGATTTCATCAACACCACACTTGTCCTACAAGAAACACTAAAAGGTGCTCTTCAATATGGAAGAGAAGGACATTAATGAACAATAAGAAATCATCTGGGCTCGGTGCCTGTAGCTCAGTGGCTAGGGCATTAGCCATGTACACCGGAGCTGGCAGGTTCGAACAGGGCCTGGGCCTGCCAAGCAACAATGATAACTACAACCAAAAAATAGCTGGGCATTGTGTTGGGTGCCTGTAGTCCCAGCTACTTGGGAGGCTGAGGCAAGAGAATCACTTAAGCCCAAGAGTTTGAGGTTGCTGTGAACTGTGATGCTATTGCACGCTACTGAGGGTGACATAGTGAGACTCTGTCTCAAAAAAAAAGAAAAGAAATCATCTGAAGGTTTGCAACTCTCTAGTAACAGTAAGTACACAAATACAGAATACTCTGTTGTTATAACTGTGGTATATAAACCACTTATATCTTGAGTCAGAAGGCTAAAAGACAAAGCTATCAAAAATAACTACAACTTTGTGAGAGATAGCATAAAGAGATACAAATGAAAACCGTAAAAAGTTAAAAAGTAGGGATGGAAATGGAGTTAAAGTGTCAAATCACTTTTAAAATTTTCTTTGCTGGTTTGTAAGCAGAGTTAAGTTGTCATATGTTTAAAATAATTGGTTGTAAAATGATTTTTGCAAGCCTTATAGTCACTTCAAGCCAAAAACCCTACAACAGTTAAACAAAAAATTAAAAGTAAGAAATTGAAATAACTATCAAAGAAAATGTCTTTAACAAAAGAAATCAAGAAGGAGGATAGAAAGAAAGAGAGGGCTACAAAACAACCAGAAGTCAAATAACAACATGGCAGTATTAAGTTCTTACCTACAATAACGACATTGAGAGTGAATGGACTAAACTCTCCCACTGAAAGACATTAAATGGTTAAATAGCAGAAAAACCAGACCCAACTTATGTTGTCTACAGGAAACTCACTTCTCCAATAAAGACACATATAGACTGAAAAAAAAAAAAAGAATGGAAAAGGATATTCTGAGGAAATGGAATCCACAAAAAAGCTGGAGTAGCTATATTTTTGTCAAATAAAACAGATTGCAAGGCAAAAACTGCAAAAAGAGACAAATAAGTTCATTATATAAGAAAAGGGTCGTTTCCACAAAAGAATATAACATTTCTAAATACAATATACGTGCAATACTAGAGCATCTAGATGAGCAAAGTAAATATCATCAGAGCTAAAGACAGAAACAGATCCCAATAGAATAATTTTTGGTGACCTCAACACTTCATTTTTAGAAATGGACAGATTATACAGACAGAAATTCAACAAAATAATTGGACTTGATCTGTATTATACACCAAATGGACCTAGGAGATACTTATAGAATATTTCATCTAACCCATGTAGAATACATTCTGTTTTCCTTAGTTCAGGGGTCATTCTGAAGGATAGATCATATGTTAGGCCACAAAATAAGTCTTAACACATTAAAAAAAAAAAATGGAAAACGCCACAGGCATTTTCGCTGACCACAATGGAAGAACTCTATATATCAACAGCAAGAAGAACATGAGAAATTGTACAAACACATGGAAATTAAACAATACCTCCTGAATGACCAGTGAGTTCATTAAGATATTAAGAAGGAAATTTAAAAATTTCATGAAACAAATGAAAACATAACATATAAAAAGCTATGGGATATAGTCAAATCAGAAATAAAAGGAAAATTTATACTTTTAAACACCAATATCAAAAATGTAGAAAAGCGTTGAATAAAGAACCTAATGATGCAACTTAACTATAAAAACAAGAGCAAACCAAAACTCAAATTAGCAGAAAACTATAATAAATATGAGAGGAAAAATAAATTAAATTGAACTCCCCCACAATGAAATATAGACAAAATAAAATTGATTAAAAAGATAAACAAAAGTGACAATCCTTCAGATAAAGAAAAAATCTAAAGAAATAAAATCGGAGATAAAATAGGAGACATTGCAACTGATGCTGCAGAAATCTAAAGGATCATTAGAAACTAGCATGAGCTAATAAATTGGAGAACTGGTAAGAAATGGATAAATTCCTACACACATATAACCTAGCAAGACTGAACCAGGACAAAACATGAATAAATCAATACAAAGTAACAAGACAGAAATAGTATTAAAATACCTCCTATCAAAGAAATCCCTAGGACTTGATGGCTTCAATGCCGAATTTTACCAAGCATTTAAAGAAGAAATAATACCAATACTTCATAGGCTATTCTAAAAAGTCAAGAAAGAGGAAATACTCCCTAATTCATTCTATAAAAAGTCTTGTATCATCCCAGTACCAAAACCAAAGGTAAAACAGAGCAAGAGTAGACCAACATCTGTGATGAGTATGTGCAAAAATCCTCAAAAAAATATTAGCAAACCAAATTTGACAGCACTTTGAAAAGATTATTCATCGTGATCAAGTGGTTTTCATTCCGGGCATGCAAGGATGGTTTCAGATATGCAAATCAGACAACATGTTATATTATATCAACAGAGTAAAAGTCACACAAACATTTCACTTCATGCTGAAAAATCATTTCTTAAGGTTCAATATCCCTTCATAATAAAAAACCCTTAAAAAAACTAGATAAAGGAGGAACATACCTCAATACCATATATGAAAGCCCCTTAGCTAGTATCAAATATAATGGGGAAAAACTGAAAGCCTTTCCTCCAAGATCTGGAATAAGACAGGAATGCCCACTTTCACAATTGGTATTCAACATAGTTCTGGGAGTTCTAGTGAGAGTGATCAGACAAGAGAAATAAATAAAATTCATCTGAATTAGAAATACAGAAATAAATTTTTCCTTGTTTTCAGAATATATGGTCTTAGATAAACCTTAAGACTCCACACACACACACGAAAAAAAAACAACACACACACACACAAAGCTTTTAGAACTGATCAGCAAATACGGTAAAGTTGCAGACTACAAATTCACATACAAAATCAGTAGTATTTCTATATACTGACAGTAATATGAGAAAGAACTCAAGAATGTAATCCCATTACAACAGGGGTCCTCAAACTTTTTAAATAGGGAGCCAGTTCACTGTCCCTCAGACCATTGGAGGGCTGAACTATAGTTTAAAAAAAATATGAACAAATTCCCATGCAAACTGCACATATCTTATTTTGAAGTAAAAAAACAAAACGGGAACAAATACAATCACACTGCCTCATGTGGCCCACGGGCGGTAGTTTGAGGACTCCTGCATTACACTAACTAGAAATAAAATAAAATACCTAGGAATAAACTTATCAAAGATGGAAAAGATTTCTATAATGGAAACTATAAAACATTGATGAAAGAAATTGTAGAAGACATGACAAAAGAAAAGACATTCCATGCTCGTGGATTAAAAGAATCAGTATTATTAAAATGTCCATATTATCCAAAGCAATCTACAGATTCCATGCCACGAAAATATCAATGACATTCTTCACAGAAATAGAAAAATAATAATCCAGGGGCTCAAGGAGTAGGGCGCCAGCCCCATATACTAGAGGTGATGGGTTCAAACCTGGCCCTGGCCAAAAACTGCAAAAAGTAAATAACTAACTAAATAAATAATAAGAACAATCCAAAAATGTATATAGAACATCAAAAGACCCAAAAGAGCCAAGGCCATCCTGGGTAAAAAGAACAAAACTTGATGAATCACATTACCTGACTTCCAATTACACTACAGAGCTATAGTAACCCAAATGGCATGGTATTTGCATAAGAACAGACACAGACACCAATTGAACAGAATAAAGAACCCAGAAATAAATCTACACATCCACAGAAAACTTATGTTTAACAAAGTTGCCAAGAACATCCAGTGGGGAAAGGATAGTCTCTTCAATAAATGGTGTTGGGAATATTGAATATCCATATGGAGAAGAATGAAACTAGACCCTTATCTCTTACCTTATACAAAAATCCAATAAAAATGAGCTAACCAATTAAGTTTAAAACCTGATACTATGAAACTACTAAAGAAAAACATTGGTGAAGTGCTTCAGTATTTGTTCTGGGCAAGGACTTCTTGAGTAATGTCCCCAAAGCACAGGCAACTAGAGCAAAATTGGACAAATGAAATTTAATGGGATATATTTGTATTATATTTACTTTAATATATTTTGAATTTAGAATAGATAATATTTAGTTCTGAAACCATATTTCCCCAAAATTTTGTTGGATATTTTTAAGGCATTAGACTCTTCCTGAGTAAAAAGAACAAAACTTGACAGACCACATTACCTGACTTCAAATTGTACGACAGAGTTCCTACAAGGTCTCCTAGTAGGCTGTAGGCATCCTGCTGATGTTCTGACTTAGACTGGTCCAAAGATACTAATCATGTTTTTAAAATTCTGTTGTGTTAATTTTGTGGAACCATGTAACATTGGAATGAGTCTTTTGAAGGCAAGATTCATATTGTAATAATTTGTAAATAATTCATTGTGTGACTACCCAACGCAGTTGAACTCTGGAGATTGTTTCTATTGTAGGCCGCTAAGCTATAGATAGAACTGCTGCAATCTGAATGTTTGTTTCCCTCTGAAATTTATAAGCTAAAATATAATAACAAAGGTAAAAGTATTAGACCTAGAGGCTTCTGAGAAGTGACTAGGTCATGGGAATGGAGGCTTCAGAAACGGGATCAGTCTCCTTATGTAAGAGACCCCAGCCTTGCCTCTTCCTCTTGTGAGGGCACAGTGAGAAGTCACCCTCTATGAACCAGAACATGAACTACTATGGGACCTAGCTCTACCTATTCTTTGATTTTGGACATTCCAGCCTCCAGAACTACAGAAAATAAATATCTATTGTTTTTAAGCCTCCCAGTTGCTCAAACAGACTGACATTGGCTATATTTAAAGTAGTGCATTTTGGAGCGGCACCTGTGGCTCAAGGAGTAGGGCGCTGGTCCCATATGCCAGAGGTGGCGGGTTCAAATCCAGCCCCGGCCAAAAACAAACAAAGAATAAATAAATAAAGTAGTGCATTTTGAATGTGAGTCTCATGCGATCCCTACTTCTAAAGCAGAAGACGGACATAGTAATAGAACTTTAATCAAATTGGATGAGAGAAGGGAGAGCTGTTGACTAAGGCATAATTCAATTCTAGTGGCTTTGGGATATTGATTGTTTTGTAAGCTCTGCTTTAATAAGCTTGATGCCCACCAGTGATGCTGGACTAGGTGTGTGTATTTGTAGTCTCATCACGGAGGTCTTTACCTACACATTTTAATTTTTCTTCTTTTCCAGTTGCAATTTCCTATTTTATTTTGCTTTGGCTATGGGTTCCAGATACCAAGTGACTTAGTTAACAGATTTGAATTGACTCCATCTCCCTTCTCATTTCATCACAGAAGTTCTCAAATATCATTCCAAAGACTCCGTCAGCTCATTACAGAGTAACCTGAAAAAAGCAATTAAAAATCTGATTATTTATTTGGGGAGGCTATAAAACAGATAGATACCTGCTACCACAAAGTGACAACTTCCTGATATATCATAGTTCCTCTAGGCACAGTTTACTGAGAAAATAATTACGATGTTTTTTTCCCTGAATTACCTGACTTTCCTAACCCTCTAACCACCTTTTCTGGGAAAAAAGTCAGAAATGTACTAAAGGCTGTTTTTATATGGATATTTCCTGAATTGAGATCAGGTAGCCTATCTTAGTGGAATCAGAATCCTTGCTAATATTTCTCTTTTCATTTTCACAATTCTCCGGAGTCAACAGGGGAAAAACATATGTCCTTCAAATTCTCTTTCCCTATAACTCAAATTTTCCTTCTCTTGATTCTGGCTAATAGTTTGGCTAAAGCTTAATAGGAAAAGATTAAATAATTTGAAGACTCTAGGGTAAATTACCAATATGCACTTTTCTTACATCAATAGCTTGGCCGTTAATGTTATTGTAAATTCGATTTTGAATGCCAAAAGCTTAGTACTATTTTTCACTCTTTTCATTACTTCTTTAACATATTTTAATCCACACTCCAGAAAGGATATTCTAGATCAATTAAGAAAAATGTCATGTACTCAAGAAGGACAAAAACAATAGGCATGTATGTTAATACTTTATTTAAAAAAGACTTTGTTCATTTTACTAAGACTGAATAAAACTGTCTATGAGACTGGCTTTCCCTTTTGAGGCACCAGTATGTTCACAGTGACGTGTGGGCCAAACATGCTTATTTTTGAAATGTGCTGAATTTTCCCTGCAGAAAATATAGCACAGGAGAGATATCTTGAGAGTCCTCCTTTTTTATTATATATTCATGCATAAAAATCTTAAAAATGGATTCACTAAGAAGCCATATTTCACTGAGCGTTCACACTTGCTGACTACTTATATAGCCCATGAGCTTGTGATTTAAATAAATCTTTATCTGGCATAATAGTGGCATGGATTCAAATTGTCAAGACTTTCCCTGTTTTTCTCATTGTAATCTTGTCCACCAAGGCCATTTTCTGGTACATATGTAAAGCTATATGATACGTATACTTAGTAAAACTTTTTTTACAGAGTAAAAGATTAGAAAAATATACTGTTTTCTGATTTCAGACTCAATAATCCCAGAACTTGAAACATATTCATGTTTGTGCTTAGTAGTCAAACTGTTCTAAATGACTTTGAAAATGTTTATCTTTCTTTTTATGTATCTAATAACCTGCCCTAAGGTCAGACAAATGTATAACTATTTAACTATAAAATGGAATGTTCAAAACACATGCCTATATATAATCAATAAATTCAAGAATATGCATGTATATATTTTATTTATTATATATGCAGTATTCTCAGCTATCTGCAATTTCACTTTTCTGAAGTTTTAACATGGGAGGGAAGGAGAGAAGAGAAAAAAAGAAACTACTATAGGGCGGTGCCTGTGGCTCAAAGGGGTAGGGCACTGGCCCCATATGCCGGAGATGGAGGGTTCAAACCCAGCTCTGGACAAAAACTGCAAAAAAAAAAAAAAAAATACCATAAGATCAAAAAAGAGAATATAAAGAGAAAAAGAAAAGAGATACATGAAGCATTTCAATAACAAGGCATTCCTTCTAAGAATTGGCCTATTTGGGTATCAAATCCGTGTCCTGGGCAGAATTAGACACTTCCCTTAAACAGGTCAGCAAATGAGCACTTATCCTCTAGGAATTAAACAAAGGTGCTGTTATCGTCAGGCACTCTACATACGGTACCATTTGAGATAAGGTTGAACGGTGTATAAGTAAAATATGCATACACAATTTTTTCTTGATTAAAAAATGTTCTGTGATTTGTTTGAAAGTTTCTTTAGGAAAATGTTTAATTTATGTTAATTTATGAAAATGTTAAATATAAAATGTTTTATATTTATTTATATTTATATTTTTAAAATATAATTTTTATATTTATATTTTTAAAAATGTATCAATTCCATTCTTTTCATGAAATATTAATGGAATTGATACATTTTTAAAAAATCAGTATACCTAGGGCGGTGCCTGTGGCTCAAAGGAGTGGGACACTGGCCCCATAAGCCGAAGGTGGTGGGTTTAAACTCAGCCCTGGCCAAAAACTGAAAAAAAAAAACAAACAAAAAATCGGTATACCTAAATAAGACAACAAACTGCTGAAGGGAAGGGAATCACCTTTCACAGGTAAGAGATATTACAATCTAAGGGACGTTCTTGATCTACATTTAGACAAGAAAGTTTTAGTGGCGGAATACCTTTTAAAGCATAATTGAAAAATTAAAATATTATTTCCCCCAAAAGTTAACTGAAAAGGAAACTATTCTTCACTGATGTTAAAAATATAAGTTCAGAATCAGTACCACAACTTGGACATATTTACAATTAGAAAAACTCTCTTCTTGATTGTTAATTTAGTCAGTGAGTTGATCTGCGATGTTGATTTTGCTTGTCATGAGGGAAGCAAGTTCTGGTCCATGGTTTGAGAAGAAAAATATGATTTAAGGACTAAGTTAACTTTTAACTCTAATGAAATGGAACAATGTTCCTGAAACAAGAAGAAAGTGCCCAGGGGAGATACTAAGGCTTTCGATGAAATCTATTTCACTGCTCCATCAGTTTATATCCAGAGGCACATTTTCCAGAAACAGTGTTCATTATCCCTTCTGAGTATAATAGTTTAGGTATGAGCACAGCTTGTGGCCCTAACATTCCAGACTTGTCTGCCTTGCTTTTCTCTACCTTGTTCATGAGGCCTAATAATCATCCACAAAGTGATTTAAATGCTTACACAGATCACAGTTCTCTCTCCCTGCCCCCCCAATGCACAGACACACACACACAACTTCACACACACACCCCACATGGACTTATTTCTTTCTCTCATTCCAACCTCTATGCTTTATTTTATTATTTTTTTTATTTATTTTTATTAAATCATAGCTGTGTACATTAGTATGATCATGGGGCACCATACACTTGGTTCATAGATCGTTTGACACATTTTCATCACACTAGTTAACATAGCTTTCGTAGCATTTTCTATGCTTTAGTAGAAAAAAATTATTGCAAGAATTTCACATATTTGCCTCATCTAGATAACTCAGGGTTACCTAAAATTGTAGGACTCCTTTCAGTGCCTCATTTTGTTAATCCATAAAAGCCTTAGACATGGACCTTTCATTCCTTTCCTCTTTAACTTTATAATTTTTTTTTCCCACTTCAGGAGTTAATGTTCTTTCGATATTGATTGTAGGGTAGAATCCTAGGAAATTACCATGATGATATAAAATTTTCGATATTTTCACTTTTATACTTTGGTGTTTAAGACAGAGTCTCACCATGTCACCCTCGGTAGACTGCCATGCTGTGGCATCACAGCTCACAGCAACCTCCAACTCCTGGGCGTAAGCGATTCTCTTGCCTCAGCCTCCCAAGTAGCTGGGACCACAGGCACTCACCATAATGCCTGGCTTCACTTTTATACTTTTATCCTTTCTATTGAATGAGATACCTAATGAATATAGTTTCAGGTACTATAGTAGACCAGTCAGAAATGCATGGTATAATGTAAGTAATTTATATCTTAAGCAATGTCTTCTATTGTGGTCACTCATCTGTCTAGCTTCACATAAAAGAGTAAGCAGTATTGGAAAACTTGGGAGTGCATTGAGTTTCCTGTAATGGCAAAATCCATCTACCAAAAACAGCTATATAAGTTGGGAGATTTTACATATCCAGCGAATACACTGGAAGGCTATGGGAAATGTTGTTCAGCGTTTGGGACTATATTGCCCCTAATGTATGTGTACATTCCAGAAAAGCACCTATTGGTTTAAGAAGAAGGGAATAAATACTTCCTACCAAACAAAAATTAGAGTGGAAGGCTATTCAGAGAGAGAGAGTGACCTGAAAAAATCCCAAGTAAATTGGGCAGAGTCCCCAGATGAATACATTATAGGATATAAAAAGAGACACAAATGGAGCGGCCCTAGATAACTAGAGTATAACTTTGCATTCTCTTATTTCTAAGATTAGATTTATGTGATCCAAATGGCTAGTATCTCTAGCCATCTGTCAGAAGCAAATATAATTTTTTATTTTTTCTGGAGGAACATAACATTATACTTAGTTTCTAGCTTTTTAAATTGTCCTACATTTAAAAAATGTGATGTCCACCACTTAAACAAGATTCATCAGGCTGACGAGGATAAGATACGC
Organism: Nycticebus coucang; assembly: GCF_027406575.1. NCBI lineage: Eukaryota > Metazoa > Chordata > Mammalia > Primates > Lorisidae > Nycticebus > Nycticebus coucang. Next base: position 98,698,330 of record NC_069793.1, on the reverse strand, counting down.
AGCCAAAATTCAAGAAAACACAAAAACTCATTAATATCTTGGAATAAAGGATTTTCCACTGAATCCTCAGAATAGCTATGCTGAAGATGCTAATAGAAATAAAAGGAAAAGCCGTGCTACAGAATGGGAAATTATAAAAAAAAAAAAAAATACAAACTCCAGGGCTCAAGAAAATAATAATTAAGAACTCAAGAGGGTTAAAAGTTGTCATGCAGGTAAAGAGGGACTTGAAAAATAGGTGATAAGAAAGTATTGGCACTAAAGCCTAGACAAACAAAATGGTAAAAACAATATGTAGTGAGCAGCACAAGAGACATAAGGTATATATAATAGTATTTAAAAAATCTGGTAGGTATGGGAGGTGCCTGTGGCTCAAAGGAGTAGGGTGCCAGCCCCATATGACGGAGGTGGTGGGTTCAAACTCAGCCCTGGACAAAAACTGCAAAAAAAAATCTGCTATGTATATGATTGGAATTCTGGAATATGACTTTGAATATGAAGAAGAGAGAAAAAGATAAAAGAGGAGGAAGATGAGAACAAAAGAAAGAAGCAGGAAAGATACAGAAGAGAAGGGAGATGGGTCAGGTGCAGGAAAGAGAGCGAGGGGAGAAGAGAAAGGGAGGGTAGGGAAAAGAAGGCAAGAACACAAGAAAGAAGCAATATTTGAAGACACGAGAAGGATGAAAAATGTCAAGCTACAAATTCAAGAAGTTCTGTGAATCTGAAACACTTTCAATACATGTTTTGGCACCTGGGAGATAAGAAGGAAGGGCGCAATTTATTGGGTAGGTTATTTATGGGCTCTGTGAATTATACTATTTTACTTTGTATAAGGAGAACTTGGACAAGAGTCTGGGCGACACAACCCTAGGAGTGATAAACCTCAGCAACAAACTTACTACAGTAGCTCAACTACTTCAACAATAGTGAAAGTACTCTAAAATGATTTCTTCTAATTTACAAATGAGAAATTAAGATAGAGAAAGTTTTAGTCAAGGTCACATAGTAGTAATTGGTGAACTGCTGGAAGTGCAATTTATGTTTGCTTGTTCTAAGAACCCCAACTTTTGTCCTTTCAGTTCTATAATATCGCAATCATGTTGACATATTAATTTCTTTTTAGTCCAAAGTTATAGTTGTCAAGATTTATCACTTCACAAACACTATTCCATGTTCATATAAACACGGTAGTGTATTTCTTATTCATTCATCCACATAGTCATCAACTCACAAATTGTTTATTTGGCTCCTTCCATGGACCATGCATTTCAGAAGCATAGAGTTAGATCAGTCTTAAGAACCTTGAAGAGTCTGAGATGTTTCACTACTTGCAGTGAACAAGTTGACCTGACATAGTTCACAATGCTGACCGAGAAAAGACTTCTGTGTCAAAGGTGAGGGAATTTATTTCTCAGAAAACAATATGATCTGCATGGTGGAACTACTTTCACTTTCTTCTGGGACCATATAGAGTAACGGGGCATGGCTATGTGGGATGCTGTGCACACAGTGGGTACGCATCACTGCTAAAAGACACTGGGCTTAAGAAACTATCTTTCATATGGTAGTACGCAAAGTGTCCAACTTGGTCCCAGAGTGCGATATTACGTTTATTGTACAGGAAGGACAAAAAAATCTGCCCTCTGTTCTGAAAGGCAGGACTACCTATGATTCCTTTCAAGACTGTTTTGTGTATAAACATTCTTGAAAAGAGTGTATAGAACAAACACTACACATAAGTGTCTCTGCTTATACGATGTACAAAGATGAAATTGGCCCATGAAGAACTCTCAGTAAAGAGCAAACAGACAAAAAGTTTTAGTGACAATTACGTTTTAAGAAAAAACAAACATTAAATATAACAAAATATATTCTAAAAAAGGTTTTTAGTTAATTAAAGATGATCAATGACATAGATAACAATAGAATGAGTAAAAGAGATTGGAATGATTGGGGAATGCAATTTAAGTTTGAGTTGGTCAAGGTGGGCAAGACAAAATAGTAACATAAAAAGAATTAAAAGGAAGACTTTCCTGAATATTGCATTAGTCACCTAACTTAGTTGCTATTGGGAAAAATGAACATCTTTAAAATAAAACATATTTCTGATCAGTGTCTGTGGCTCAAAGGACTAGGGCGCCGTCCCCATATACCAGAGGTGGAGGGTTCAAACCTGGCCTTGGCCAAAAACTGCAAAAAAAACAAACAAAAAATTCCTAATTTTATCTATTATAGATCAAAGCCCCACAGGAGAATGGTAAGAAAAATGTAAAGGGGAAAGCCTCTCCTCCAGCTGTATTTAATTTATGGCATTTATCAGGGACAGGCATCTGTATACGTGTATGTGGGTATGAGGTTCGATTAACGGCTACAGTCAAGGCTCTACTATGTTGCTCAGGAAAAGCAATTTTAAATTCCCAAAGAGCTTTGGCCCTATTATAATCCCTTTGGTACCCATTTTATTGTAAATGAGAAACCATTTTTTCTCAAGAAAGCAAACAAACAAGACTTCATCTTAGCTACCCAGAGAGGAGGTTGGTCAATGCCCCTGAGGTTAAAGCACTTCCAGTGGTAGTCTACCTTTTCCTGGCTTGTGATACGTTTTCTGGTCATTACCCAAGTGCTCTCCCACCTCACAGTTAATTCATCCAAACTGGCCTGTGTCCTTTGGGACTAAAATTAGAAAGTTTGGGACTTCTTCTGGCTGCAGGAAATGATATTTTGTGTATTTTGAGGGAACAGAAAAATGATGGTTGGGATATTATAAAATCCTGCAAGCTCTTGAGGATAATATACTCCACATAAGGTATGACGATAAAAAATACCACAGATTTTTTACACTGATCTGCCAAAGCAAGCTCAGAAACACAATATCATTATAGAAAATTGATATTGCCATGTAACTGGATATTTATATATATGGCATATATAAATATCTGAATTAGGTTTAAAGACTTTGTGGAAGTTAATATACTACATATAATTTACTAAAATAATTTTTTCTGCTGACTAAGTACCTGGAAGATTACTTGCTTGACAGAGTGTGTAAGAAATATAGTCGTGGGTATAGAATTACTCCCTTTTTATCACTTATTTTTCAAACTAAAGTTATATTTATGGCCATAAGTTTTACAAACTCTATAGATTTTGCAGTTGCTAACCCCTAAAATGATTGTCTAATGGTAAAATACTTCTGAAGTGTAAATTCAGCCTTCAGTGCTGTCAAAAGTTGCAGCAATATTTTCTTACATATACAAATATATTTGCACTTTTTTGTAAGAATGAAAATAACATAGAAAGATGAAAACATAAATTTTGTCTTTGAATCATGAACAGAAGCATATAATTGTGGATATGCTTTTTTATAAAAATATGTAAAATATATTTGCCTTCCTGCCTATTTAATTTAATAATGTTACTCTTTCTGAAGCTGATTCCCGTCAATTGCATAGTCGTTTACTACAGAAGAAAATAAGCTTTTAAGGACAAGGTTGGGAAAATCAAATTAACTTACTTTATGAAGAATAGTAGTTTTCAAATTTTTGAACGATTTACTTTTTGCAGTGTATCATATTTAGACAAACTCTGCAATCCACTGAAATATAGTAAGCATTTATGCATTTAAGAAATCGGAGGAGGGGCTCAGTGCCTGTAGCTCAGCAGTTAGGACAACAGCCGCATACACGGGAGTTGGCCAGTTCAAATCCAGACTGGGCCTGCCAAACAACAATGACAACTACAACCAAAAAAAATAGCTGGGCATTGTGGCGGGCGCCTGTAGTCCCAGATACTTGGGAGGCTGAGGCAAGAGAATCGTTTAAGCCCAGGAGTTGGAGGTTACTATGAGCTGTGACACCACATACTCTGCTCAGGGCGACAGCTTGAGACTCTATCTCAAAAAAAAAAGAAAGAAAAAAAAAGAAATTGGAGGAGGATACAATATTGGTGAAGATATAATATATTTAAGATGTTAAAGTCTATTTCAAGAATTATAATTTAAGACAATGTATAACTACTGAAGAAAATACTGAATTTTTCTGTTATAATAAGCCTGTAACATATAAGCAAATGGAACTCATCTGGACTTGGTACAATATCCATCCCAAGAATGCAATATCTGAAAGGAGAGCTCACACCTTATAACTATCTTTGCTTTCTATCTGAAGAATATTTGGCAAGGGCTGCAGCGACCTGGAATAAAATGAATGTTAGTAAGTTTTATAAAGTGAATTTACTGAACTACCAAGGTAATCATTTGAGTCTTTTTCTACCATTACCATAATGCATTGTTTTTTAGTGTTCAATATCCTTATGTTTCAGAAATGAACCTAACATGTTTATGAGGTATCATCCTTTGGAATATCCTTGCTGAATTTGATTTAGTAATATTTTGTGAGAATTCACATCTCTTTCATGAACGGCATTCTTCTTTCTTGTAATTTCTTTCTTTTTTTATTTTTTTTGTTATTTATTTATTTATTTTTTATTAAGTCTTTTGTACATAATCATAAATACATTTATGCCCATTTCAGTGTATTGATTATTTGTACAAATTGGAGTGCTTATATCATACTAATCATCATAGCTTTCATCTCATTTACCCACTTATAGCATTAGGACATTCGCGTTCTACACATGATAGAGCCAATTTGTACTTGCAATGTGCTCCTCCTACTGTCCCCTACTTGGCATATAGGACCGGCCCCCACTCCTTAAGCCACAGGCATTGCCCCTTCTTGTAATTTCTTTTATGTTTTTTGCCTCATGACAAAAATCTTGTAGTGTTTTCTCTTTTTCTCTCTTCTAGATTATTTTCTGCAAGCTTGATGTTATATTTCTCCTTAAAAATTGGAACTGTCCTGATGAATCTACCTGAATCTGAAGATGTTGATTGTGGTAAATATTTAATCACAGAATCAATTGCTATAGTAAATATTTAAATTTTATAATTCCGGCATAGTTTTTTATAGGTTTGGGGTTTCTAGACATTGAACTATTTCATTCAACTTAAAATGTCTGTAAAAATATAAAGGTAAAATACATATCTTTGTAGTTTCATTCATTAATAGATATGATAAATTAAATTTTTATTTGCAAATTGCTAATTATGGGGTAAAATATGATAAAGCTTGACTATTTTTAGTTTTGTAATGTTATATATGAATTTCAAGTGAATATTTAAAACAATACCTGTTCCTTTGCCGAGATGATTTGTGTTGAGTGTCAATTTCAAAAGTTGATATATATTCAAAGAAAATGTTCTTTATAGCAAAAATTTCAAATTAGGCTCTGAAAAACATTTTTGTCTTGGTCATAAAACTAATTATACTAGCTGTTGAGTAAACAGTAAAGCATCTCCAGAAACATAATCCATAGAATTAGATAAATTATTTAAGGGTAGTTCCTAATTAGGCTTAAAACTATTAATAATTAATAATGCCCTAAACTCACTGCAAAAGTGCTTTATTCTTTTGAAAGAGCTGTCTTTCTATTTCTGTATTAGATGCTCTCATCAGCTTTCTGAGGTCACTTGGGAAAATGTTACCCTAATTTATTGGCTGAGAAATGGAATCTTGGGGACATGTGCAGACATTATTATAAAAGAGTAATACTGGAAGAATGATACTCTGAATCTCTGGGCAGCTTCATCCTTCAAAGGATTAAGATGGAATCAGTGTCAAAACCTAACACTTTACTGGGTGCACTCTTCTTTCTCTCTTGCTTTACAATCTGTAAGTTTATAATGTCAAGCTATTAATGAATGCAGTATAATTACATTCATTAATGTAAACCAAAGAAACAAATAAATCAAAATAAAGTAAGAACAAAAATCTAAGTATCATATCAGCGTTGCCACTGGGAGAGAATTTGTGAATTGTTCAGGGAGAAAAAAGGGCTGCTCTGTATTGAAAGAATAAGGGGCTCTCTGATCAACAGGTTAGTTAAAAAAGTAGGAATGAAGAAAGGAAGGAAGGGAGGGAGAGAGAGAGGGAAGGAAAGGGCAAAGGAAGGAAAGAGGGAAGGAAGAAGGAAAGAAAGAAAGCAAATAGAGATTCCCAGAAAGGGCATGAAAAATCACAGCAACTTTTCCAGTGGGAAAAAAAAATAGTATTAATTACCCCTTTTGAAATTATATGTTTAATATATACATAAATACACATTCATATATTTATGGATTTCTTTGAAGGACCTTGACTACTATAGCTACTATGGTTTTATTTTTTAATTTTTTTCCTTTTATAAATCAAGGAAAAGGAGAAATCTGTCTAGTATTTTTACTTGCACACAGGTTGATGATGGCTCGCCATTGGCAGCACTCATGTCAGTGTGAGAGTGTCAGATCAAAAATAATTGCTGGCCATGTAAGCCTCAAGTTTACATGTACCTATGATAATTATGTTTTATACAAAGAGGTTGACATTTATAGTACGACTGGACAGCTCATGTAGGCAGACTTAAAGAGACAAAGAACGCTGATCATGAGGGGTGCGAGTGTTGCTCCTATGACAGTTACCGTTCACAAAGCGAATAATCAATCACCTGCCATTCTGAATCTGTGTCTTCAGAGCTCGCAGCCAGTGTAAACATCTCTGAGATATCAGAACCCTCTTGGTGTGCTAATGAAATCAGTGTGCTGAGCCAGCAAAACAAAGGGCCAGACCTTAAGCTTAATAAATTAATCAAGAAATTGAATTTAAGCCCCAGAGGCCTCTTGGTAATATTCTTGTGTGCATTCACCAAAGAGAACATGCCGGGGAATCAATGTTCCTTTTTTTTTTTTCAAAACATGAATAGGAAGATTTTTTCTTTTCTTTTCAAATATCTACAAATAGATGTAGAATGCAAAGGAAAAGAGAGAGTAAAAGAAAGCAGGCACTTTAATGGTATAGATAATCTAACTTTTAATTTGTTCAATTAAAAGAAATTAAATTAGCTCTGAAGGCTGATCTTTCATTTAGCCTACACTACAGTAATTAGCACTAGAATATAAAATCCTCAAGGACTGCAATGGTAAATAATTCAACTTTGTATCCCTGGAGCCAAGCAAAATATCTGCCGCATGGTAGATGCATAATAAAAAGGGTCGATGGGAAGAATATTTAATGTAACTATTAATGAACCATTCATGATAATTAATTCTATAGTAAACTGTTATTTAAGATAATGAAGACTTGATAAATAAACTGCTTAAGTGATAAACTGATAGCTTGATAACTTTATCAATCTCAAATGCAGTTTTAAATTGCTAAATGAAATTTTTATTTATGAGAGAAATTAGGTATGTTATGAGCACTCTTGCTCTCTTGTGGTCTCTTTTTCTTATTACTTTTTAATGATTTTGTGTCTTAAAAGGAGTGACACTTTTCCTTTCTCTGAATTTGTAAATCAAATTGAGACTATAACAGGCATCTGTTAGAAACAAAAAGAATCATGTTTGGAGTTATGGTTGAAATCATGAAGATGATGGTCTGGGTCTATGATCTTCTTTCCATTATCTCATCAAAAACCAGAATTATGTGGTGGAGAATTGGATCATCTCCCAGTATTATTATTTATTTTTCCCAATAATAAAATATCTGGGATTTATCTGGGTAAATGGACATCAAGAATAAATTACATAAACAGATAATGTGTTATACTTTATTTTTCTAATCAAATACCATTAGGCCACAATGTGCTATTGGGGGGTTTTGGAGAAGTGAGCAGCAATGAACCAGGTCTCTGAGTTTGCAATGTTGCAGTATCCCCCTACCAGAACCAGACGTGAAATAAAGAAATCATCTTTTAAAATCACTGCTACATTACTACCTTTGCATCAATGTCTAAGGAGACAGTCAAGGAAGGTTAGACAGAAAAACTGAATGAAATAGGAAGAGGAGTTTGAATTAAAATCAATTTGAGTTGTTAATAAAAGTGAAAAGATATTAGAATCTCTGTGAGTTGACCACCGGAGCGACTGTAACAAACTGGTCAGTATAGGGAGGTGGTCAGCTTAAGGAGCTAGGACTACTGTATGGACACATATGTGTGGGGCATGTCCAGTCTGTGAAAATTAGGTCAACATAGGAAGAGTCAATGCAAGGAAGGGGTCCACTGTGGAAGTTCTACGGTATATTGACATATACAGTAATTTTTATGAATTACTTGCTCTAGTGGAAAGGAGAGACACATTCCCAAGCAATTTAAATAAAAATTATATTACCAACAATCCTATAATTAAAATTAATTACTATTTCAAATAAAATGTGAGGATGATAAACCCTCAATGAAGGTAAAGCATTGACATTTTCAGTCATACTTTGCTTCTCCAGCACAGTGTGGCTTACAGCTGATGCTCAGTAAATGTAAATTAATTATTAAGATTTTAAAATATCTTCTCTTCACTTTCTATATTTACTATGTATTTTCTAAAACTTGTGCTTTTTTCATAAACATGAAATAATTAACACTATTTAAAAAATAGTAGCAGAAACAACCTGCTATGAAAACCCAGGAGAAAAAGTTATAAAATCTCCCTGGTGGGTTCTGAGAAGGATTCTTGGATAAAGGACGGAATTCACAGAGAGAAAACAGAGTATGAAATTCCAGTTTGGGTACCATTGTGAGAAGGAAGTGTGAGCTGTGAGTAATACAGCATTCAAAAGTTTATATGTAGCCATGGATTACCGGCAGGAGCTGAGTGTTCTGAATGACCTTTGATCAAATTTTGTTTTATGGTAATAAAAAAATAGCCCTGACCTATGATTAATGAGTAATTTTTTCCTCTTAAAAATATGGAATTAATATTCTTTATTTATCAAGCAAGATCTTCTGGTATCCGAGGGGGCAGCTAAAATTTTATATATATTGATACTTATAAAGTATTTAAACTTTACAAAGATTCCACAGGAAGTGTCTTTGTATGTGGCGCTTTGTTACCACACAATGCTGCTACATACACAAAAGGGAAAGGGACTCTGTCTCCTTTCAAGTGAGTGAGTGAGATGATAGAATTATGATTAGATGTGCTCCTCATAGGGAGCACTCCTGTCCTGGTCCTCGTGTTCAAATAGTCAGAAATAGCTTCTACTCCCCGGGAAGGGGGGCATGATGGAGTTTGAGGTCTGCTCCTTTTCTTTTTCCTCCCCAAGTACGAGATATAAATTATCTGATTTTTGAAGGTAATTCATCTTCAGAGTTGACACATTCCTCTTCTGCATTTTAGAATGCTCTTTCTTTAAAGAACACAGTGTCTAGAATTGAAGGGATTAGTTCAATTTCAGGTCAAGCGACATTCTCCAGTTCAACTTCCTCAACATTTTGATCTCTAATTCTCCAATTCTTATCTTCTATTTTTCATTTGGTGTGCAATTTAAAGAAATATTGACTTAATTGCTGCTATGAGAAGTCTAGCATCTACCCCATCTTGCTGCCATGATGTAAGTATTTTTGAAATGGAGAGCACTCTTCTTGACCTTGACCTTGAGACAACTTCCTAGTCACAGCCCCTTCGTCAAAGATTGACTGCTACTTATTGACTTTCACATAAATCCCCTCCCCACAGCCACAACCATCCAACTTGAGTTGTCTAGTACTGCCAGTAAATCCATAATTTACCAAACACAGTTTCCATATGTGACAGCTAAAACTTTTATGGGTAATATATAGATCCTTCAAAAGATTTTTTTAATCACAAAGAAAATAAATGAGAATGGTTTATAGGTCAAAAATACAGTTACATACATAGAATGAGAAATATTTAATAGCACAACAAAGTGACTATATTCAACAGTAAGTTAGAATATACTTTCACATCACTAGAAGACTAGAATTGCAATAACCCCAATACAAAAAAAAATGAAAAAATGCCTAGGGTGATAGAATATTTTAATTATTTTATTTGATTAATTTACATTGTATGCCTGTATCAAAATACCACAAGTACCCCATAAATGTATGAAGCCACTATGTACCCATGACAATTAAAAATTTAAAAAAGAACTGTAGCAAAATTCTTTTTTTTTAAATTTTTTTATTATTATTATTATTATTTATTGTTGGGGATTCATTGAGGGTACAAGAAGCCAGGTTACACTGATTGCATTTTTTAGGTAAAGTCCCTCTTGCAATCCTGTCTTGCCCCCAGAAGGTGTGGCACACACCAAGGCCCCACCCCCTCCCTCCTTCCCTCTCTCTGCTTTTCTTTTCCCCACCCCTCCCTCCTTCTTTCTCTCTCTGCTCTCCTCTTCCCCCACCCCCACCGTGAACTTAATTGTCATTAATTATCCTCATATCAAAATTGAGTACATAGGATTCATGCATCTCCATTCTTGTGATGGTTTACTAAGAATAATGTCTTCCACTTCCATCCAGGTTAATACGAAGGATGGAAAGTCTCCATTTTTTTTAATAGCTGAATAGTATTCCATGGTGTACATATACCACAGCTTGTTAATCCATTCCTGGGTTGGTGGGCATTTAGGCTGTTTCCACATTTTGGCGATTGTAAATTGAGCTGCAATAAACAGTCTAGTACAAGTGTCCTTATGATAAAAGGATTTTTTTCCTTCTGGGCAGATGCCCAGTAATGGGATTGCAGGATCAAATGGGAGGTCTAGCTTGAGTGCTTTGAGGTTTCTCCATACTTCCTTCCAGAAAGGTTGTACTAGTTTGCAGTCCCACCAGCAGTGTCAAAGTGTTCCCTTCTCTCCACATCCACGCCAGCATCTGCAGTTTGAGATTTTGTGATGTGGGCCATTCTCACTGGGGTTCGATGGTATCTCAGGGTGGTTTTGATTTGCATTTCTCTAATATATAGGGATGATGAACATTTTTTAATATGTTTATTAGCCATTCCTCTGTCTCCTTTAGAGAAGGTTCTATTCATGTCTCTTGCCCATTGATATATGGGATTGTTGGCTTTTTTCATGTGGATTAATTTGAGTTCTCTATAGATCCTAGTTATCAAGCTTTTGTCTGATTCAAAATATGCAAATATTTTCTCCCATTGTGTAGGTTGTCTCTTTGCTTTGGTTATTGTCTCCTTAGCTGTACAGAAGCTTTTCAGTTTAATGAAGTCCCATTTGTTCATTTTTTGTTGTTGTTGCAATTGCCATGGCAATCTTCTTCATGAAGTCTTTCCCCAGGCCAATATCTTCCAATGTTTTTCCTATGCTTTCTTTGAGGATTTTTATTGTTTCGTGCCTTAAATTGAAGTCCTTTATCCATCTTGAATCAATTTTTGTGAGTGGGGAAAGGTGTGGGTCCAGTTTCAGTCTTTTACATGTGGATATCCAGTTCTCCCAACACCATTTATGGAATAGGGAGTCTTTTCCCCCAAGGTATATTCTTGTTTGGTTTATCAAAGATTAGGTGATAACTCAGATAGTAAAACAGGCAGAAAAGAAGAGAGAGAAAGCAGAATGTTCACTGTCAGAATTATGGGACCTTATGAAGCCTTATAGTTTCATTTCCTGGTTTTCTATTTGATTCCAAGTGTCTATGTCTCTATTTCTGTGCCAGTACCAGATTGTCTTGACCACTCTGGCTTTGTAGTACAGCCTAAAATTTTGTATGGTGATACCCCCAGCTTTATTTTTATTATTAAGAACTGCCTTAGCTATACGAATTTTTTTCTGGTTCCATACAAAACGCAGAATCATTTTTTACAAATCTTGAAAGTACAATGTTGGTATTTTAGTAGGAATGGCATTGAATAGGTAGATTGCTTTGGGAAGAATAGACATTGTAACAATGTTGATTCTGCCCATCCATGAGCATGGTATGTTCTTCCATTTGTTAAAATCCTCTGCTATTTCCTTTCTGAGGATTTCATAATTTTCTTTATAGAGGTCCTGCACCTCCTTCGTTAGGTATATTCCTAGGTATTTCATTTTCTTTGAAACTATTGTGAAGGGAGTTGTGTCCTTAATTAGCTTCTCATCTTGACTGTTATTGGCGTATACAAAGGCTACTGACTTGTGGACATTGATTTTATATCCTGAAACATTACTGTGTTTTTTGATGACTTCTAGGAGTCTTGTGGTTGAGTCTTAGGGATTCTCTAAGTATAAAACCATGTCATCAGCAAAGAGGGAGAGTTTGACCTCCTCTGCTCCCATTTGGATCCCCTTTATTTCCTTGTCTTCCCTAATTGTATTGGCTAGAACTTCTGGCACTGTGTTGAATAGTAAAGGTGACATAGGACAACCTTGTCTGGTTCCAGTTCTAAGAGGAAAAGCTTTCAGTTTTACTCCATTCAGTAAAATATTAGCTGTGGGTTTGTCATAGGTAGCTTCAATCAGTTTCAGAAATGTGCCACCTATGCCTATACTCTTCAGTGTTCTAAGTAGAAAAGAATGCTGGATTTTATCAAATGCTTTTCCTGCATCTATCGAGAGGATCATACGATCTTTATTTTTACCTCTTTTAATACAGTGGATAACGTTTATGGACTTGCATGTGTTAAACCAGTCTTGCATCCCTGGAATGAAAACTACTTGATCATGATGTATGACTTTTGATGATAATCAATTGGCTAGGATTTTGTTGAGAATTTTTGCATCTATATTCATGAGTGAAATTGGTCTGAAATTCTCCTTTTTGGTTGGGTCTTTTCCTGGTTTTGTTATCAGGTTGATGTTTGCTTCATTGAACATGTTGGGGAAGATTTCTTCCTCCTCAATTTTTTGGAATAATTTCTGCAATACAGGAATAAGCTCTTCCTTGAAGGTTTGATAGAATTCTGGTGTGAAGCCATGTGGACCAGAGCATTTTTTGGTTGGAAGCTTTTTTATTGTTTCTTTAATCTCAGTGCTTGAAATTGGTCTGGGCATAGAGTTTCTGGTAGTATTCAGGGATGATCTCTTGTATCTCTGTGGGATCAGTTGTTATTTCCCCTTTATCATTTCTGATTGAGGTTACTAGAGATTTTACTTTTCTATTCCTCGTTAGTCTGGCCAGTGGTTTATCTATTTTATTTATTTTTTCAAAAAACCAACTCATTGTTTCATTAATTTTCTGAATGATTCCCTTGTTTTCAATTTCATTGATCTCTGATTTGATTTTGGAGATTTCTTTTCTTCTACTTGTTTTAGGCTTAGATTGTTCTTCTTTTTCCAATTCCATAAGATGGCTTGTCAGTTTGTTGATGCACTCTCTTTCTGTTTTTTAAATACAGGCATCTAAAGCGATGAATTTTCCTCTCAAAACTGCTTTTGCAGTATCCCACAGGTTTTGGTAGCTTGTGTCTTCATTGTTGTTATGCTCAAGGAAGTTAATGATTTCCTGTTCTATTTCTTCCTGCACCCATCTGTTATTCAACAGGAGGTTGTTTAATTTCCATGCCTTTGTGTGGGGTTGAACATTTTTGTTAGAGTTGAGTTCCACTTTTAATGCCTTTGGTCTGAGAAGAAACAGGTAAAATTTCGATTCTTTTTATTCTGTTCATATTTGTTTTGTGTCCCAGGATATGATCAATTTTGGAGAATGTTCCATGGGGTGATGAGAAGAATGTATATTCTTTATCTTTAGGATGGAGTGTTCTATATGCGTCTATCAAGCACAGTTGTTCTAGGGTCTCATTTAAATCTCTTATATCTTTGTTTAATTTCTGTTTAGAAGATCTGTCCAGCTCTGTAAGAGGAGTGTTAACGTCCCCTGTTAATATGGTATTATCAGATATCATATTGCTCAGACGGAGTAAGGTCTGTTTCAAGAATCTGGGAGCATTTAAATTGGGTGCATAAATATTTAGAATTGAAACATCTTCTTGTTGTATTTTTCCCTTGACCAATATAAAGTGACCAACCTTCTCTTTTTTGACTTTAGTTACTTTATCTACATGTATCTGAAAATAAGATTGCAACTCCTCTTTTCTTCTGAATTCTGTTTGACTGAAAAATTGTGTTCCACTCCTTGACTCAGAGTTTTAATTTGTCTTTTGAAGCCAGCTGTGTTTCTTGCAGACTGCAAATGGATGGCTTGTGTTTTTCAATCTATGTCTCTTCAGTGGGTAATTCAAGCCATTAACATTTATTGAGATAATTGATAAGTGTGGTAGTGTTCTATAAATCTTATTTTGTGAGAGTCCATTGCTTAGTTTTGTATTTTGCGTCAGTGTGGAGGTTAGGTTCTGTCCTTTAATTTCTGAGTTCTTACTTTGCTGCTGATCCATTGTGATGGTCAGTGTGTAGAACAGGTTGAAGTATTTCCTGTAGAGGTGGTCTTGTTGTGGCAAATTATCTCAATGTTTATATATCCTTAAATGATCTGATTTCTGTGTCAATTTTAAAGCTTATCTTAGTAGGGTACAGACTTCTGGGCTGGAAATTGTTCTGTTTAAGTAGATTAAAGGTAGATGACCATTGTCTTCTTGCTTGGAAAGTTTGCAGTCACTGATGGATTTGCCCCTGTAGATCAACTGGCACTTACTTCTGGCAGCTTGCAGAATCTTTTCTTTTGTCTTGATTTTGGACAGATTCATCACAATGTGTCTTGTAGAAGCTTGGATAGAGTTGAGGAGACCTGGGTTCTGATATCCCTCTGAAAGCAGTGTGTCAGAATCTTTGGTGATATTTGGAAAATTTTCATTTATAAATTCTCTAGTATGGTTTCCATTCCTCTGGGTCATTCTTCTTCCCCTTCTTGGATCCCTATATATCGTATGTTGGAATGCTTCATGAAGTCTTATAATTCTGTCAATGAACGTTCTGCTTTCTCTCTCTTCTTTTCTGCCTCTTTAACTATCTGAGTTATGTCAAAAACTTTGTCCTCTACCTCCAAAATTCTTTCTTCTGCATGGTCTAACCTGTTGCTGATACTTTCCATTGCATCTTTAAGTTCCCTAATTGACTGTTTCAGATCCTTCAGCTCCACCATATCCTTTCTAAAGTCTTCATATCATTCATCTCTTATTTGATTCTGTTTTTGGATTTCCTTTTGGTTATTTTCCACTTTTTAGCAGTTTCCTTTATTGTTTCCATCATTTCCTTCATTGTTTTCATCATGTGTATTCTAAATTCCCTCAGTCATTCCTAATATTTCTTTATAGGTAGAATCCTCTGCAGTAGTTACCTCATGGTCCCTTGGAGGGGTTGCTGTGGACTGGTTCTTCATGTTGCCTGGATTTTTCTGCTGATTCTTCCTCATGAGTGATTTCTTTTATCTGTTTCCTTGCCCTAATTTTCCTTTCACTTCCTTTTGCTCTTTAAGTTCCCATGCCTGTGGACTAAGGTTTTGATGAGTCCTTTTGGTATAGGGCCAGAAGTATTAGAAGGTTGAAGAGCAAGAATGGATAAAAGAAAGAAAAAGAAAGAAAGAATGAATGAATGAAAAGAGAAAGGAGAGGGGATGGGTAAAAGGGAATATTGACAAAAGGAAGAGAGGCACAGAAAAAGGGAGACAGAGCAATATAGGTGTACAGTAGGGTACTTTGACACAATCTTAAAAAATCCCTAACCTTTGGGGGTGCCAAGTTGGGTGGTTCACTTGAGATCAGCAGCTCTTTGTAACCTGATTGGACACAGTACCCCACCTTTACCAAGTAGAGAGGAGGAAAGACAAAAATGCTATAAATCAAACCAAAACAAGCAAACAGAAAACTTTGTGAGATAAAATTGGATGAAAAACCAAATAATAGGGGTAGAAACACTAGCAAAAATAACGTTCTAATTATTGAAAAAGAAGCAATGGGAAATTGTATTTAGACTAGAAAAATGGAGAAGGAGAAGAGAGAAAAAAAGAAAAGAAAAAATCTTTACGGAAAAGGTGAAAATTAAAAAACAAAACAATAACAACAAAATAAACAAAAAACAAACAAACAACAACAACAAAAACCCAAAACAAACAGTATATATAACTTGTTGAATATTGTCTGGGCAACAGGTGGTCTTCTGGGGTATGAGATGTTAATCACAATGCTGATACGATTGGAGGCCTCTGCTGATTTCTCAAACCCCACAGGGTAGACACCTTACATCTCTCTTCAGCCCTCTTAAAAGGCACCTTAAATTTCTAAACTTGGCTAAGCCAAAGCTTTCCCAGGAAAGTGCTTGTCACTGGGATCACTGCTGAAGTGGCTATCCACTTACCCAGTGTGCCAAATCCGGTCTCACTCTGCCCCTGAGGGTTAAGGGTGTAAGGCGGCTCAGTCCCCACCTTTAGGCTGCTCAGTCACTAGGTTACTAGCTCCTGCCTGATCCTTGCTCTGCGACCCTGAGGGTGGAGCTTCCTGGGGCAGTTGTCTCATAATGGCTTCCTGCGGCCCACAGCCAAACACTATTAGCTCCATCCAGGTCAGCGGCTCAGTCTGGGGCCCTAGAAAACACCCAAAGTTCTCTGGACTCCTGCTCAAACTCTCCCCAAGGCAGTTCAACTGAGTGCCAAGTTCAAAAACACCAAAACAGTCCACAGGTAAGGCCTTTCCAGTTTGCAGTCTCGTGCTGCTATACTTCAGCTGCCAGTGGGATTAGACCGATCAAACACATGCCACCACTTACCAGTTTTCCACTGTTTTAGTCCTCCTCTTGGGGTCCTGAAGTCTCTCGCTGACTCCCTGTATCCTCAAAGGGATGATTATAGGCAGATCCCACTAGCCAGAGATGCCTAGAGTCTTATCTCCCAGACTCACGGTGCCTAGTTGCAGGGAAGCTGTTACTTGGCCATCTTGCTCTCTCAAATCCTGTAGCAAAACTCTTACACTAATTTTTTAATAGTCTCTTGAACCATACTTCTCAGTCTTTCTTACAAACAATGAAAATAATGTCAAACTAAGCTTTTTAGTTTTTTTTTTTTTTACTAGTTTTTTTTTTCTTTTTTTTTTTCGTAGAGACAGAGTTTCACTTTATGGCCCTTGGTAGAGTGCCATGGCGTCATACAGCTCACAGCAACCTCCAACTCCTGGGCTTAAGCGATTCTCTTGCCTCAGCCTCCTGAGTAACTGGGACTACAGGCGCCCGCCACAACGCCTGGCTATTTTTTGGTTGCAGTTCAGCAGGGCCCGGTTTGAACCACCCTCGGTATATGGGGCCGGCGCCTTACCGACTGAGCCACAGGTGCCGCCCAGCTTTTTAGTTTTTGTTCAGTAGTTCAATCTCTTTAGTCGCAACTTTGTTTTGGTAGGAACCATCTGATGGGTATGAAGTAAATGAAATCTTATAAATTTTTGAATCTTTTATCTATCAAGGACTTATATACAAGGTGGAAATAAAGTTTGTGTGCAATTTAAAATTGCACTTGAGGTGGTGCCTGTGGCTCAAGGAGTAGGGCGCTGGTCCCATATGCCGGAGGTGGTGGGTTCAAACCTAGCCCTGGCCAAAAACCAAAAAAATAAAATAAAATAAAATTGTACTTGAAATTAATGGCCACTCTGTATGTATGTATGCATTTGTGTATGTATGTGTGTGTGTGTGCGTGTGTGTATACATTTCAAATAATAAAATAATAAATAATAAAAGACAACAAACTATCTAATTTTTTTTTTTTTTTTGAGACAGAGTCTCATTCTGTTACCCTGGGTAGAGTGTTATGGTCTCATAGCTCACAAACAACCTCAAACTCTTGGGCTCAAGAAATCCCCTTGCCTCAGCCTCTCAAGTAGCATGGAATACAGGTGCCTGCCCCAATCCCTAGCTAGTTTTTTTTCTACTTTTATTAGCGACAGGGTCTCACTCTTGCTCATTCTGGTCTCAAACTCCTCAGCTCCATCAATCTACCTGCCTCAGCCTTCCAAAGTGTAGGATTACAGTGGTGAATCACCACGCTTAGGTCAAACCATCTAATTAAAAAAAAATGGGCAAACAGTTTAAGTAAACAGTTCATCAAGAAAATATGTAGATGGAATATATGTGCATTTGGAAATTGGCTCAGTATTATTAGTCCTTTAACAAATTCAAGTTAAAAACACATGATGCTATCACTATACATCTATAAACTAGCTAAAACTAAAAGAATTGAGCATACTAAGTGCTGCCAATGATAAAGAGGAACTGGAAATCCTGGTAAATGATACAATTGCCTGAAAATTGGCAGTTTAAAATAAAGAGTGTACCATAATCATTCTCCTCTCAGCCCTTTAACCAAGAGAAGTAAAACTTACATTTATTATTACAAAAACATAAGCACAAATGTTCATAGCATTTTGTTTGAGCTAGGAACAGAGCAAATGTCCATAAACAGGTGACTAGATAAACAAACTATGATATTCTCATGAAATACTACACAGAAATAAAAATAAATAAGAGAAGAAAGTATTGATTCACAATCTTTGTTATAAGAATGAAAACATATAGAGAAAGGGGAAAGGGAGTGGAAGGGGAAGATGGGTGGAGGGAGGGTAATGGTGGGACCACACCTGTGGTGCATCTTACAAGGGTACATGTGAAACTTACTAAATGTAGAATATAAATAAATGTTTTAACACAATAACTAACAAAATGCCAAAATCCCATGATTGCATTAATGTACACAGCTATGATTTAATAATAAAAAAGAATGAAAGCAATATCAATATCAAACAATATAAATATCACAAACTTACAATGATGAGTGAAAGCCAGACCAAAAAAGAAAAGAAAAAAAAAGGTTCACAGTATATGATTCCAGTTATATAAAGTTATAGAAAATGCAAACTCATCTACAGTGACAGAACAGAGCTCTCTGCACATCAGCGGAAGATTTAGGAGTAAAAGGTTCTAAAGGAGCATCAGGAACCTTTGAGGAGTGAGTGATCTGTTTATTATCTTGATTGTGGTGATTGTTTCATGGGTGGAAATATGTCATAAATGTATATATGTACATTTACACCAAAAGTCTTAGAGATACCGTCTGATATTTTCTTCTAGATATTAATCAACATTAGCTTTGAACACTTAGATCTATGATGCATTGTGAGTTAATGTTTGCACATAGTACAGGATAAAAATCCAAGTTCACTTTTGTATGTGGATGTCAACTATTCAGGCACTATTTGTTGAAAATATTATCATTTTCCCATTGATATCCCTTGACTATTTCAGGAAAATAGGGTGTATTTCTATTTTACCATGCTTTCTTCTGTTTCATTGATACATATGTCAATCCTTACACTAACACTAAATTTTCTTAATTACTGTTTCATTATAATAAGTCTTCAACTCAAATAATGTATATTCCTTTTTTTCTCCATTGTCACAATTGTTTTGCCTTTTCTAGATCTTTTACCTATTCTTCTAAATTTCAGTATCGCTTTGTCAGTTTTTATAAATTAGCTAAATCTGGTATGAAATTGAGTTGGATCTATAGATTAATTTAGGATAATTACCATCTTTAAAATAGTTAGATATCCTCCTTAAACAAAGTATATGTCTCCATTTACTTAGTTCTTTATCTTAGTAATGTTCCATTATTTTCAACATGCACATCTAGTTTGTTAGATTAATCAAGTATTTTTTTTATTAAGTCAAATACATATAGATCATGAATACATTCATACTATGCAGCCTTAATAAAAAAAAAAAAAGATGAAGACTTTACTTCTTTTATATTTACATGGAGAGATCTGGAACATAATCAAGTATTTTTAAATTCAATATCCTATTATTTACTAAAAATATGTACAAATGCAATTGATTTTTATATATATTGATCTTGAATCCTGTAACCTTGCTAAATTTTCTTATTATTCACAGTAGTTTTTGTGTAAATTCTTTGGGATTTCACCTAACCAATCACATCATAGAAATTACTGCAATTAAATTAGTATTACAGGTAAATAAATAGAATTATTTTTTCCTTTTCTATTGCCATTTATTTTTTTTCTCCTAAACTTATTGTGCTGAGTCAGATCCCAAATACACTATTGAATGAAACCAGTAAGAGTAAGAGGTAGAGAGTGAATGTTTGTGTCCCTTGCAAACAATTTACGAATTGAAACCTGATCTCTAATCTCTAATGAGATGATATTTGGAAGCGGAGCCTTTTGGAGTTGTTAGTTCATGAGGACAGAACAATGACCTTGATGAGTTCATTTGGAAAAAAAAAAAATCAGAGTCTCCAGAGGGGCTGAAAGCTGAAAGTCAGCATTAACTTTAATGTCAAGATCAAAGTAAAGTTTTCTGGTCACAAAGGCTTCTCTCTCGGGTGGTCCCTGTGGCTCAGTGAGAGGTGGAGGATTCAAACCTGGCCCTAGCCAAAAACTGCAAAAGAAAAAAAAAAAAGGCTTCTCTCTCTTAGCCATATTCACAATTTTCCAAGGTCAATAGTCCAACATTAAAGGAGGAGTAAAATAATTTAGATCTCAAATTTAAAATGCATGCATTAAAATGAAACAAGATAATCTCAGACAAATTTACATCATTAATCTGTCAGCAGTGTGAATAAATTCCATTTTGTAAGCATTGATAGAAAGGTGACACTGAAGAAATAACACATTTCTTCTTATTTATTGCATGTACTAATCCAAGATCAATATCCATACAAGCCACAAACCTAAGTAATGTAGAAAACAGATGGTGTGAGTTGTCAAGACAGAGTTCTGGTCAGATCCCTAGCTAACATTACCTGTTCTAATATTACTTGTAGAAAATATCATTAAACCATAATGTCAAGCCCATTTTTTAAATTAGGACAAGCAAGATTTCATTGTACTCTTTTCATTTTATTTCAAATCTGTTTATTTCATTAATTCAAACTCCTTATGCACAAAACTAGTTTTGCAGAATTGAGTGAATGCTCATAAAGTTATTCTTAAATATCTTCTAACAAACCATCATAGTATATAATAATCCTCAGAGATGGGAAACATATTTCTATGTTACATAAACTACATGTTACAAAATTTTAGCCTGAATTTTTGACTTCTGTTCTTTTAAATAATAGATAGAACACATCTTTTTATTGAGTTCTTCGCAAAGACTTTTGATAGACTGAAAAAAATCATAAAATCGTTTTCCATTTTTTCCAATACGAGACATTCATTCATTTTGTTTCTCTAGAGCTGTGATTTTTCTGGTGTGCTGTGAGATCATCTTAGGTGTGCTTTGAAAAATTTTAAAGATAATTAATTAAATTATTTTTGAAAGACGTTCAAAGCACAGTCAGTACAAGGTATTCATATAACTCATGTGCAATTTAAAGATGTAAATTTTAAATCGCACACAAACTTTATGGAAACTCTCATTCTTTTTTTCACTCATTTTTTTTTTTTTCCATCAGCCTAATTAAAGCATGCCGCAGAAGTCTAACTATAGGTTCAAGTGTGCCGTGAGATAAAAAAGGTTGAAAAACAATGGTCTAGATGACTCTGGAAGAGGAAAGAGACTAAAGTCCCCTGGGAGGCTGTACCTGGGGGGTATGTGCTTGGGGAACCTGTGGCCTTCCTGGTCCTTAAGTGCATCCTTTTGACTGAATCCAAATTGTACATAATAAACCCTTTTATTAAAAAAAGTACAGCAAAGAATGACGTTTTTCTTGACTCTTTGGGTGCTTTAAAAGGACAATCTTGAAATCAGAAGGCCATAGGTTCCCCACCCACTCCTCCCACCTCCCTGCCAAAGTGTAAGGCTTTTGGGCCGATCTGACAGGTGAGGAGAAATGACCTAGCATCATACACGTCACCAAAGGCGAAACTTTGAGAACACATCTTGCTTTAAACACACACACTTGTGCAAACACACAGAGCCTCTCTCTACGTCCCTTTACTGCTTTGATGTGGAATATCCCTTTGTCCACTTACATCTTTCACTCTCACACTTAAAATACCAAATACATCTTTTGACTCCGATTAGTTCAGCTGCTGTAACTTTTTCAGACCTTGGCCTTTACCTACTTTGTCTTCACACTTTCATCCTTACTTGAATATTTTGCAAATCAGGAACTTTCCAGCATATCAAGAGGAGGCTCAAACCTGCAAAGTTCATTCATTTTTATTCAACAAATAATTATTTGCTAATAGAGCAATATGCCAAGTTCTGGGAAACACTGGTGAGAAACAAGTGTTTTGTTTTGTTTCCCACCCTACTTAATTTTGTGCTTGCTTGGCTGTGTGGTCTCAAACATGGCTTTTTCCTATAGTCCTCAGAGTTTGCATTCTACTTGTTTTTCTTTTTTAATCATTTATGTATTTTTTTTTAATAGTTTTATTATTTATTTATTTTTTATTTATTTTTTTGTGGTTTTTGGCCGGGGCTGGGTTTGAACCCGCCACCTCTGGCATATGGGACCAGCGCCCTACTCCTTGAGCCACAGGCGCCGCCCCATTTATGTATTTTTTTATTATTTATTGCATTCTACTTGTATTCTCTTATGTGGGGACCCTGGAACTGTCTGTAGGACTGACCTTTCTGTTATTGGTTTGTTTGTTTGTTTGTTTTGACAGTCTCACTCTGTCGCCCTGGGTAGAGTGCCACTGTGCCATAGCTCAGAGCAACCTCAAACTCTGAGGCTTGCGCATTCCTTTTGTCTCAGCCTCCTGTGTAGCTGGAGCTAGCCTCCTTACTCCAGGCTAGATTTTCTATTTTTAGTAGAGATGGTATCTCATTCATGCTTGGGCTAGTCTGGAATTCCTGGGCTCAGCAATCCACCTGCCTCAGCCTCCCAGAGTGCTAGGACTACAGGTGTGCGCCACCTCATCCAGCCTGAATTGCCCTGTTTGTTCCTCTGGGTTTGATACCGAGTACTTTCTAAAAAAAAAATAAAAAATAAAAAAAGCCCATATTTCAGTTCAGCTGCCATGATAAACATCCTACTTTAATCTGATTTTATTTTTCCCCACACATCAATAACTCCTTTTTTTTTTTTTTTTACATAGACGTATTTATTAGGTTTCCATTTTTTTTTGCCTTCACAAAATTAAAAAGGCTTAAATTTTAATAACAATAACAATGTTTACGATAAGGACTAGAAACAAAAACCTAGTAAAGAACGAACGAACATAAATACATTCAGAAAAGGAATCAGACGATTGCTACATCAAAATATTAAGCAATAATAATAGTAATGCAAAGAAAGTAATATTCACATTGTCAAATAAGAGTATGTCTATTATAGAATGCTTGGACTCGGAGATTCCATACGAAGTCATCAGTTAACGTCTTCTTATTTTTTTTTTTAAGTCTCAAAAACTAGATAACTAATATTTATAAATGAAAGTAAAAGATAATTTTGAAAACCAGATCATGCCAAAACTTACAGACAATCGAAAAAGAAGAAATACTTCAAAATCATTCTACTTGATCTGGGTACACCTGATATTAAAATTGGAGAAAATATATTATTATAAAGGGGAAATTACAAACATATCTCACTTATAAATGAGGATACAATATCCTAAATGACATATTAACAAGTTGAATTAAAAATTAATGTTTAAGTAATGTACTTTGGTCAAAAGTAAATCCAATTCATGTGAGAATTAGACACTATTTTCTTTTCTTTTCTTCTTCTCCTTTCCCTCACCCCTTCCCTCCTTCTCTGTAACATCAATAACTCTTAAAATGGTCCTCCCTATCCCTGGGCACATGAAACTCACAGTAACAAAACCACAAGGCCTATTAGGAAGCCTCGGTAAGCCCAGGTAGTATAACTCCCACAACTTCATCTCCTCATCCTGCTATCTTTCTTTTGCTTGTCTCTATTTGGTTTCACCCTAAATTCTCTCTCTCTTTCTTTCTGTCTCTGTAGATAGATAAAATCTGTAGATATGGACAGATTAAATATTTAGGTATCATATTTAAATGGAAATTATATTGCTGCCTTTATATTATTAATCTGAAAGTATCTTAGTTCCTTGACCTTCAAAATCTCAAAGCCATCCTATTATATAATTTTTTTTATTGTTTGACTTTGTCGTTGCATGTTTAGTATTTTATATTCACCCAGAGACGTTGGCAATGGGTGCCTTTTTATAAAGCTAAAAATTAAATGGATAAATTATAAATGAATGTATCATTTTTTGTGTATGTGCCTAGAGACAGAGGAAATGACTACATTTTCAAAACCAGAATATAAATAAATAAGCATTTTAAAATCTGGGTTCAGAAGGCCCTTATTGAAACTGCAATCTTTACTTCCTTTTACAGTTTTAAAATGTCACCATATTCTTCTTAGCAAAGCATCTCAGGAATGGAAGAAAAAGTATCCAATGTACTCAGCCCTACTATGAAGCTAAATTTTAGCTTTCACATGAAGACTATAACCCAACTATAGCACAAGACTATGAGGAAAGGGCCAAGGAAGGGGAAGGGAGGGGGGAGGTTTTGGTGGAGGGAGGGTAATGGGTGGGGCCACGTCTATGGTGCATCTTAGAATGGGTACAGGCGATTGCACTAATGTACACAGCTATGATTTAATAATAAAAAAAAAAGTCACCTTCCACATCCAAGGAAGACAACTGTAATAGGACACAAAAATCAGAGATAAACATGGTCACTGTTTCTCTTATTGTCATCACTTCTGAGAAATTGACTCTTGGTGACATTTTTTTCTGGATATTCTAACATTGAAGGAGGCATCTGAATTTTACTGTTTGATACTGAACATGGAGAAGGGTCTGATAACCTTTTGACGAGGCTTTGACCTTAGTGTGGAAGCTCTGGCTTCAGTAGGAACAAAGGCAGCTAAATGGATTCGGTAACTAAACACCTTTCTTTAAAGGACAAAGCACAGTGGCCTCCCTCCTCACCTACACATGAGCAGAGCAGCTGCAGGTTCTACTCTAGGGACAAAGATCGTAATGTGATGTGGCCCAGCATGAACACATCCTCATATGAAGGACGGCAAGGGGAATTGGAAACCGTCAAGACGTCTTCCCAATTTTTGTTATCAGCGGATGATGGCAACCTTAGGCCTCTCATTCTCCCTTCCTTGTTGTTCACAAAAGCAAAGGCAGCAATTTGTACATCCTTCACCCTTCCCATTTTAACTGGAGTTATATGTTCATAGGTGATTTCTGAGATGGTGTTGGATAACAAGGCCAAATATGATGATAAACATGTATGATATAATCCTTAATGGTGTCGTTAAGAATAAAAAAAAAAACTGTTTTAAAATATATGTCTTTGTCTTTTCTATTTCACATAATACTGATGCTTTGGGGGAAGAAATAAAACTCCCTAAGGTTTTTTGCCGCATCTACCTTATAAATGATTCTCTTTGATCAACATCGAGTGCAAGCTCTCCGTTTTTTTAGAGTTGTGAAGGCAATGATTTCATATCACAGTATTTTGACTCTTGACAGCTCAGTGGGAGTGAGGAAAAGGAGGTGGGGAATTGAGTAAAGGAGAAGAAGTGGGGGAGAGGAATTCAAAGTCAGGCCGACAATGAGGGGCGACACTTGGGAGCAGCTGTGCAAAATGTGACTTGATTTCTTCCAGAGATTGGTGAATGACAACTCCTGACTAAAATGGTGGCTGATTATCATGTAAGAAGTGACACAATGTGTCTAAGACCTGGAGTAAAAGATGAATCACTTTTATTTGCAGAAAATTCTAATTTAAAAATATACTTTTTTCGATGAACATCTGTGGTACGTGTTTGAAAAAAGACATGTGGCAATTAAAATCTTTTTATTTCTGACTGAAATGTTCATATTGTATTTTTGTTATGTGTCAATTTTTACATTTCTATAAATAAGAACAAAGCACATTTTATGCAACATCTAGACGTGTATACAATTTATAATTGTTAAGGCTATGTTAAAATTAGATACCTAGATGATGATTGTTAAGTTCAGATCTTACTATAAAAACATTGGAATATTAAGTGTGAAAGATAAATGATCTTTTTTGTGGACTTATATCTATTGTAGCAGATTCATAGGCCTTTTTCTGAGCAATTGTACTGAATGCCTCTCTTGAATGCGTCTCTTTCACAGTTAAGAGAAGAGTTTTCCGATTATAAATGCACGGAAAATAATGTTATTGGTTCAAAGGAAAGATGTAACTCTCTGATTCTGAATAGTTGCTTCTAGTTTTCAGAGCTTGTCTGGATAAGAATGCCATGTATAGACATGTAAATGTCTCAATTACATAAACAGTAATGCAAAATAATCAGAAATAAAGGCAAATTTTATTTTACTGCTCTTCCTTTTATTGTACATTACAGACTTTTTTAAAAATTTTTTTTATAAATTGAAAATTTAAGGGAGGGTGATGGGTGGGACCACACCTGCGGTGCATCTTACAAGGGTGCATGTGAAACTTAGTAAATGCAGAATATAAATGTCTTAACACAATGACTCAGAAAATGCCAGGAAGGCTATTAACCAGTGTGATGAAAATGTGTCAAATGGTCTATAAAACCAGTGTCTGGTGCCCCATGATCGCATTAAGGTACACAGCTATGATTTAATAATAAATAATTTTTTTTTAAAAAAAGAAAGTTTATGGCAACCTTTCATGCAGCAAGTCCATTGGAATCATTTTACTATTTCTATTTTTCCTGCAGCATGTGTTCACTTTATGTCTCCGTCTCCCATTCTGGTAATTATCTCAAACATTTTTATATTGTCTTTATTTTTCTCTTTCCTTTACTATCCTTTATGTTAATCTGTGATCAATGATCTTGACATCACTATTGTAATTGTTACACGTGGAGCCCATGGAACCACATAGTAAAATGATAAATGTTGTGTGTGTTCTGACTGCTCCCGCTATTGGTCCTGCCCATGTCTCTCTGCCTTGGGCCTTCCTAGTTCCTGATCCAAAACATATTGAAATTAGGCCAATTAATACAATGACGTCTAAGTGCTCAAATGAAAGGAAAAGTCATGTGTAATTCACTTTGCCTCTAGGTTAGGAATTATTAAATTTAGTGAGGAAGGCATATCAAAACCAAGACAGGATGGAAGCCTCTAGTGCCACACAGTCAGCCAAGTCGTGTATACAAAGATAAAGTTCCTGAAAGAAATTAAAAGTGCTACTCCAGTGAACACATAAATGATAAGAAAGAAATACAGCCTCATTGCTGATATGAAAAATTTTTAGTAGTTTGGGTAAAAGATAAATCAGCCACAACCCTCTCTAAAGACAAAGCCTAATCCAGAATGAGGCTTTAATTCTCCTCAATTCTATGAAGGCTGAGAAGGGTGCGCCAATTGCAGAAGAAATGTTGAAAAGCTAACAGAGGTTGGTTTATGAGGTTTAAGGAATTCTGCCCTCTCTATAACATAACACTGCAAGATGAGGCAACAGGTGTTGATGTCAAAGCTGCAGCAATTTATCCAGAAGGTAAAGCTAAGATCGTTGATGAGCATGGCAATACTAACATATTTTCACTGTAGACAAAACAGCCTATTTTGGAAGAATATGCCT
This sequence comes from Nycticebus coucang, assembly GCF_027406575.1. NCBI lineage: Eukaryota > Metazoa > Chordata > Mammalia > Primates > Lorisidae > Nycticebus > Nycticebus coucang. The sequence goes on along the minus strand of NC_069793.1, from coordinate 98,671,064 downwards.
TCAACACTTTATTTAATAACCAGACAGGAGAAGTCAAAGCTTGGCTTCAAAGCTTCAAAGGACAGGCTAATTCTCCCCTTAGGGACTGAAGCAGCTGGTGCCTAGGTAGGAGCCAGTTCTCACTTACTCTTCCCCAAATCCAGAGCCCTTAACAATGATGCTAAAATAGTCTGCTCATAAATGGAACAACAAAGCCTGGATTATAGCACATCTATCTACAGCAGGGTATATTCAATATTTCAAGTGCACTGTGCAGATCTACCACACAGAAAAAGATGCTTTTTCAAAATATTACTGGTTATGGATAATGCGCCTGATCACCCAAGGCCTTTGATAAAGATCTACAACATAATGCTTCACCTGCTCACACAACATTCATTCCGGTAATTGAAGAAGTAGCCCAAGATTCAAGAAGTAATTTCTACTTCTGAGTCTTATTATTTGAAGAAAGCATTTCATAAAAGTATAGCTGTCAGAGATAATGAGGCCTTTGAAGCATCTGCGTGAAGGAAATTGAAAACTTTCTTGACAGAATTTACCATTTCAGGTGCCATTAAGAGCAGTCATGATTCACGTGGGTAGGTCAAAATAGCAACATTAACAGGAGTTTGGAAGGAGTTGATTGCAAACCTCAGGAGGGACAGAGAGGGGTTGAAGACTTACCTGAAAGAAGGAACTACAGATGTCGTGTTAGTAGTAACAGAACTACAATTAAAAGTGGATCCTGTAAGTTGGGACCACATTGCTGTAATTTCATGATAAAAATCTTGAATGCTGTGGTGCATATTACAGGGTATTTGCGAAACTTGGTAAATGTAGAATGTAAATGTTTTGGCACAGTGACTGAGATAACGCCGGAAAGGCAATGTTAACCACTGTGATAAAAATGTGTCAAATGGTTTATGAAGTGAGTGTATGATGCCCCATAATCATATCATTGTATACAGTTATGATTTAATAAAAAAAAAAAAATCTTGAATGCTTCAGGAGTTGCTTCTTATGGATGAGCAAAGAAAGTGGTTCTGTGACATAGAATTTACTTCTGGTGAAACATTGTTGAAATGATAACAAAAGATTAAGCATGTTGCACAAACTTAGTTGATAAAACAGTGACAGGGTTTGAGAAGTCTGACTCTAATTTTAAAAGAAGATCAACCGGTGGTAAAATACTGTAAAACAGCATCACGAGCTACAAAGAAATCCTTCACAGAAGGATGAGTCGGTCAGTGCAAACAAACTTTATTGTTTTCTTATTTTCAGAAATTGCCACAGCTATCCAAATCTTCAACAACGACCATCCCAATCAATCAGCAGCCTTCAGTATCCAGGAGATCCTACTAGAAAAAGATTGCAACCCATAGATTCTCAGGTTACCATGAGCACTTTTAAACAACAAAATACTTTTAAGTAAGGTACATACTTTTTTCAAACATAAGGCTATTGCTCACTTAATAGACCGCAGTATAAACATAACTTTTATACTTATATGTCTAAGCATCTAAAAAATTAGTGTGGAATACTTTATTTCAATATTCACTTGCTTTATTGCAATATTCATAATAACTTCATTCATAAAAGATAAAAAGCTGAGACAACACAAATTTCTATCAGGCAGTGTATGGATTAAAAATCTGATGCATTGGGCGGCACCTGTGGCTCAGAGGTGGTTGGTTCAAACCCAGCTGCCCTGGCCAAAAACTGCAAAAAAGAAAAGAAAAGAAGAAAAAAATCTGATGCATCCACATAATGGAATAGGATTCCATCATAATGAAATACCAGTACATGCTACAACATGGATTAACCCTAAAAATAATGCTAAGTCAAAGAAAATACTCACAAAATACATTTATTACATGATTGCAGTTGTATGAAATTTGCCAATTGGCAAATCTTTAGAGACAGAAAGTATATTAGTGATTAGCTAAGACTGGGGGACGTGGTGAAGGGGATTGTGGCATGGTAACTAAGGAGGCAGGGTTTACTTGGGGATGATAAAAATGTTCTCAAATTGATGGTGGTGATTATTTCACTGTGCTTGATATTTGAAGTGCATTTTGTTGTAAAGAGTCATTTGAGTTATATACATAAAATGCAGGCTTTGAAATAACGCCAACTCATATTTCAGTTCATAAATGGACACATAAATAACATAGCATAAAGGGAATGGAGTTTAAAGTCAAAAGTCAAATATATTAGGGGTCACCCTGGAAGATGTAGGCAAATTAGCTTCTCCTGTAAACAGTGAAAATGAGAAAGGAAAAAGAGGCAGAGAACAAAAGCACATCTCTAAAGTTAGGATAGCGTTTAAAACCATGACATCAGACAAACAGAGAAAGGATGCCCTTTCCTGTGAATGGGGATCTAGTCTTAGAATCCTTAATGGAAATAACCCTAAGGTAATTTAATTAAGGATGAAGCACAAGGTGGCACATTTTGCCTGTTAAACTGAGCAATTCAGTATTTTAAAATGTAGTTTGTACTATGCGCCAGGCACGGGGGTAATATTAGTGATATATTACCTTTGCCCCAAAGAAGCCAAGTATCTAGCTGTGTGTGTGCACACTGATGTCACATCAACAGTATTTTGCAAGTGGTGGCGGATCCATTGGCTTCAAAGCTTCAAAGGACAAACTTCACCTGCTAGAGACAGGGTAGAGTGAGGGGGAAACACAGAGAGAAACATCCTATACAGGGCACCATTTCAGAACATGTTTTGAAATCTATGTAAGAAGTTCATTAGCTGGACAGGATTTCAAAACAGAATTCTAGGTCAATAAAATTCATATGTAAGTGGGAATTTTAAGGAAATTATAAGGCAACTTTAAGTCATTAATGAGAAAAAGATACAGAAAAAGAAATTCCGAGAACCTGAAATGAAATAAGGTGAATAAGCTGATTTTAAGGAGCTCCCAGAGATGCTAGAATAGAAAGTAGGAACTTTATTTTATTTCCATGTTTAGAAATTGCTAAGCAGTTGTAAATTAGGGCCTGGTATGATCAGATTTTACTTATAAAGTAGGCAAGCTACCTAAACTATCATACTATCCATAAAGGAAGTGGTATAACAAAGCGATTTTTATTGGAACCTATTGTGAACCTGGCACTATGTAGGGCTCTCTAAATGGATTATTGTTAACCCAACAGCTCTGCCTCAAGTGAGGAAATAGGTTTTGACTGGTAAATGTACTAGCAGTAAAGACAAGATTCAAACCCCAGACAACTGATTTCAAAATCTAGATTTTGTCCACTTTGCTTCCTACATCGTCAAATCATTCTAATATAAAGGGTGCGCATAAAGTTCATGTGCAATTTAAAATTTACAACTATTGTACAAATATTTTAAACTGCACATGAACTTTACGCACCCCCTGTATTGCAGGATGCTCATGGGAACCTTTGTGATCTAAAACTAGATAGACCATTAGACGGAAGGAATTCGTAGGATTACCCCCAAGTGAGTGTTTTTTACTATATTCACCTATACAGGACGTTTACGCCAACAACTCTCTGCATTCTAGAAAACTATCTTGTAAGAATGGGGCTAGGCCACTGGGCTTACCCCTGTAATCCTAGCACTCTGGAAAGCAGAGGCAGGTGGATTGCTTGCACTCAGGAGTTTGACACAAGGATGAGTAAGAGTTAGAATCCATCTCTACAAAATTTAGCCAGGTATTGTGGCGGCATCTGTGGTCCCAGCTACTCAGGAGGCTGAGGCAGGTAGATTGCTTGAGTCCAATAGTTTGAGGTTGCTGTGAGCTCTGATGTCACAGGACTCTATCCAGGGCAACAGAGTGAGACTCTGCCCCCCACTCAAAACAATAATAATACCTGTACAAGCTTGAAGTTTAGTAAAAATATTTCAGCACTTGAGGGGAGGATGAATTGGATAATGATCCTAGTCAAAATATCAAGAGACCCTAAACAACACTCCTGGCCTAGTTTTCAGGGTCAGTTATAGACACAGTGAAAATGAAGTGATGTACTTATCAGAATTTAAGAATAGTATAGAAAAGAATGACAGACACGTAAAGAAATAGTCATCTAACAAGGAAAATAACAAGAGACCAGGGGTCAGATGGCTTTCGTTCATATCCAGATTCCAGCATCTTTTAACAGGGTAAGCTCAGGTTAGGTAACTAACACCTTTGTTCCTAAGTTTTCTCATCTGTAATTGGATATATTAGTGACCCATTATTCAAAATGCTCTTATGAGTATGAACATAATAATATGTGTCAAAAGACTCTTTCCCCCTCTTTCTGTTTCTTTGTCTTGCATGTTTTTTGGTGTGTGTATACATCAGGGAGAACCGTCATCCCTCTGTATTCTGTGGCACTTTGTTCCAGTATCAAAAAATTTGTGGATGATCAATCCCTGATAGAAAGTGTCATAGTATTTACCTATAACCTACACACATATACATTAAATTACCTCTTGATTATTTCTAATATCTGATACAATGTAAATAATGTGGTTGCTATACAGTATTTCTATTTGTATGATTTTTATTATTGTACTGCTACTTTTTGTGTTATACTCTAAATATTTTCAATCCAGGGTTGGTTGACTCCATGGACGCAGCACTTGCAGATACAGAGGGCTGATTGTACAGGCATAATACATACACGTATCATTAACTTAGCCAACCATGGAATTTCTAGCAGGTTCTTTTTTTACATTGCAAAAATTAGGACAATCATATACTGTACTTTCTCTCTCCATGTTATTATGAGAATCAACATAAAGTATTGTTTATGAACTATAAAGCATACCACTTGAAATCATCAGTATAGAATCAGAAGGGATGACAATGTTAGTAGTAAAAAAGTATAATAATAAAATGTAGGAATCTTTAAATAAAAAATGGAGAATAATATTCCACATTGAAGGAATAGTGAAGACAAAGTTAGGAGGTTGGAAAGTGGAGGTACGTTTGTGAGAGGGAATAGATTAATGGAGACAGTAGACTATGATAGACAGAATGATATATTTAAAGATATATCTAGAAAGATATTTTGGAACCAGTTCATGAAAGACGTAAAATTGTATATTAAAGACTGTACTGAAGTTAGAGAGCAAATTGGGTTTTATGACATCCTTTTGAAAATAGTATTTTTTCACCATAATTGACTAGGAACAAGCTAGCCTAGAAACGGATTCCCGCTTTCTGCCACCTGCTTTACGGTTTTATTAAAAATATTGCACGACCTGACAAAGAACCTATTGTATGGCATGAGTTTTGGAGCTTAATAAATTAAAGATATTAATTATAGAGTAAGTAGGAGGTCATTTTAAAATACACAAGATGAAGAAATCCTTTCTTCTGTGAGTACAGTCATCCCTCTCTATCCCTTTCTTCTGTATATCATAAACATGTGGAAATTGTTATCTCACAGGATTATGTAGATTTTGTGTTAAGCATATTGCTTAACACATAAGATCTTTAAATTGAATATATTTATTACAATCATTAAAATCACTGTTATATCAATGATAATTAAATTATGCACATAACAGCATCTTGCTGGTTGCAAAGTATGATTTTAAAGCAATTATTAAATGTAGGTTGGGGCAAAGGTACTTTTAAGGAATAAATTTATAACCAGTTAATAAAGCACTGTAAACTCAGTTGTTAAAGGCTCACATAGCACTTTATAGAGTTATGAAGGCAACAAAGATATTGAGACATTTTGGAAGAGGTGATGTTTGAATTTGTAGGCGGCTAAAAGATGAAGCTCCCCCTTATTTGAACGCAAACTATGTAAACCTTTTATAATTGCTGTGTGTATATAAGAATGACAAGGTCATGAATACTATGCCAGCTTCATTTGTCTTTCCAGTGAAAACTCGCAGCCTTCTTGTTTTCCAAGATAAACTGCCCAGTTTTGCACAATCCCTAAATAGGTTCTCTGGAAAAATATCAAATGGCACCAACTTGGTTTCTTGGCCTTCGGGAAGTATTGAATTACCCATATTTCCCTGAGGTTATGCTGTCCATAACTCAGCACGGGACATCAATCAAGAATCAGTTGTGGGCTCGGTGCCTGTAACTCAAGGGGCTAGAGCGCCAGCCACACATACCGAGGCTGGCGGGTTCAAATCCAGCCTGGGCCTGGCAAACAGCAATGACAACTAGCACCAAAAATAAACAGCCGGGCATTGTGTTGGGTGCCTGTAGTCCCAGCTACTTGGGAGGCTGAGGCAAGAGAATCACTTAAGGCCAAGAGGTTGTAAGGTTAAAGAGGTTGCTGTGAGCTGTGACGCCATAGCACTCTTCCCAGGGGACAGCTTGAGACTCTATCTCAATAAATAAATAAATAAATAAAAACAGAACAAAACAAAAATCAGTTGTGCCACTTCCCCTTTCTGCCTGCTTTCTTTCTCTCAGTAACACCCCTGCCGCTCGTTGGACTAATGCCTCAGTTGTCAGACTTAGTCCATCTCACGGAGGGGAAAAGTTGATCTAGAGCACAGGCGATTCTGACTTCTGGGATGGGTATAGCCCTCCAGATCACATCTTTGTATCAGGCTAAACTAAACAAGACAGACAAATAGAAATTCCGTTAAACAAAATTTAAAAGAAAATTAAATGACCAATGAGTTATAACTGTGCAATTTTTTACATATAATGTGTTTCTCTTTGAGTTGGCCACCTTAATCTGTTGTACATGACTACTCTGGCCTATTATTCTCCCTCTACTAGTTTTATCCTGAATTAGAGTTTCTATTCAGGAAAACTTTGTTGAAAAGCTATTGAATTCTACTAACAAATATCAACAGGAATAAGAGGTAGTTCCTATGCCAGAAAAACATCTAGTTTAAAGTCAGAGGCAAGAAAAAATATAACTGTAAAGAAAAAGGCAAACCTGGATGAGACAGGAAAAGCCTGAGATGTCAATCTACACAGTGTTAAAACATCCATGAGAACAGTCCTGTATCTGTACATCACGTCCTAATTACTATGGAGAACAGTATGGAGTTCCTCAGAAAACTAAAAATAGAACTACTTTATAATCCAGTAGTTCTACCACTGTGAATACACATATATCTTAGAGAGGAAAACAGTATATGGAGGAGATGTCTGCATTCCCATGTTCATTACAGCACTACTCATAATACCCAAGGTATTCTTTTACATCCATCTACTGATAGATACTTACTAGTAATAGTATAACTAGTATGTAATTTACATCTAAATATCTATCAGTAGCTGGATGGATAAAGAAAATGTGGTACAGGCTCGGCACCCGTAGTGCAGTGGTTATGGCACCAGCCACATATACCGTTGTTGGTGGGTTCAAATCCTGGCCTAGGCCAGCTAACCAACAATAATAACTGCAACAAAAAATAGCCAGGCGCTGTGGCGGGTGCCTGTAGTCCCAGCTACTTGGGAGGCTGAGGCAAGTGAATCACTTAAGCCCACGTGTTTGAGGTTGTTGTGAGCTGTGACACTATAGCACTCTACCAAGGGCAACATAGTGAGACTCTGTCTCAAAAAAAAAAAAAAAAAAAATAGAAAGAAAATGTGGTACATATACACCATGGAATATTATTCAGCCATGAAAAATAAATTAAATGTTATTGTTTGCAACAACATGGATGGAACTCAAGGATATTATGGTAGATGAAATAAGCTAAGCACAGACAAATACATATGTGCTCGCTCATATGTGAGAACTAAAAAAAAAAAAAAATCATCGAACTTATGGAGATATCACAGAAAGCAGAATGACTGTTGCCAGAGGCTGAAAAGGGTAGTGGGGGAGAGGATAAAGCGGGGAGAGTAGAAGGGTACAAAAGTGTGGTTAGAAGGAATAAGGTCTAGTATTTGGTAGCATAATAGAGCAGCTATAGTTAATAATAATTTATTGTGTTTTTAAAAATAACTATGGTTGTAGAATTGGAACGTTTATAAAACAAATAAATATTATATTCTTGAGGTGATGGATGTCCCAATTACCCTAATTTGATCATCACACATTGTATACCCATATCAAAAACATCACTTGTACCTCATAAAAACATATAACTACTATGTAATTGTAATAATTACAAGTTAAAAATAAGTCTTTTTTTTTTTTTTGAGACAGAGTCTCACTTTGTTGCCCTTGGTAGAGTGCTGTGACATCACAGCTCATGGCAACCTCCAGCTCTTGGGCTTAGGAGATTCTCTTGCCTCAGCCTTCCAAGTAGCTGCAATTACAAGTGCCCGCCACAGCACCTGGCTATTTTGTTGTTGTTGTTGCAGTTTGGTGGGGGCCAGGTTTGAACCTGCCACCCTCGGGATATGGGGCTGTTGCCCTACTCACTGAGGCACAGGCGCTGCCCAATAAGTGCATTTTTTAAAAAAGGTAATTGGGATGAATGCTTTCATCTGTCATGAGTAGTGGGAAGATAACACTTTCAAGGGGAATAGTATTTCAACTCAACCGGTTCTAAATTGCAGTCATTGTGGAATTTTTGTTTTACCTGATGGAGCACACATACTAAGGTCCAGAGCTGAATGATGGAGCATGGGTAGAGTGCCACCACAAGTGGTCTTCCATCACATCTTCCCTCTACACTTAATGGTTGTATAAAAGTTAAACGATAATTTATGATTTAACCTCATATCATGCTTTTCCTTCAAAATGACCATACTCCATTTATGTACCTTATAGGCTAATAAAATCACTAAATAATTTACTGATAACAAACAAACAAGCAAGGGAGCATAATTATGTGATATTCTTAACCAAAATCACAAATCTATCTGCTCCTAAATACCATTTTCTAAGCTTTCCCTCCTACTCCAGTAGAGAAGAGTATCTGCTCTTCTCAAACGCACCTGCCTCTCCTCATCTTCTGGATCTTGTTACCGTTTCTTTCATTAGAGCCACTCCTTCGTTAATCTGCCTTCTCTCTCTTCTCTTCAACCCCTTTGCTTCTCTGTTCTGTATTGTACCTTTGAATAAGAAAATAAATTTCCTATCATGGAGAGCAGTGTGCTATTGACATGGCGCCTGACCTCTGCTCCAAAGTCGTATTATCTATACCCTCTGAAGTATAGCCACTTTCTGGTTCTCAGATATACGATGTTCAATCTCCTCTTTGAGCATTGATACTTGTTGCACCTGCTTCCTGGAGGAATATCCTTCACATCTACTGTACAGTCTGCAACTTTTGGTTGCAACAGCTTTGGTCACCACTCTAGGGTTGGATGTGCTGCTCAAGAAGTCAAGCCCCATTCAATCAAAATCTACCCCCACTGCATTTATGAATTCTTTTTCTTTTTCTTTTTTTTTTGCAGTTTCTGGCCAGGGCTGGGTTTGAACCCACCACCTCCGGCATATGGGGCCGACACCTTACTCCCTTGAGCGACAGGCACCGCCCTAGGTATTCTTTTTCTTATCACCATATTTATGGTGCTTGCAATATAATATCAATTACTAACGAGTTTAATTGGTAAAAATTAACAAATATGTAAGTTAGTTGAAATATTTTACTGATTACTCTACCCTTTAAATGAAAAAAGTATTTGAATCCAATAAGGCCTTTACCTTTCACCTTTTGAAGAGACATTCAACACTGGATTCTAAAATGACCATGTTTAGCTGTAATTTCAGAAGGTTTTGTATCTGATAATAACTATAAAGTTAACTGAATTTTCACTGTACATGAACTATTGTGCCTGCCTTAGAAATTATTTTATTCAATATTTTACCAGAATGTCTAAAAAGATAGAGAATTGAGGTCCACGGAACAAATTTTTGTAATCCTGTTTGTTAGTATATTTACCTTGATTGTGCTGAGAAACTGCACACATCTTAGGGTCTATATTAGTAAACCTATTTCATTGCCTTCAGTGGCAAAATTTATCTATTCCTAGAAACACCTTTATGGGAAAGAAATTTTTTTGTTCATTATAGAAACTCCTCAAAAAACCCATTGACTCCTCAGCAGAAAGTATCAATAGAGACTTTATACCATAAGACACTTTTAATATCTCAACTAAAAACTTTTGCCTTGGAATAAACTGATATATAATGATCAGTTATATATGTGGGTAGGAGATATTCAAAGGTATGGAATGAAATATGACCCTAAAATTGATTTTACTTCAACTGGGTAGAAATTTGAAAGGGATTACCTAATCTTTGATTGTATCTTTATTTTGTCAATGCCGATTTGCCCAAAACAACTAAATCATTGTTCATACCAAGTTAATTTGGGCCAGATTTTAATCAGGTCTAAACTCAAGTGTCAGACTTCGAAAATGCCTTCTCTGACTACTGAATCCAAAGTTCCCTAGCCATTTAGTCACTATTTCACCAACTATTGTTGTTGTTTCACCCTGAAGCTTTTATTAAGTTCACTCATAAATTTTTGTGTTTATGGGTAGTTTTTTTGTGTGGCTTTATTATTTGTTTTTTCATTCATTCAATCATTCCATAAATATAGGACCTATAAGGCACGTTTACACCCACTGAAGAATGGCCAGGATTTTAGTTATTTTTTCTTGCTTTGTTCATGCTTTGGTTAACAGAAACAAAGACTGTATGGCATGGATCAGTGTCTTGTCAAAGAATTACTTTCTTGATTAAGTGAATAAAGGCCTAATGAATCCATGAATAAATGTAATCATTTAGCTTGCAGAGGTGAGCCAGGTTTTTTTTTTTTATTAAATCATAACTGTATACATTGATATGATCATGGGGCATCATACACTCGCTTCATAGACCATTTGACACATTTTTATCACAATGGTTAACATAGCCGTTCCGGCGTTATCTCAGTTACTGTGCCAAAACATTTACATTCTACATTTACCAAGTTTCGCAAATACCCCTGTAAGATGCACCACAGGTGTGATCCCACCGATCCCCCTCCCTCTACCCACCCCCCCCTTTCCCACTTCCCCCTATTGTTAGGTTGTAACTGGGTTATAGCTTTCATGTGAAAGCCCCAAATTAGTTTCATAGTAGGGCTGAGTACATTGGGTACTTTTTCTTCCATTCTTGAGATACTTTACTAAGAAGAATATGTTCCAGCTCCATCCATGTAAACATGAAAGAGGTAAAGTCTCCATCTTTCTTTAAGGCTGACTAATATTCCATGGTGTACATATACCACAATTTATTAATCCATTCGTGGATCGATGTATATATCATGACCAAGTTGGTTTTATCTCAGGGTCTCAAGGCTGGTTCAATATACGTAAATCTATAAATGTAATTCAGCACATAAACAAATTAAAAAACAAAGACTATATGATTCTCTCAATTGATGCAGAAAAAGCTTTTGATAATATCCAGTATCCCTTCATGATCAGAACACTCAAGAAAATTGGTCTAGAAGGGACATTTCTTAAACTGATAGAGGCCATCTATAGCAAACCCACAGCCAATATCATATTGAATGGAGTTAAATTGGAATCATTTCCACTCAGATCAGGAACCAGACAAGGCTGCCCATTGTCTCCATTGCTTTTCAACATTGTAATGGAAGTTTTAGCCACTGCAATTAGGGAAGAAAAGGCGATCAAGGGTATCCATATAGGTTCAGAAGAGATCAAACTTTCGCTCTTCACAGATGATATGATTGTGTATCTGGAAAACAGATACTAGGGACTCTACTACAAAACTCCTAGAAGTGATCAAGGAATACAGCAGCGTCTCAGGTTACAAAATCAACATCCATAAATCGGTAGCCTTTATATACACCAACAACAGTCAAGTTGAAAAAGCAGTTAAGGTGAGCCAGGTTTTTATCTGCCAAACCATATCCTGAAGGATTCTTACTTCAGTGTGCTCCAGCCTACGCCCCTCTGCTGGTAAATGCATCTCCATGTCTGAGTGTTTTCTCCAAAGCAGGCCTGGAATTAGAAATGCTTATACCCATGCGTCGCCCATAACCAATGACTGAGAGGAGTTAGGGTCTAAGGTCTTCTCTACCTTCTCCTACTATTGACATGTTCATTTAATAAGTAACACACCAACAGAATTTTCAAACTATATTTATCTTAGGCTTATATATTTAATACACGGTCATGCACCCGTAGCTCAGTGAGTAGGGTGCTGGCCACATACACCAAGGCTGGTGGGTTCAAGCCTGGCCCCTGCCTGCTAAACAACAATGCCAACTGCAACAAAAAAATAGCCAGGTGTTGTGGCAGGTGCCTGTAGTCCCAGCTACTTAGGAGGCTGAGGCAAGAGAATTGTTTAAGCCCAAGAGTTTGAGGTTGCTGTGAGCTATGACGGTACAGCACTCTACTGAGAGTTACATAGTGAGACTCTATTTCAAAAAAAATAAACTATTAATTTTTATTTGTTGAGTCACGACTTTAATTGGTGCTGCTCACTGTACGTTTTATAGTGTTACATAAAGTGTTAGTAGCCTTTCTGGTTTTCTAATGATTTCCTCCCCAGCTTTATGCTCCAGTGACACGGGCTCGTTGCCTTTATAATATACTATGTTGGCTTCCTTCCCTTGATTACTTTCTTCATAGTCTCACATCAGGGTCTCCGCACCTTCCAATACACCATTGCACTAGTTTCCTAACATCAGGATCTCCTCCTGGGGTATTCAACCTAAAACACCAAATTCCCACATGTACAGACCCAACTTTATAAAGATGTGTGTACAAAGGGCCAAATTTGCACTTACACGAAGACTTGGGAGTCAAGTGACAGCGAACTGAGTCTTGTAAGAGGCCCTTGGTTTTCTCTCCAGTTTTCCTCTCTCATATATAATCTTCTCCCCATTTTAAACACTTTAAAATATTTCTCCGGTTGAAATTTGGTCCTCATTTTCTTCCCCATGCATTCTATGTTACTTTATTAGTCTTCACCGTACATTTCAAAGGCTTCTTTTGTTCAACATAGAAGAAACAACCCCCCCACCTGTTTTTATTCTATATGTAATCTGAGATATTAGACTTATCAGCAAATTGCAAAGATCTTTTCAAAAATTTTCTGAATCTTTTCCTATTATTGGATATAGTCATTGAACAAGTAACACTCCTACACAATTTTCAAAATATATTCATTTTAGGCTTGTGTATTTAATGTACGTTCATGGATTATAAACTATTAATTTTTAATTGTTGAGTCGCAACTTTAACTGGTGCCACTCATGTACATTTTATTGTGCTACATAAAGTGTTTAATCATGATTCCCATTGCATTAATTTATGATAATTATTTATCATGATCAAAAAACAATACTTATCTTTGTACACATAACATTATACAAAGCAAATCACCTGTCCCATGATATTTAATAACCAAAACATAAGAAGTTAACACACACAAATATCTAAAAGTATAAATAGTATATGTTCATGGCTTTGATGTTAAAGAATTACCGATCTACCTTTCAATAAGCAAGATAAAACACTAAAATTTAAATTCTGAAAACACATTTTAATAATTTGCGCTATCAAATAGTTTTAAATTTGACTTAGAATGCCTTCAAATAATCAACTTCTTAATACAATTAACATTTTTTTCTTATAAGACATTTAATTTTAAACAACTTTTTAAAGGCACACTTGCTTATTTTGGCTCATTAGCTGTAGGATATAAATCCAAAGAAATTATCTATATTAACTAATTGTATTTATAAAAATGAATACATGTGTGTATATGGGTAAAGTAAATCAAATCAGTCAGCCAAAACCAATGTCTCACTAATTCAAGGGCACATTACTGATTAACTAATTCTAATTATGTGAATATTTTAAAGCCATTTTATGTGCTTGCATTATGCTAATTAGTCATTCTAAACTTCACTTGGGTACTCTGTACCTTTAAAAATGAAATATAGGACATTCAATCATAAAATGTTGGAAATACATTTTGAAAGAAGTTGGGTTTCCATATATTGTCGTGCCATTAAAAAAAAAAAGGCATTTAGTTAGATGAAGTACTTTTTATAAGCTTGGTAGAAGGCATAAGCATATTAAGGCAAAAAGTCCTTATTTAGGCACATTGCAATAGTTTATCATTACAGTGGGGAAAAATGGGAAAAAGAAAAATAAATCTATAAATTCCAATATTATCAGTTTGGTGGTTTCAACCATGGGCCCCCAACTTTTGACAGTTATATCATTAAGACTGAGGTCTAGTAGTGATAACATTTTACTTCCAAGGTCAAAAAGGGCAATGGAGTTTCCACTTGGTCCTCTTTTTCTTTTATTTTTTTATTAGATTATAACTGTGTACATTACTGCAGTTGTGGAGTACAATGTGCTGACTCTATATACAATCTAGAATGTTCACATCAAACTGGTTAACATATCATTCATTCCACTTACTCAGATGTTGTGTTTAGACATTTATACTCCACTTTTCATATATCTGACACTTGGTCCTCTTAAAATGATTGTTCTTCAGAGGAAACTTCCTTTTCCGGAAGCTCCCTCCAACAACTTCTCTCCCAGACTAGAGGTGAAGACACACGGAGAGGCTATATGCAAGTGGTCCTGGTGAAAGGCTCTTCTGAGGTCCCTGCTGACGGCTGACATCAGGCAGCAGGCACTGGAGTAAAGGTGCTTCCAGACAATTCCGTGAACTCAGTCAAGTTACCCTGAGTCATGGAGTCAGGCCAGCTGAAGGTGCGAATACCATGGACTAGCCACAGAGGCATCTCTGCCGTGATGGCCATAAATTCTCACATGATCTGAGAACGTGATAACACGATCATTGTGCGTGACTACATTTTGAGGTTGTTGTTACGCAGGGATAGTAATCAGAATCCTGGCTAAATTCAACAAATGCCTTTAAGAATGCAAGTAAAACCAACCTGATAGGTATAGATGCATACTAATATTACCTATCTAACATTGTTATACGAGTATATTCTCCACTTACCAAAAAGGACAAAGAATGCTATGTTATTTTAGTTTCATAATTGAGAAACTTGAAAAATTAATATTTTAATCAATTTCCTAAGAATTCCATATTTTCTACATGTCAAAGTGAAGAAAAATATTTAGGTCTTTTTATTCTAAGTCCATGGTCATCGCTGTATCTTTGAAATAATATTCACTGAGCTATCATTGGTCTCACTTCCTCTCCGTGCACGTAAAATCAGGTCAGCAGAGCCAAAACGTGAATTTACTTTTAAAGAAGTTAAACATAAAATGATTATTTCAATATTGTTTATTCATTTAGTTTCATTTTTGGCTATAAAATCCACATTAGGAAAATCTTTATATTGACCCAATCTGTGCCAACACTGCAGAGTGATTTTGGGCTATAAATTTCAACATTCTATGTAGAATCAGATTTGACTCTAAATGAGTCTATTAATAACATAATTATAGGTTCATCAAATTTATTATGTGTCATCTTATAGGTTTTTAAAAAGTAAACTATAAAATTAACTCTTTTTTTTTCTCCAAAGTTAATGACTTTGATAACTTTTCTTTGGGGAAGAATTTATTTATTTGTTTTTTGTAGACCTGGGGGGTGGGTAGGGTGGGTGGCAGTGGTCCTGCTATTGCCCAGGTTGGTTTTGAATTCTTAGCCCCAAGTGATCATCCTGCCTCAGCCTCTGTAAGTGTCGGGATTATCAGCATGAGCCGTCACTTCTGACTCACTCTGATAAAGTTTTGAAAGCAGCTTGTATTGCCTGTGTTTTTAAATGAATCATACAAGTGTCCTCAAACTTTTTAAACAGGGGCCAATTCACTGTCCCTCAGACCATTGGAGGGCCAGATTATAGTTTAAAAAAAAAAACAAAACTATGAACAAATTCCTATGCACACTGCACATATCTTATTTTGAAGTGAAAAAACAAAACGGGAACAAATACAATCACACTGCCTCATGTGGCCCGCGGGCCGCAGTTTGAGGACCCCTGAAAGATAAAAGTAGAATGAGGAATGAGTGGTTTCTACCCTAAATATACTTGATTTTATAAGTCAAATATCAATGCTACCTGATCAACATTTTTAATAAAAGGATTGCTTTCTGCTCAACAGTTCTCTTCTGCATATACTAAATATACCATCTGCACCAAATATTTGTCAATCCCTATAAATCACTCACAGGTGGTGCCTGATAATCTTACTTCTCATATCTTCCTCCTCTGTGAATGCTTGTGTTGTTTTTCTTCAGAGAATGATCAACTTGATAGTTAAATGAAAGCTAATTAAGCAATTTATCACATTGATGCAAAGCCTAAATCCCTTGTCCCTAAAGCTATGCTTTTCCAAGTAAATCTCCCCCGTCCAAGGATGTGTCTCTGGACAAAAGAGATCTAAGCACTTGCAAACCTTTAGAGTTCAATCAGAGCAAGGAAAAAACTGGGCTACCCGACTCTCATGAGTCGTGACCTCAGCTGCATTTCCCTTCTTTCTTTCCCAACCAGGACCTGAGTAGCTTTCACACTAAGTCGGCTGCTCCCTGGGGGAATGTTTTCTTCCTCTCTTGCCTTCTCTTACCTTCCAGAGACCAAGGTTCACACCAAGCCCAATTTCCCTGCTGCGTCTTTGAATTTGTGCCTTCCTCCCTCCAAGGGAGTCAATAATTGTCCTTGAAAATTCACTCTTAGCTCTGTATTGAAGAAAAGTCTACTGCCTGCCAGGTTTGAGTACTAGAGCGATGGAGAAATCTCAAGGATTGCCCATCAGTGTTAGCTCAAGAAAGTTGTCAGATGACCACATTTTGAGGAAAGCAGTTTGCTGTTTGAGGCTTTTCATACTGATTCACAATTAAGCCCGGAAAACCTGAATGGATTTGCAGACACCTTGAAGAAGCAAATTTATTGATAACTTTTCTTTTGTGTGATAAAGAAATTTGGTGATCATGTATACAGTGTTTTTAACACATGAGTGAAAAAATATTTGTGCTGGTTTCTAGTAATTATAACTATTCCATATTATAAAAATTTATTTTTTTTGGTCAGGCCCAGGTTTGAACCCACCACCTCCAGTATATGGGGCCAGCACCTTACTCCTTTGAGTCATAGGCACCATCCTATAAAAATTTATTATTAGCTATAGTGTATTTAATTAACTACCTAAATTATTATGTTATTTGTAATATATAAGGGTTTTTTTTTGCACTATTGGTATTAACTACAACTGATTTCTAATATAATCAGAACATCTCCTTGTTCTATTATTTATCTTTTGTTTCAGCTTTTAAGTGTGATATCTCAAAATAGTTAATTCCTTGGAAACATATTAAAGATTTAAAATCTACACATAGAATATATCACATACTACACTAAATAGCATTGCTTGCATAAAGGAATGAATTGTGCTTAAAGAAACTGTGGCAAGCTGAGTATGGCAGTTCACACCTGTAATCCCAGCCCTCTGGGAGGCCATGGCAGAAGGATTTCTTGAGCTCAGGAGTCTGAGATCAGCCTGAGCAAGAGCGACTCTGTCTCTACTAAAAGCAGAAAAACTAGCCAGTCACTGTTACAGGCACCCTGTAGTCCCAGCTATTCAGGAGGGAGGCTGAGGAAAAAGGATCACCTTGAGCTCAGGAGTTTGAGGTTGCTGTGAGTTATGATACCATGATATGCTACCCAGTGAGCCTCTGCCCAAGAAAATAAAATAAAATAAAATAAAATAAAATAAAATAAAATAAAATAAAATAAAATAAAATAAAAAGACAGTGAGAGAGAAATCATATATACCTTTGCCTATATCCAGTAGGATATAGAAATCATACATACCTTTGCCTATATCCAGTAGAATTATTTCCTCTAATAACATATGCAAAAATCAATAAGTGCAAGAAAAAATTTTTGCCATCATTAATTATTAGGGAAATGCAAATCAAAACCACAAAAAAATACCCATATAATATCCACAGACAAGAGTGTTTTGCCGGCAAAGATGTAGAGAAATCAAATCTCTCCTACTTTGCTAAGAAGGATGTAAAATCTCACTTTGGAAAACAGTTTGGCAAAATGTTAAACATAGATTTACATTTGACCCAATGGCTTCCCTCCTAGTTATACACCCAAGATAAATTAAAATGCATATTCATACAAAAACTTATGTGACACTGTAACTGATGCATATTCCTTTCAGTAACCTGATAGGAATGTTGGGTTAGGTGAAAAATACATAGCTATAATGAGATAAAGTGAATAAGAATTGTCAATGATTACTGGCTGGAGACAGGGTAGCAGGGAGGGAGATATTTATGATAACTGAGATGTTAGTTTGGCCAAGATTTCAGAGAAAACTGACCATGCTTCTAAATTGAAACTGAACATTTATATTTGGATCTATTCATTTGTTCAAAGCATACAATGTGCTATACAAAATCAGGCCTTGAAACAGATGAGTAGAGTTGGAAGTGAGAAGATTATTCTAGCAAAAAGAAACCAAGCAAATAATGGTAATTAGTTGTAGTAAATCTTTCATTGTTATGTAAAAAAAATTGCTGTTCTAACTGGTAAACATCCAGAGTTCATATCATCCTTCTCCTACACAGATTTTTTTTTTTTTTTTTGGCCATATCTTTGCAGAATTTTTGATTTCCAGCTACAATAGAAGAAAAAACACCACACACACAAAAAAACATTTCTTGTACTTGAAAAGTCAATTATTCAAAATCTCTGGTAGTAAAAAGAATTTCAGTTACTCTTTTAATAAGGAGGTTCTGACAGCTGCCAAGGCCATTCCAACTATGCCTGGAAACCCAGAACTCCGGCAAAGGCAGAAACACATCGTTTAACCTGTGATACTTCCAGACAGAGGTCAGTATGTTCATCCTTACACTGCCAGACCCAATAGTGTGCTAAATGCCTTGTTTTTTTTAAATTCAGTAAACACTCCAGTAAGACATCATGATATTTTTTCTGCTTGCCTGTATTGTTGTTAAAGGTATGATTGCTATAAATAATCTCTCGCTATTGGAAGCTTTAAATGGGAAATAGGTTCTAAAATTTAATGCAGATAAAACATGAAGTATTGGTTAAGGTAATATAATGCATATACAAGCTTATATACAAAAGAAGGAAGAATTGTTAGAAGGAAACATGTTATCAAGCTTTCACTCTCTCTCTCTCTTCTTTATTTTTATTTATTTATTATTATTTTTTTTTTGGCTGGGGCCGGATTTGAACCTGCCACCTCTGGTATATGGGGCCGGTGCCCTACTCCTTTGAGCCACAGGCACCACACTCATTCTCTGTCTTTTATTTATGGAGTATTTACAAGACCTCTGTGGATCAAAATTGGCATCATCTCTGATCCTTGTGGGTCTCACAGTTATCTTGAATACTTTCTAAGGATACCAAAATTTAACATTTGCCTTTGATAAAAACAATACCATATAGACCCTTATCGTGCATGAATCTATTTGCTAGAAAGGCTTCTGTAATATTTTGATACTGTCCTAAAATAGGAAAGTGAGAACAGCCAATTGGCTGAAGATGAATATTTTGGATTGATGCCTACCATGGAAGCTTATGGAATTTTATCTTGGGATACAAAGAAAGAAGAAAATAAATAGACCTAAGTTTAGCCCAAGACAATGTGAAATTCAGTCTATCTACCATACCTCACATGCACCTTCTCAGAGGCACTAGAAGTTCCATTAGTAACCTTGAGTCAGAGGAGAAAAGAACTGTTTTTGGCTCCATGGAGGTCATTTATGTTCATTCCAATTTTATGAAAGCTCAATATATGTATATATATTTTATTGTTGGGGATTCACAGAGGATACAAAGAATCAGGTTACACTAATTGTATTTGTCAGGCAAAAATCCCTCTTATAAATGTGTTCCTCTCCCAAAAGGTGTGCCAAACACCATGATCTCCAAGCCCTCTCTCTCCACCCCTCTCTCTGCTCCCCCATTCCCAAACCTGCACCATGTACCAGGTCATCAATTGTCCTCATATCAAAATTGAGGACATTGGATTCTTGCTTCTCTATTCTTGTGATGCCTTATTAAAAAGAATGTGCTCCAGGTGGCACCCACAGCTCAGTGGGTAGGGTGCTGGCCACATACACCGAGGCTGGCAGGTTCGAACCCAGCCTGGGCCAGCTCAAACAACAACGACAACTGCAACAACAATAAAAAATAGCTGGGTATTGTGGTGGGCACCTGTATTCCCAGCCACTTGGGAGGGTGAGGCAAGAGAATTGCTCAAGCCCAAGAGTTTGAGCTTGCTGTGAGCTGTGACGCCACACACTCTACCCAGGACGACAGCTTGCAACTCTGTCTCAAAAAAAAAGAAAAAAAAGAGAACGTGTTCTACCTTCACCCAAGTTAGTACAAAAGGTGTAAAGTCTCATCTTCTTTAGTGGTTGAATAATATTCCATGGCACACATATACCACAGCTTGTTAATCCATTCCTGGATTGGTGGGCATTTAGGTTGTTTCCACACTTTAGCAATTGTAAATTGAGCTGTAATGAACAGTCTAGTGCAAGTGTCCTTATGATAAAATGATTTTTATTCTTCTGGGTAGATGCCCAGTAATGGGATTGCAGGATCAAATGGGAGGTCTAGCTTGAGCGCTTTGAGGTTTCTCCATACTTCCTTCCAGAAAGGTTGTACTAGTTTGCAGTCCCACCAGCAGTGTAAAAGTGTTCCCTTCTCTCCACATCCACGCCAGCATCTGCAGCTTTGAGACTTTGTGATTTGGGCCATTCTCATTAGGTGATATCTCAGTGTGGTTTTGATTTGCATTTCTCTGATAATTAGAGATGATGAGCATTTTTTCATATGTCTGTTAGCCATTCGTTTGTCTTGTTTAGAGAAAGTTCTATTCAAGTCTCTTGCCCAGTGACATAGGGGATTGTTGACTCTATATGTTGATTAACTTGAGTTTTCTGTAGATCCTAGTTAACGATCTTTTGTCCAATTCATAATATGCAAATATATTTTCCCATTCTGATGACTGTCTATTTGCTTTGGTTGTTGTCTCCTTAGCTGTCCACAAGTTTTTTAGTTTAATAAGTCCCATTTGTTTATTTTTGTTTCTATTGCAATTGCCACTGAAGTCTTCTTCATAAAGTCTTTCCTCAGGCCGATACCTTCAAGTGTTTTTCCCCAACTTTCTTCAAGGATTTTTACTGTATCATGCCTTAGATTTAGATCTTCTATCCATCTTGAATCGATTTTAGTGAGTGGGAAAGGTGCAGGTCCAGTTTCAGTCTTTTACATACAGTCCAATCATAATTTGCTGCAGGAATATCAAGAACTGAATTGAAGGCTCAGGTTCCCTATAGAGGGCGCTGTTTTCCTATGTGCAAGCAGAATTTATATTTGTATCATAAATCTTAATATTAATTAAAAAAAAACCTACCAAAGAAATATGACATGTAAAGCTGGCTTGGAAATGCCTGAGTGCATTTTAAACACATCTTTTTCAGTTTTAATTTTCTGATGTATTTATTTATATTTATTTATTTATTGCAGTTTCTGACCAGGACCAAGTTTGAACCCACCACCTCCGGTATATGGGGCTGGCACCCTACTCCTTTGAGCAACAGGCACTGCCCTGGATGTATTTCTTTTAATTGACAAATAGTATGTTTACATGTTTATGTATCCCACAGTGATGTTTCTGTTGAGATGTTTCAGTTCTTTGTATATTCAGGGTATTAATCTCTTGCCGAATGAATGAGCAGTTTGCAAACATTTTATCCCATCCTGTAAGTTCTCTTTTCACTCTGTTGATTGTTTTCCTTGCTGTGCAGGTTTCTAGTTCGTTATAACCACGTTGGTTTATTTTTGCTTTTGTTGCCTGTGTTTTGAGTTTTATTAGTAAAATATTTTCCAGGCTAATGTCCTAACATGTTTCTCTTTCTAGTATTTTTATTGTCTCTGATCTCACATTTAGGCCTTCGATCCACATTGAGTTAATATTTGTATCGGACAAGAGGTAATGTCTCATCTCCTTCTGCATACAGATAACCAGGTTTCTTGGCAGCATTTATTAAAGAGGGTATTCTTTCCCTAACTACTTCATTCTTTGTCAAAATAAGTTGGCTATAGATATGCAGTTTAATTTCTGGGCTATTTTGTTCCATTGGTCTACACGTCTGTTTTCATGCCTGGCCACGCTGTTGGCCACCATAGCTTTGTAGTGTATTTCAAGATTTGGTAATGTAATATCAACAGCTTTGGTTTTTTATTTGTTTTTGTTTTGAACCGTTTATTTTTGTTTTTTGAAACAAGGTCTTGGTCTGTTACCCAAGTTGGCAAGCTGGAGTGGTGGAATGTAATGCAAGATCACAGTTTGCTACGGCTTTGAACTCCTAGGCTCAGGCAGTCCTCCTGCCTCAGCCTCCTAAGAACCTAGGACTACTGGTGTGCACCACTATCCCTGAATAATTTATTTATTTATTATTATTTTTTTTTTGCAGTTTTTGGCCGGGGCTGGGTTTGAACACCCCACCTCCGGCATATGGGGCCGGTGCCCTACTCCTTTGAGCCACACAGGCACCGCCCTTCCATGAATAATTTTTTAAAAACTTATTCTGTAGAGACTATGTCTCACTGTGTTCCCTAGGCTGGTCTCAAACTCCTGGCCTCATGTAATGCTCCTGTTTGTACCTGTCAAAGTGCTAGGATTACAGGGCTTATCCACTCTGCCTGACTTCAGCTTTGTTCTTGTAGTTCAGGGTTTCCTTGACTATTTGGGGATTCTTACAGTTTCACACAATTTTAGGATTTTTTTTTCCATTTCTGTGAATTATGTCATTGGTATTTTGACAAGGATTGGATTGAATCTATAGATTGTATCAAATAGATCACATTTTTAATCAAATCACTGTATCTGATACTGAGCATAGAACTTCATGTTGACTTGGAGGGAATTATTCTTAGGGATGATGGGAAGAGTTATAAAGGGAGGGAAAGTTTCTCTATGACCCTAACTTCACACCGGGTGACTACGTGCCTATAGGGACTGCTTGGCCCAATTTAACTTAAAGAATTTTTGATAGTAAGGCCTAGAGAAAAAGAATCTAACATGTTTCATTGCATGAATTTGTATTTTGAAAGGAATTTACTTAATAATAGGATAGTTTTCTTGAGTATAAAGTCCTTTTCTTTCCTAGCTGACGAGCAGTAGACTTGGGGGAGGCTGACTGCAGACACATGGACCCCGTTTCCCTTTGCAGTGAGAGTGGACATAGTTAGGCTTGTTTATCAGAGTTGATAATATCAGTAAAGATCTTTAATTTTCTTGGCAATGTGCTAACATAATGCTTCTCTACTCAATTAGAGTCTTCTAGAGCCAACAACGCAGAGTCAAGTTAATAATAGGAAAAAGTAGAAATTGAAAGAGAGTTTTTACATTGCCACTGCAAGGTAGATAATGCTAATAATGTTAACAATGACAGTAGTTATAGTAATTAAAAATAGATACTTTGTAATTGATTTCTATGCCTCCAGTTTTGAGAACTGTTTTGTTATCAATAGAATAAATTTCACTATATTGTAAGTCATATGTATGCAATAATATAGCAGAGTTTAGCCTATGTATTAACATATTGCTATTTTCTGTAGATTAAATCAACACCAATATTGATGTAATTATTAATCATTCCTTCAACAAAAACTTCAATAAAGCACACTATGTTCATGGCATGTTTGTATAGCATTGAACTGAAGTAAAAATTTTAGAGAGTTTCTTTAGATACTAGGACCTCTATGCAAAAGTTTAAATCAGCTTTATTCATAATTAATCACAGCTGGAAATAACTCAAATGTCAATGCACTGTAAGCACGCTGTGATAAAATCATATAATGGAAAATTATTCAACAATAAAAACTGAATAAATCCTGACACTTAAAATAGCATGAAAGAATGTTAAAAATGTTATGATAAATGAAAAATATAATAGACTAGATAGTGTATTCTTCCACTTGCTTGACAATCTGGACAATATAATACTATAGGTGCAAAAATTATATCAGTGGTTGTAGGTATGAGGGTTTAAAAGAAGAGATTTATTACAGGTGGGCACAGGGGAAGCATTAGAGGTAATTACACAACTATACGCATTGTCAAAATGTATAGAACTATAGATCCCAAAATAAGTACATTTTATTGTATATAAATTACCTCAATAAACAAAAATTTATAAAAAGTTGGCTTCTAGGAGTTAGAATGCATGAACTTTTTACTTTAAATATGCAACGAGCATCTTGAAACTTCATGAATGTTCCTGGCAATGATAACATCGATGATACCAATGTTAATAATGATGACAGTTAATGTCCTTCAGCATGCCTTGAGCAAAAGGTGGCAAGAGGCCGCAGTTTCTTTTTTCCTACTTGACTACATTATCTTATAATTTCAGGGGATTTAACTAAAATTCAGTCATGACATAGTCTTAACACTTGTGCTTCAAATAGTTTCGCAGAATTCCCCTTGGGTTGTTGAGGGAGAACAGACAAGGGTCAGTCTTTTTAGTTTGACACGGTACTGGTATCATGGACCCATTTCCCCCGCTTTTCTTTATGCTTGTAGCAATGTATACCTCCAACAGGTCATCAGTAAGTGGTGACAAAGCAGGACTTCACACTCAGCAACAAAGAAAAGCAGATGGAGAAAGCAGTTAGCAAGTCATCATGGGCTTGACAAAATCACCTGTAGGTTTTAAAATTCTGCTTGCATATTTAAATGTTGTTCTGAGAGCTGTGCAGGAGCGTTCTTCCTTTAAATGGTTTTTCATCCCCCTAACTCAATTTATGATGACCTGGAATATTTTAAAAATTAATAGTTATGTTTAAAACATACATTTATAAACACCTAATCCTGGTTTAAACTCAGTTTCAGAGCTGGATATTTGTGGGCATCATTTTATGTACGGAATTTTCATTACATTTAGAAAGCCCACCTTATTATTTATTAGCTTCTACTAGATAATATTTATAGGTATTTGGTACTCCTACCAGATAAATGCTATAATACGACTACAGTTTATGTGATTGTGAAGTGATTACATTTAAATAATTTTTATCTGTGTTTCCCTGACCATAAAATATACTTCAAAGTATTGTTTATCCAGCTGAAAGAACATAAATTTAAAGTGAAGAGAAAGGGGATAAAATGATAAAAAAAGAAAAAAAGGGAGTAGATATTTTTATGAAGGAAATTATATCATCAAGAGACAGCACTTAGATTTTGAGAAGGAGGGAAGGCAGATTACCCAATTGGGTAAGATGCTTTTCTGCTCCCAGAATGCAAACTGTTCAGAGTAAGTCATTTAGATGAAGCCACATTTTAAAATGAATAAAAATAAGAGGAATTGAAAAACATTAAAAGTTTCAAAATGTGCAGGACTCTCATTTAGGAAGGATGCCCTTTACTTCAATTCATGCATAATTAGCCTTCAAATGTTATTTTCAATTAATTGACTAGAAATAATGTAGAAAACTTTAATGTATTCAGAAGAAAGAGCTACATCCAGATGCACCAGCAAATACTGGCATACTTTCACAAATCTGAACAAAATACCTGCTCCGGGAGTCTTGTTCTTAATTAGGTAAGAGCGAAGTCTTTCACAGCATAAGAGCTTTACCATAGGATTCCTAGTGCCCGTTAGAGATCCTTGGAATCAGAAGGTCTTGAAGATGAAGCCAATAATTTGAATGTTTCCAATCGTTCTACCCTTTCACCAATGTGCGTGTATAAAAACAAACATGCAAAGGGACCTAAATGTAGACCTGCCATTTGATCCTGCAATTCACCTTCTAGGTGTATATCCAAAGGCCCAAAAATCATTTGGCGATCAGGATATTTGCACCAGATTGTTCATTGCAGCTCAATTCATAATTGCCAAGTCATGGAAGAAGCCCAAGTGCCCACTGACCCATGAATGGATTAACAAATTGTGGTATATGTATATATACCATGGAATACTATGCAGCATTAAAAAAAATGGAGACTTTACCTCTTTTATGTTTACATGGATGGAGCTGGGAAATATTCTTCTTAGTAAAGTATCTAAGGAATGGAAAAAAATATCCAATGTACTCAGTACTACTGTGAAACCAATTTATAATCACTCACACTTGCATATGAAAAATGAAACACAACTATAGCCTAGGATGAAGGAGGGAAGGGGAGGGAGAGGGGTGGGTCGATAGAGGGAGGGTTTGCAGGGGGACTACACCTATGGAGCATGTTGCAAGTTCAAGTTGTATCTATCAGGTGTAGAACACAAATGTCTTAATGCTGTAATTGGGTAAATGAGGTGAAGGCTATGTTGATTAGTAGGATGCAAGCACTCCAATTTGTACCAATAATCAACACATCGAATCCCATCATGGCATACTGTATTTATGATCTGTGTAGAAATGACTTAATAAAAAAATAAAAACAAATATGCAGAAGGACACTTCGTAGTAGTTAAGCTGATAGTAAACACTGGCTTAGTTTTGAAGATAATTTCTAGTTTTGTAATGTTTTAAATATCTATGGTAAAAGTGATAAGGAAAGTGCTCTAATGGAGTGTTTCAGGTCATTTTCTTCATACTGTTCATAGACTTACCAGTGACATGTTTATATAGTCACTTTCCTTTAGCCTTTAGTTTCTTTTATATGGTATAGACAGAACAAGCTCCATATTTTAAACCTTTGCCTTTTGACCTATACATCTGCCTATTTAATATTACGTCCAGTTCAGACCACCAACTTTTACATAAAAGCCATTAAAAAAACCTTAGTAAATTGACTTAAGATAGATAAAAATCAGTGATCTGGGGGAAAATAAGTTATTCTTTTATATAAAATGCTAAAGTTGTGAGCCTCCAGCCTTTTTCTCTTTAGTTACTTAAGAGGGCATGCTGATATATACCAGCTGAGAACTTTTAAAGCTCTTTCCTTTAATCTTATGCGTTGAGAATGATCTTCAAATTCCAATACCAAGTTTATGCTGGCCTTGTAAATGCCAAAGTATTTCTTAGAGATACAATCATTCTGGCATTGAAGTTATGCACATAATTCCTTGGAAGAAACTTAAGATATTTATCTGAACATGTTTAAAATTACCTTTTTAGGGATTAATTTCCACTCAGAGACAGTGTTCCATTTTGAAGGCCTATTTTCCTCCTTTTTTAATGATGTAAGAATTTGAAATAAAGGAAAAAAAATGATTAGAATCTAAACTCTCATTCTGGAACACATATGTGTATACACAGCCAGGTACCAGAGAAAGATACTGTGTGGTCTGTTATCACAAAGACATGACTAACCCATTTAAGTTCTTTGATAGCAAGTAGTTGGGAATGTTGCAAATTTTGCATGGTCTCTAAAAACGTCCAACAGCATATGATACACATCTCTTTGGATCACATTTCATTGTGTAAAGCACATCATACCTAACTTTGACGGAAGCAGAGAAGGGCAGTTTTGCATGTGTTCAAAGAACATGAATACAGAATATGTGGTAAACGTCAAAAGTGACCATCACAGACCTATGCCTGCCTATACCTTTCCAAGAATTGAGAGAATGACATTGCATTATTTCCAGGCTCTGATCACAGCACACAGACCTGGTGAGTGAGACAACTAAGCAGGGAACCAACGAATCACAAGAGAGAAGCAGAGGTAGCCAGGTCATCTGTGACAGGGAAGCTGGGCAGAGGCTGAATCTGTGTGCAAACCAAGTTGATTAATTATGGGGGGCTAGAGGAAGAACACTTCAAAATAGAAACTAGAAGATGAGATCTGGGGCCTGTTCTCTGCTGACCTCTGGTTAACTATAGAGAATTTTTAGGATATCTGGAGTTTCAAGAAGAAGCTTGGTCAGAATGAAAGGACACTGGGAAACTACACTTAAGACGTGTTTATTATATTAGGTGGCACGTAGAGGAATGGACACCATGCTTGCAAAGGACAGTTACTGATTCTTAGCACATTAAAAGGACACGCTGAGAACAGGACAGTCTCCTCGCAAGCCTAGAGACGTTTTGTGACTTGGGAGCAGTCCCCCAAGTAAGTCAGTGTTCCAGAATGAGATAAGATGGGTCACTCACTAGTAAGCATGTGTTAAACATGGATGCTTAGTAGTTCTTCATGAGGGTTGTGGGGAAAGAGCATGTGAGGAGAGCGCACGGCAATCCTCACGCATGCAGCCCTCGCGTGTAATCACCCTAACTCTCCACGCCTGATGTGTATAACCTTAATAAATAGTCGTTGTGGAGGGGGCTATTTAACCCTGCCCTTAAGGTTAGCCCGCCTCCCGCAAGCTTGTACCGCTAATCCGTGTCACGCCTGGTTCCTTCATGCAGAGACCGAGACCAGGGCCTCAGGGGGTCACAACAGTGTCACATACTTCAGTGCTATTGTCAGTGATATACAAAAGGTTTTAAAATGATTTTTAAGTAATTAGTGACACTAATAACATTAATGACACTAATCACATAAGCATTTGAAACAATAATTTAAAATAGGGTGGTAGCTACTTCAAAATCAGGTTTCACTGTTTCTAAACTTATTTAACTTGATGGACCAAGGGATGCTGTTTGATGATCACCGCGAGAGCTCTGAGAAATAGTGCTGTGGCTGCTGTTCTGCCTTCCCACGTAGGGCAAAGTAAATGAATGGTCAAGGCAGCTGAAGCCCTATACAATGGAACCTAAATGTTGTACCCTCATATTAATTTAAATAAAGTTAAAAAAAACTTATGCAACTGTGATTTTAACAGTATTTACAAGATTAATAACAATATGTTTTGATGCTCATTTGGCAGACTTCTAAAAATAATATTGGGTTTATTATTAATTACACTGATTTAGAGCATCAGCAAAGTCTTAAAAGAGAAAATCGAAATAGCTTACTTCTTCATTCTTACGTCTACCCTAAATCCTATAATTAGACATAGAAAGCACAAAATACCTGTCTCCCTCGTGATGGTGCCTTATGCCTAGCATAGGCTATATGCTGTGCTCTGTTTTTGTGGAAGGGATAGTTTTTTCCATTAAGCCTTTTATAACTTGCTTGGATAATAAAATATGGGTGAATGTGACATTATGTCATTTCTGGACAGAAGCTTCGGGAGCCAGTATGGGGTTTTCTATATCTCTTCTTCTACTGCTGCAATAAATAGCAGAGTTCCAGACAGATTCTACCAACTTGGGATCCTAAAAGGAAAGAAAGTGTGGAGCAGAGCCTCTGCTGATACATAATGGACTTGAATGAGAAGTATTCTTTGTTGCTGTAAGCAACTGAGATATTATGATTGTGTGTTACCTCGGCATGACCTGCCCTAATCTGACTGATATAGGGGAATATCTGGATCAAAGCACAGGACTTTGAAGAATAACAAAAAGATGTTAAGAAACATAAGAATTGGGGAAAAAAATCCATGAAGTAAAGTTCATAGGTAATTTCTCAGATCCACACTTAGATCCTGAATATAAAATCTGAAGCTCAGAAAAGTTGAGTCACTTGATCAGTTTTAGAAAGAGACTTCCAAACTCACGCTCCTTCCATTATCTCCGGTGTCACGAATGTTTTATTACTGTTTTGCCTAAAGGAAATATGAGTTCGTGGAAGTTGATTGGTTATGAAGGAGGAGCTCAGTTTACTCTATATTTGGTATCGTTTTCACTATGAAAAATGATATCTTCATTGTCAAAAAAACACTTAAAATTCATATTTTAGAAAATTGTTATAAGACGGTAATTCACCCTTGGTGCACACTTTCCAGTCTCTTATTCCTCCCATCTCTTGTGCATGTAGTTAATCATTAGGAACACAGCTGAATTTCAACCTCTGCTCTGCCTCTGAGTAACCATATGGATAGAAATCATATACCAATAAATGGAGAAAAATAAATATAGAATGCCCCTTGCATACTGAAACACAGCAGTGACTACACAGTGTATAAATTATCTGCCTTCTATCTTTTTTATGTAAGAATACTAATTGATACATACTCATATGGCAAAACCCGAACAAGTAGAAATGGGTCTCGAAAAGAGTGTGTGTCAGAATGAATATTTTTTCTTCCATTCGCATTTATTTACTAGGAAAGGGTATTGTCCTATAGGCATCAAAGTCGAGAACTAGGCAGACTGACTTAAATTAAGTAGCACACTTATATTCCACATTTTGGAGATGGGGAAAGGTAAGAATTTTACTTTATCTTTTGCAGTAAACAAATGAAACTCCAGAAATTCTCTGAATCCACTCTGGGTCCAGGAAGCTGATTGACAGGACTCGTCAGGAACCCAGAGTCCTGGGCAGTCTAGTACAAAGTCGGGACCTGTCACAGGTTGGCGGTGCACAGTCTGCATTTCTGGCTTTACTTGCGAGGGCCCAGAGAAAAATGAGAGATGCCCCTTATAGTCTACTGGTTCCTACTGGGATCAAAGGCCCTGGGTAAGTTGGGCAGCCTTTTTTCTCTGCCCATCCCACTCCTCCTGCCCTTCAGATGATTCATCTGAGCCCATAATCAGGGTTCTTGGTGACTGAATGAAC
The DNA here is from genome assembly GCF_027406575.1 of Nycticebus coucang. Lineage (NCBI taxonomy): Eukaryota > Metazoa > Chordata > Mammalia > Primates > Lorisidae > Nycticebus > Nycticebus coucang. Next base: position 98,640,660 of record NC_069793.1, on the reverse strand, counting down.
TTTCTTTCAGTTCTGAAGAGGAGAAAACATCTTCCATTTCATGTAAAAAAATAGTTATCCTCAAAAGAACATTCAATATTCATATTTTATTAGCAATCTTGCCCAACTTCTATGGAGGCTTTCTCCAGTAACACATCCACTAGACATTTATAAAAGACATCTATGCTGTATCAAATACCCTTTCCTCTGGGAAGCATTTATAACATTGCAAGGATGTCTTCACTACATTGTGCCTGAAAGAATGCTAGAAATTGCAGGTGGAAATAAATTATTATGTGGTCTATTTGTGCCCCTGGATCCCTGGAGAATACAATTGTCAGCCCCAATTTGCCATCTCAACTGTCTCGTACAGTGCTGCCTTCACTGGCATGAGATGGGGACTCTGCCATTGCTCCTTGTTGTTACAATCCAAAGTCTTCCCTTTGCTCAGAGTTTTCTTTTTTGAATTGATTACGTGAAGCAGAAGTAAATGTGTTTGCTCTCACAGGTTTCCTCACTGTGTGTGAAGAAGATATACGGGTTATTTAACTCCCATTTCAATGCCTACAAAAATACACTGCCATCTTCTACTTGCTCCACAGTGAAAATATATCTGATTTATCTTTTGCTTTTTGTGCTAAACAGAAAGGCTTCAAGCCAAGTCTTTTATTGGAGAGAATGCTTACCTTTTAGTGGAGAATTCTTTTTGTTAATGCTGTTCTAAAACTCTCACCCCTTGAAGACTGGCTCAACTGCTGACCAGGTTGAGCAATAAAATGACATGGTTACCATGGTGGCTAGAGGATTTAATGCAAAAGAACCAGTGGGCTGCCTTTGGGAGCAGTGAATTAGGTCAGAAGGAAAATCACCTTTCCTGTTTATAAGCTTTAGTCATTTTAGTTTGGGTCCTGCCTAAAACCTTTGCCTCATTATAAAGGGTTCATCAATTATCAAGCATGGGAAAATCTATCTATATCTCTCTTCTATAAAACACCTGTAGAGACTCATAGAATTTCAAGGAGGGCTCAAAAAATTTGTCTACTTCTTTGTCTCTAAAAAAAAAAAAAAAATGTATACTGAAAGCGAAATTAACACTACCCTCTTCTTTCCCCCAAGATTTTCTGGTGTGGTTTGCTTCAGGTGAATAGTTAATTTTGTTTAGTACTAATGAGTCAGGGTTGAGGTCAAACCCATGTGAGTCAGTTAAGTTTGCTTGCCCTCAGGGTTGCTAACAGCCCGTATTGATTAAGAATATAGGGCGGCGCCTGTGGCTTAAAGGAGTAGGGTGCTGGCCCCATATGCCGAAGGTGGTGGGTTCAAACCCAGCCCTGGCCAAAAACTGCAAAAAATAAATAAATAAAGAAAGAATATAAATTGGGTGGGAGGAGGGTAATCAGTGGACCTCACTTACGGTGCATATTGCAAGGGTACGTGTCAACTCTATTAAGAGTAGAGTATAAATGTCTTAACACAATAATTAAGTAAATGAGGTGAAGGCTATGTTAACCAGTTTGATGTAAGCATTCCGAATTGTATATAAAGTCAGTGCATTGTACTTCATAAATGTATTAATATACACAGTTATGATTTAAAAAAATAGAAAAAATAGAATATAAATAAAGAACTAGTAGTGGGCAAACACAAAGAAAGCAAAGGATATTCTTTCCTGTGGCTCAATGGAGTAGGGCGCTGGCCCCATATGCCAGAGATGGCAGGTTCAAACACAGCCTCAGCCAAAAACTTCAAAAAAAAAAAGTATATTCTTTCCTGATGAGAGGTTAATGATATTTCTATATATGAAGGAAAACATTTGAAATATCTTAAAATTATTTCATACATATATTGTCTCAAATCTTCTGAGAGTATGTACATAACTGAACACTCTAAGAAAGACATTTTATTTTCTTATAATTTCTTATATATTATTATTATTAAATTATTATTTCTTATAATTCTTAAAGCTGGAAGTCCCCTCAAGAGGTTTTCTAACTGGAGTCCTTGACGTCCAACAGGTGAATTTAAACTCCATTTATTTTTTAGCTCATACTCATTTGGAAATAGAGAACAGCTGGTAGGCATTTTCTTACTAATACCTTTTAATTTCTTAAAGACAATAAAGTGTTCTTTTGTCTTTCCACCATATTAAACAAACCTAACATAAAATTTGGGGGATTTTAACTACATACTGTTCAGTAAGCTTTATCTTTATTTTTGCCCCCATTTTCTAGAAAGTCATTAAAATAGACACTACAATTTTTCTCTCCTGTCTTGCACTACAAAGACCCCATACAGAAGCATGCAGACAAATCTACAGAAAATGTTTCTTCTAAATGTACAATTGGATAAAGAAATAACTTTCTTATAAACAATTATACTCCTGGGAATTCATACATTTATAGCCCATCATATGTTTCACTGAGGATTAAGGACCGTGACCTTAATAATGTCAACATTTCTTTTTTTTTTTTTTTTATTAAACCATAGCTGTGTACATTAGTATGATCATGGGGCACCATACACTTGGTTCATAGATCATTCGATACATTTTCATCACATTAGTTAACATAGCTTTTGTAGCATTTTCTTAGTTATTTTGCAAGACCTTTACATTCCACATTTACTAGGATTCACATATACCCTTGTAAGATGCACCGCAGGTGTAATCCCATCAATGCCCCTCCCTCCCCCTCCCTCCACTCCCTTTCCCCTTTCTCCCTATTCTTAGGTTGTAACTGGGTTATAGCTTTCATGTGAAGGTCCTACATTAGTTTCATAATAAGGGTGAGTGCACTGAATACTTTTTCTTCCATTCTTGAGACACTTTACTAAAAAGAATATGTTCCAGCTCCATCCATGTAAACATGAAAGAGGTCAAGTCTCCATCTTTCTTTAAGGCTGCATAATATTCCATGGTGTAGATATACCACAATTTGTTAATCCATTTGTGGATCGATGGGCACACCATAACAAAGATATTTGTATCAGAATATTTATTGCAGCCCTATTCATAATTGCTAAGTCATGGAAAAAGCCCATGTCAACATTTCTTAATGGAACTAGAAGTGTTCCATAATGCAGTTATCATTTAGTTGCTACAAAGATATTTCAGCCAGGAATCATCACTCCAATATAATGGGACTGATTTGCCAAATTGGAAAGAGTAGAGAGAAGGTCCTGGCACATTCCCCTTTGAGAACTGAGACAAAGTCAGAAGTAATTAGTGGTTTACCTCAACAATATGGATTTAAGACATTTATTCATTTATTCAGCTCATGCAACGTCTGTTTGTCATGCATAGTGGTAGAATCCAGTATTACACTGACAATTAAATACAGAAGCCCCGGGGATATCACAAGTTGAAAATACATTTAATACATCTAATCTACTGAACATCAGTTTGGCTCACCTACCTTAAATGTTCTCAGAACACTTATAATTGGCCCAAATCATCTAAACACATAGCTTATTTTATTAACATGTGTTGACTATCTCCTGGTTAATATCAAACTTCTACTAACATTGGCCACTGTTATATAAACAAAATATATTTGCTTTGTTCCCTGGCCCTTTACTCTGAACTACATACATTAACCTATTGTCTTAAAAATACAGGGGAATGGATCTCCACCTCTTCAGCCTGATAATGAGCATATGGATGTATATGTGTATTAGATAAAACAGATGTGCCCAAACCAAGGCTTATACTACAACTACGGCTGATGACTCCAACTACGTGACTTTTTAAGAGAAAAGCTATAGATTAAGCCTATTTCAATAGTACATCTTTACTTTCCTTTTGTGATCTTTAATAGATTCCTCCCTCCTTCCATGTCTTCCTCCCTTTCTTCCTTAATTCCTTCCTTCCTTCCTTCCTTCTGAGTCTCACTCCGTCACCCTGGGTAAAGTGCCATAACATTAAAGCTCAAACTCCTGTGCTCAAGTGATCCTCTTGCCTCAGCCTCCCAAGAAGTTGGGTCTACAGGAGCTCACCAAGATACCCAGCTAATTTTTCTATTTTTAGTAGAGACAGGGTCTTACTCTTGTTCACTTTAATAGGTTTCTTTAGCTTTCTGTGATTCGTTTCTTGAGGTAAAAAATAGAAATAATAATTCTACCAAACTCCTAGGGTTATTGTGAAGTAGAAATGACATATTATGTTTATGGTGCTTAGAGGAGCAGTGCTTGTAACATTGTAGGCATTGAGCTGTTATTATTATTTCTTTTTTTATTAAATCATAGCTGTGGACATTAATGCAATCATGGGGTACAATGTACATCATTATTTCTATTTATCACTTAAGGGGAGAAGATTTTATCATAAATTGTTATTATTACAAAAGCATTTCTGTAAAATTTCTTACTCATATATATAATACTCAATATTCAACCAAATTTTATTTTGTGGATTTTCAAACCTAGAGAAAAATGGAAAGCATTAAAGAATGAATTTCTCTGTAACCCACATCTTTATTTGTCAAAGACAAATTTTTTCTTTTGCTTTACTTCCCTTTCCATAGACACACACACATACATATTTCTTTTTTGAGAAAGACAAATCACGTGAAAAGAGCTGTAGACCTCATGGCAAATACTCTTAAATATTTTTGCATACATCTCTTATAAACAAGAAATTATAAAAGCCAGGATCCAATAAATTCATGTAAGAAATTTAAATTTGTTATGATTCTGTTTTCTATTAAGAGGAATTCAAATTTTTATTCAGATTTCTACAACTATCTCAAAAATTATCTTTGTAACTATTTCCCCCTATGTCCAATCTGCATATTTTATTTACTTGTCATTTCTCTTTGGTCTTTTTAAATGTAGACACTTTTTGCTACCCTGCGTTACATGATGACCTGTTTTTATCCTGGTCATCATCAGTTAGATCATTTCTGACACTAATATTTTGAAGAATCTAAGGCATTAATAGTCAACTCATCAAATGTCCTTCACTTCTGTTCGTCTGATTAGGTTCAAATTAAACATTAGTTTTCTACAAGAATGTGAATTACATTCGTACTATTTTGCTGTTGTCCTTAGCGCATCATACCAAGGGGCACATAATGGGAATTTATGTCATTATTGGGTGATGTTAACTTCAGTCATTTTCTCAAAACAATGTCTGCCAGTTCATTTTGTGAAAGCAGGAGGGTAACCTTTATCTCATCTTTAATAAGGAATATGCAATAAACAAGTAATATTTGAGTGATACTGTACATTTATTATTGCAATACGTTTATTATTGTAATGGTAGTTGTGAAAGGGTGATTTTGTAATTTTACCATTACTGCTACCTTAACGAGTTAACAATTTTATGTGAAAAGCTTTCCCTTTTTTCGTAGTATTTATTTAATTTCCTTCCTCCCACAGTCAGATGTTATGGCTTCAAAGGCAGCGATATGTCTATACCCTGCCCTAAAAAATTAATTCTAAGATTGCTGTGCTAATAGCATTACCAAAAGAAAAATATCCAAGGAAAAATCCTTTGTATTCCTTTTCATTTTTCATATATTCTACTGAAACATACATCATTTTTTTCTGTCTATTGTTAATTTGATTTAGAGTAAGGATCATTTGTTTCGAACTGCATACAAATTTAGGAAAGGATTGTATTTTATCTCTATAATGCTACTTTTGGAATAGATAAGATAGTAATATAGTTCAAAAATGTAAGAACTCTATAAAAGGCATACTGAGAGAAATCATATCTTTAAAAATCCTCTTTAACTCTTAAAACTGTAGAAGATTTGTTACATTAGTTTTTTCATAACATGCATAAAACTTTATGGAGCCAGGTACATATATTAATATTTTGATCCTTAAAGACCATTTTTAACCGGATTGAAAACCCTTCCCTTTCTCTCACTCTATTTTTTCCCCACTCTCCAAGGTCATCTGGCTTTCACTTTACTGCTGAAGAACCAAATACAAAACTAATTTTCTTCTCATTTTAATTGACAAAATATATTCCCTAGAAGGTCATAAAATTTTATCTTAATATCTAATAGATTTAATAGGTATATTTTGTAGTTTATCTATCTGGATCAATTTTCCTGGCTACGCGTTGGACACTTTCAAAGTACAGTTTGGGGTAACTTTCATTCCAGAGAATTCTTTTGGATTGTAATCCAATAATTATTTTGGTGTCAGGGACTCCAGTTATACATATGTTGAAATTCCATCACCTATTTTTTATTTTATCTTTCGTTTCCTTTTTCAACTGTTCTTCCCTTCTATTCACAGGCTCATTTTCATATCTTTTCTCTTTATTATATTTTAAAACAAATACACTGTCTTTAAACATTTTATAATGTACATTATTTCCAGAAATTTAAAAACACTTTTCATTTCGTTTTCTTATGTAAGTAAGAAAACTCTCTTGTTATATATTTTTCACTTGATCTTATCAAGTCTTGAATTTCTGGTTTAATGTTTAATTTTGTTTGCTCATTTGCTTTCCTGTTTTGTTTTGTTTTTACTTCCAAAAATTTTTTAAGACTATATAATTCAGTGCTAAGAGTATAGTAGACAATTTTCTTCTTTTTTGTTTTCTTGGAGAGTGGCAGGAGAATTTTCATAAACTGAAGTGTGTTCATTCTCATTTTCAGTATTTTTTCTTAAAGTAAATTTCCACAAATTTCTGAAATCTTTTTTATTCATTTTTGTGTGTAATGTCTTGCTTTCTTGATAGAGATATATTTGGGTATTAACTGCCATAAGTGTTTTTGGTGATTTGTAAGCATCTTAATTAAAGAGCGGTCTTCACTGCTAATGTAACAAAGGTAAAGGACTGAAGAAGGGAAAAGTATTTTATGATTTGTCTCCTTAAAACTCGTCACGCTTTTTGGGAATTAAAACCTACATTCCTGGACGGGTGCAGTAGCTCATGAGATCAGTCTGAACAAGATCAAGACCTCCAATCTAATAAAAAATAAAAATTAGTTTGGCTGTAGTGGTGCGTGCCAATAGTCCCAGCTACTGAACGGCTACTCCAGGAAGATCCAGGAGTATCATTTAAATGCAGGAATTTGAGGTTGCAGTCAGCTATGATGACACCACTGCACTGTACCCCGAGCAACAGAAGGAGACGATCTCCAAAAATTAAAAAATAAACCTGAATTCCTTTCCTGCCAGAGGCCGGTAATCAAAGTGGCAGACAAATGTTCTTTTTCCTTATTTTTTATTACCTTAAACCAAGGAGACGGTGCAACAGTATTGTCCAGAGATCAGGAGATCATCTTCACTGGAGTTAGGGTCAAGCAAAACCACCACCTACAGTTAAACAACAAGAACCCAAGGCCCTTTCATTTATTTAAGGATGATATATTTCCTAATGTCAGCTAGTTCTTTAGTGACTTTTTCATTAATTTCCTAGAACAGTTTTTGGGCTTCCTTTTACTGGTTTTCAACTTTCTCTTTAATTCTATCCATACTCTGAATTTCATTTCTGTCACTCATCAGCTTCCTCAGACTTGGAGTTTTCTGGTGGAACTCCATTGTGATCCCTTGGTGGTGTTGATATGTTTTTATTTTCCATGTTGCCTCAGTTCTTCTGCTGGTTTCTTCTCATCTGTGACTTTTCTTAGATCAGAGTAAAAGGTTTGGAAAGCTCCAGATCCTTGCTGGAAATGCTCTCTCTTCCTTGAGGTCCTTAAGTGCTATTCCTGTAAAACTGTAACAACCACAGTTGGATGTGAATGTGTGTGTTTTTGTGGTTGTCCCCTCTGTTATAACCCAAGGAAGAGGGTTGGAGGACTGAAATTATTTTACTACACATGTAATAATAACCTGGGGCAGAGGGCACGTTGGTTATAAGCTAGTGACTGGGAAAGGTTTGGCATGTTCAGGAACCTTGACAGTCACCAAACTGAGGGGGGCACAAGAGTGGGACAGTTTAGATGGAAAGGTAGACTGAGACCAGATGAGCTGTATCTTTTTAGAGATAATGCTACACAATTCAATTTTATTCCAAGTTACAGAAACATCACATGTGTTTGGATATACATGGAAATATGTATGACACACAACCCATGTGGACACACAGTATATAGACATACACAGATAATCGCTTTTCGTATACAACAGGGTGTATATGAAATATGTACCATGTTAAAATTAGAGTTTGAATTTTGACAATCATCTGTGGCCACATAACCACCAACGTAATATCGAATAGTTTCATAGCCCCACACAAGTTCCCCTTTGTCCGTTGCAATCATCTTCTTTCCAACCCACCTGCGGATAATCACTGATTTCCCCATTTTTGTAGAGCAGGGCTTCCTACCCTCAGCAATATGAATATTCTGGGCTGTGTAGTTGCTCGTTAGGGGATGGGGGCACTGCCCTGCATGTTGCAGGATTTTTAGCACTGTCACTGGCCTGTACCCATTAGATGCCAGTAGGACTCTTCTCCACACCACCAGTTGTGACAACCAGAAATGTCTATCGACACTTCCAAGTGTCCCCCAGGGAGCAAAACTGTACATACACATTTAAGAACCATTGCTATGGATTAGTTTTTATTGTTCTACCATTTCATACAAAGGGACTCCCACAGGATATGTTGTCTGTGCCTGGTTTCTCTGCCTTAAGCTTTGTGGTTTTCACATTCATCCAGGTTACGTGTACTATCCTATTTCCTCTTACTGCGTGATATTCCAATATTGATAAACCACATTTTATTTAAGTGTCTACTTTTTTGTGTGTTTTCTTTAAATCTTTAAAATAGTGGCTTTAATCTTTGGGTGATATACTTATCATTTTGGTTTCTCTGAATCTGTGCCTATTAATGGGTTTGAATCCTAGTTACGACACATGACTTTTTACTTTTTACTCATGCTTAAATTCACATGAATAATTTACGTGAATATTTGATGTTATTAATTTACATTATTGAATGCTGGATTTTGTTATCTTTCTTTTAAAAGTAGTAAGTACTTTTTGGCGGGCATTCAAGCTATTTGTGCATCATTTTTATCTTTCAAGTTTTCCTTTTTTTATTAGGGTGGATGACGTTGCCTATTTAAATCAGAGAAGGAACCTGAGTGCCTTTTACTTTAAACAAACATGACAATGTGGCTTACATTACATCTAGGTAGATATAAATATCACCATTCCAATTTTCTCCATAAAACAGTTCATATCCTCCTCATTACATAAAGAATAAACCTGTCCTGTTTGTTCTCCAGCCATTCTCTGCCTCTCCTGTAACATTTCTCAAACGGATTTATTTGTGGTTCTCTACACGTGTGTGCGCGCACACACCTAAAACAAGTATACATATTTTAAGAAAGGAAAAACTGTATTAAATTGGTAATACTTATTATATACCAATAAGAAAAGATGAACACGAGTCACATGACAGGACCTCTTATAATTGCAGGAGTCAAATGCGACTCAAGTATTACAATTTTAATACAGTATTTTTTTCCTTTTTTAAAATGTGTATACCTTTTTTTGCCATCCTCTGTGTAGACCTGTATTTCATCGCTTCTCTGTTTTCTCTTCTTCAGTGGGAAACATTAGTATATCCTGGAAAGCTAAATTATATGGATATATACATGCATACGTGCACAGATTTAATAAATAAATGTTTTACTTGATCCCCATAAACAGTTCAATCATGGAGAAAATTGAAGGTCAGAAGATTTGAGTAATTTCCCTAACCATGGGCCACCCTTATTAACGTGTGGTTGAGCTAGGACTTAAACTTGAGTCCTGTGAAGAAAATTCACTTCTCTTTCTACTGTACCTAATAAATTTTGCTCCTATTTCTTACAATAAATGAAGAAAATTCTTGCTAGGCATATAATTCTGTTCTATAAATTTATTAGATTGGCTAATTTAAGAACTAAGATTCAAAACTTCTAGAAAAGACTTTGAATTTATAGTTTCCATTTTCTGTATGTTCAAAAGAATTAACTTTTTCAGATCACCATGATTCTTGAGATCCAATTGAAATCTGATCCTTAATTTGCAATGCTAATTTAACTTTCTCAAAATCTAGTAGTTACACACTTTAAATAGGTCAAAAGTTACAAGAAATTCATTCTGTGAGCTAATAAGCCAAGTGCAAAAGTCCTGTTAGAACACAGATTTCATTTAGCAATTTTTCTCCAAAGGGTATGAAGCTTCTGGTTTTATAACACTTTCAACAGACTAAGTAAAGACGACTCAGATAATTACAGCTTATCTGTAGCATTTAAATTGAGTTTCAAAAGTTTGGGTGTTGTACTATTTTCCAAGCCAAAATCATAATGATGTCTTATACTAAAAGGGGTTTTAGAGTTTAGAAAGTACTATTCTATGCATTATCTTATTTTTATCTTCTTGACAACCATGTAGAGAGATATTATTATCAGCCACCACTTTACATGTGCTAAAACTAACTCAGAGGAAATGCAAATTGCTCAATGCTACTCAGCGTATGACCAAGTTTACATCCTATTATATAAATAGGAAATGTTTTCAATTATCAATATCTGATAGAATTTGAGAGCACTTGCATATATCCAAGAGAGGAGAGATAGCTATTTTTTGTTCTGTAATTCTAGTTTTAAATCTTTCACTCTTCAGATAAGCATGGGATTGTAGTTGTTTTCTTTTTCTTTTTCCTTTTTCCTTTTTTTTTTTTTTTGTCGGGGGGGGGGTGGTGAGGAGACAGAGTCTCACTTTGTTGCCCTTGGTAGAGCACTGTGGAGTCACAGCTCCCTGAAACCTCAAACTCTTGGGCTCAAGCAATCTCCTCACCTCAGCCTCCAGAGAAGCTGGGACCACAGGCATCAACCACAACACCCAGCTGTTTTGATAGATGGAGTCTCGCTCTTGCTCAGGCTGGTCTCAAACTCCTGAAATCAGACAATCCTCCTCAGCCTCCTGGAGCGCTAGGATTACAGGTGTAACCCACCATGCCTGGGAGGCATGGGATTATAAAAAGATAAAATAATAGGATTCTCTCGGAACACAGGAGAAGCTAAATATACCTGAAAAGCATTTCAATGAAGAAATAGTATTTATTCCACCAACAGAAAAATGAGGTAAAACTTTAAAACCTAAATGAAATTCACTCATTTAATTTTTCTTTCTTTTTTTGGCCAACCTGAAATTTATTTATTTTATTATGTTTTTTATTGTAAAGGTACAAACAACCAGGTCACAATTTGCTAGGTAGACTCCCTCTTGTACTTGTTCCCCGCACCCAAAAGTGATTCCATACGTTCCTACCTGTGCCCTTTATCTAGGAGCACAACAATCCCCCCGCCGCCTCCCTTGTCCCCCTCCCTCCAACTTGAATGGAATTAAGTTCCACCTGGCCAGACCACACACCCGGGGGCGGGCAGCAGTCTTCTCTCCATAGCCTAGCTAGTATGTAAGGCACATCGGGGAAGTGTGTGCAAAACTGGCATCCAGGTGTTAAGGAAAAAGAGAAAAAGCTGTACAGCAAATGTGCCAGGCTCAACTGAGTTCATTGTACTGTCCAGAAACCACTTTTGCTCCAGCTGCCCTTTAGACTGAAAGGTTAAACAAAGAATTGAAAATAAAAATGTAAAACTCCAGCTATCTCTATTAGCTAACTTGGAACAAAGACATTAGGGAGGGTCTTTTCTCTTCTTTAATTTATTAATAAGAGACAAGAATATTTAAGAAAACTGTAAGGGGGCAATATTCCCCATATAGCACAACTCTAAAAATGGTTATTATCCTTTTTTCCTTCTGTTGTGCCTATGCCTTATACAGATTGCATAATTCAAGGATTTGGCTGTGCTTTTTCCTACACTGTTTCTCTCTCCTCTCTGTGGGCATGTGTTAGATCATCTACTATTTAATTTTTGTTGGGAACTAAGTATTTGGAGTTCTTGGTGTCTGCTCATAGACTGCAGGCATTTTTTTCAAATGAAACAAAATATTTATTCATGTCTTACTCTGTGAAAGAAATATGTTTTATGATAGGGTATAAAATATGAATTAGATGGTTCTGCTCCCATAGCACAGTGGTTACAGTGCCAGTCACATACACGAAAGCTGGTGGGTTCGAACCCGGCCCAGGCCTGCTAAACAACAACAACTGTGACAAAAAATAGCTGCACGTTGTGGTGGGCGCCTGTAGTCCCCAGGTACTCAGGAGGCTGAGGCAAGAGAATTGCTTAAGGACAAGAGTTTGAGGTTGCTGTGAGCTGTGACACCAGGGCAACTTCACCCAGGGCAACTTAGTGAGACTCCGTCTCAAAAAAAAAAAATGAATTAGGTATGATCTCACTCCCCATAGGCATTTGAAAATTATCAGAGTGCATTTTACAAGGGTACACGTTAAATTTACTAAGTGTAGAGTATAAATGTCTTAACACAATAACTAAGAAAATGCAGTGAAGGCTATATTAACCAGTTTGATGAAAATATTTCAAATGGTATATAAAATCAGCACATTATACTCTATAAGTGCACTAATGTACACAGCTATGATTTAACAAAAAAAAATTATCAGAGTGGCTATGATTTAATAAAAAAAATCAGAGTTTTAATTTAGCATAGATAAATGATGCATTATCTTCTATCAAATGGAACTTTACATATATACATTATACATACATACACACACATACTCACACACACATACACTTCTAGCATTTAATGTTTCTAATGAGATAATGTCATATACAGCTAAAGTGGAAGTCTGAGACCCTGGGAAAAACAGGCTTCTCTCTGTACAACCGAAGGCAGACTACCCTCAGGAGAAAGAGGTGAAATTCTTACACATAATCTGATAGCTTCAGTAGAATGATAGCTACAAAGCTGGTCAAAGAAGAAAAAAAAAAAGACAAAAAGCTCAAAAAATAGAACCTACTTTTGCCAAGTGAGTAGGAGGAGAGAACTAAGGAGTAGGCCGTGAGAGAAAAAATAATTAGCATCTAGAAATATAGTCTAAGAAACGCCAGTCCTGGGAATCAAAACAGCATACAACACACTATACACTTCAAAGCCAGTAACTCAAACAGAAAAAGAAGGTGAAAATAATTCACAAAAGTCTTCAGAGTTTTGGGATGTTATATACAAAGAAAACCATTTACTTCCCTCCTATTTCAGAGGGTGAAAACAGGGAGTGTTAGGCGTGAACACTGGTGAATACTTCAGGCAAAACACTAAAACAAGCATCTGTTGGAGACAAAATATCTTACTGGAAGCCAAAGTAAATTAGTTTTTATTGTAATTATAGTCAGGTAGGACCGTGGAAGTGATGAAAGTAGGTGGAGAAGACAAAAGTAAATAGATTTGTGCAAAATTATGTTCCCCTTTATTATGTACCAAACATGTGAGTAATGTACTTGAGGAAATTCCCTTTACCCTCTTACTTATGAGAGTGGTGTAGAGACTGAACTGGTAAAAGAACGCATGGTTATCGACTGGACCCTTCACATATGCAAGTGTCTCTGCATGCAGGAGTCTTGTGATCACTGCTGTTCAGTCGAATCTAGGTTTTCTACTCAATGAAAGAATAGGCGGAGATCTAGAGACTGCAGGTTTCCCAAGGCTCCACTTTCTCAGGGAGTACTTTGAAGAATATTCCCAGGATTTTATTGACCATCAAAGTTTGCCTTGTCTATCATCAGTGAAGGGCCCTTGGGAAAGCGTCTCTTCTCTTCATGTGGCTGTCTTTCATGGAACAGTTACTATGGACCAGTCAGAAAACTAAACACTGTCCATAGATCTTCTTGTCTAAACTCTGGTGATGATGCCAAGTCCGTAAGCTACTCTATGATCTTTCTTTTCAGATCCATGTGTTTATAGAACAAGTCGATGATTCAAAACCAGTTCTTTCATGTCCTGAGAGTATGCTCAACCACTACTCAAGGCTGCCTTTAGGAAATCCATATGTCTATACTGTGTGTTTTCCTTATGCTAAATCACAGGGAAATCATTTTTGATTTGTGTATCCCTTGTATAGGTCCCCCGCCACTATAATCATCAGTAACCTGGGTCCCAGAGGGTGGAAAAGCAAAGGTGGGGAAGGAAGAGGAATCCAAAGAATGTGACAGACAAACAAAGAGACAGAGAGAGATACAGAGGCACGTGTAAGATGTTATGATGTGCGTGCTGTAACACTGGCCCTGGGACAGTGTGTGCTAGTGAGAAAAGCAAGATAAACTTGGTAATTACTGGAATTGCAAGAAGAAAATTCCATGTCTGGTTAAAGCTAATAGTCATAGTACATGTTGAAAGTGACTTTCCCCACTGAAACTATCGCTTAAGAAAATATAGAGATCTCGAAGGCTACAGAGACAGCATTGTAGCTCCATAACAAATCAACAGGGCAGTTAGTTTTTTCCAGAAGACATGGCATCCTTAACAAGTGATAAAGATTCAGTGAAAGACTGCACTCTCATAAGTTCCGCAAGCTCCTCCAGAATGAGATTGTAGAGGGAATTGAACAGGCCTTTTATGCTCTGAACGTTTGTATACACATGGGGACACAAAGAGGAGTCTCTTCTTCACTGTCAGTGTTCTGGAACATTTCCTAGAGTCTTACATCTGGCTTCCTGGGCTATTACTGAATCCCCCTAGTTCTTGATCTTTTTCTGGCTCTAGGAAAGAAGGAAGGTGGGAATGGGGTAGGGAAGAGAGGGAGAAAGAGAGAGATGGAAGGAGGGAGGGGCAGAGGAATAAGAGAAAGAAGAAAACCAGATGACTTAATATTATCACATGTATCCAGGTTAGTAGTTTTAACACAATTACTAGGAATACCATCTTACTTATACATTTATATTTCAGTTTTTACTATTAATTTTAAACCAGAGAAGCAGCAAATTCTAATGTATTTCATCCCAATTACTCTCTCTGTAGTCCAACAAGGGGGAAAAAATTAAGTAAACATGATGCAAGTCTTTATTTTTCTCCTTTGCCACACTTGCCTAAGCTTTCACAAAAATATTTTAAGTACATCTTCCACTTCATGGATATGATTGAAATAACAGGAAACCCAGAAAGATACATTGAACTGAGACAAGTGGCTTCATTTATGGATCAGGAAGATATAGAATAAAAGTAAACTTGCAAGTATACTTTGCATTAATTTTGACTTGTTGAGTTTATCTGAAACAAAAATCTATGTGGTTCTTTGGACTGTTCCATTGACTGAATTTTGCAACCATTTAGAAAACCAGATTTTTACCGCCGTATGGTACAAAGGACAGTAGAATTTGATAATTACTTAGCAAATTAGGCCACTGTGGGTATATGTACCCAAAGTTAAATGCTGTAGTATGAAGGAAAAGTCCCAAACTTTAAAAAGCAGGAGTGTGAAGTCATCAGGTAAAAACTGACTTTATAGTCATACAATTTTGTACCAAATCTCTTTTTACCTGCTGGTTGTGTCACATAGAGTGAGTTACTCAACTCTGCTAAATTTCAGCCTTTAACATGTAAAATGGATATAAAAGTAATTAAAATATTCAGATATCATGAGTATTAAAAGTTAAAATGTTGTTATCAAGAATATTAAAAAGTACATGCACATGTCTAAAATAACTACTTTTAATGAATAGTAGCCTCTTTTAATATTTTAATAAATTATTATAATGTCATTATAATGTCAAACATTCATATGTATATTTTTGTCAATCATATGTGCCCTTCAAAAACTGAATTGAAATTATGGTATGAATATTTTCCTTATGTTTTGTATTACATAGAATCTTTCTGTTTGTACATGATGAAGCTAAATGCATAATAATGGCAGAATTGTTAAGTACATTATGGGCAGTTGATTTAAAATATGTCTCAAATATATGTCTATTTAAACTGATGAAGGTCTGCATAAGAATATGATCATAGTGGTTATGGCATGAGAGAAAACTAAAAGGGTGGAAGCAAGGTGATACCTTTTATTTTTAATCTTATAACTTAAAATTGTTTGAACTCTTCACCTTGACACATGTGGATATGTAGTGCATTAACCTAACAAATGTGAGCAGTGGTCATTTCTGACTGGGTGGCATTATGAACGCTTACATATAATTTTTACTTGTCTATGTTTTCTATAAAGACTGATAATTAGGGCAGAAATTCTAGAGTGAGACATATTTATATCTGAATTGTTTGGGGCACCTCTTAGAGTTTCATGATGTTTGCCTATTGTTCATCTTTGTGATTTTCAGTTTTCTCATCTCCAAAATGAAATTGGTAATAATTCCTGTCTAATGGGAAGATGGTGTGGACCAAGTGAGGTAATGTTGTGAGGCTACTGAAGACCATGACATTGATGCACAAAAGGGCTTGTGCATTTGTTCTGCACCTTGACAGTATATTATTTCAGCTGCCCTCATTCTACCTTAAGTTCCAGTTATTTTTGTATGTTTATTTTACTTTTCTCCTGGACCCTACCTCCTTCAGTTTCTTGAAAACTACCAGAGGGCATAGGGAAGAACAAATTATTGATTTATTTCCATTTATGTGTATACTACCCTTCAGAGCGTTGTGTTGATGTTCAGGGTTGTCTAGCCTCTATGAGCCAAAATCCAGATTAAAAACAGAATTTTATGAAACTAAAAATATCTTGGCTACTTCAAAATACCTCTACAAAATAAGTACTCCCACATCTTGTTTTGATATTTCAGAATGGCCTTTACTTGGGTAACACCTCCCCTTGCCTCTTATCTTGCATTTCAGCTGTCTAACTGCTATATTGGGATATTTCTTTATTACCTCATCCACATACATTGTATTAAAACTTAACTTGGGTTTATTTTCATTTAACAATACAATTAAATTACAGTGAAAAATAGAGTGCCCCAATTCAATATTATGTTATAACAGCAGTGAAATCATCTGTAACAGGGATAGCAGAATTTTTAAAGGAACTTGCAATTGCTTGCATGTGCTATACACCTAAGAGATGTTGATTACAACATAAACAGTTACTTTCATTTAGAGTGGGGATTCCACTTGGGTGCAGGTCCTCTAGTAAATATTTTCTATTGCAAGGATAGATCACAGAAGATATGGTTAACAATAGAGAACCAATGATGAAAATATAGGCCTGGTTCTAGAGGTTCTGTAATTGAAGGCCTGGTTAGCCAGAGGTATCACACATTTAAACAAGTATACCCTGGTAAGAAAAGTCTTAAGGGAAGAAACACAACTGATAACGTCCTTTCTGATTCACCCATGCGAGTTTCAACTTGTTTCACTTATTGGTGTTGCTGAGAGAGCTTCATTTATTTCTGTCCATGTGGATTTTACATTCTTGATTTTTGTGTATCTCATAACTTTCATAATGACCCACATATGTGGGATGGTAAAATCCTGACTTTGAGGCAAGTCGATGGAGCATTTAAATTTTAGAAAATAAAGAAGTTGAGCGAGAACAGTCACTTTCTTTTTTTTTTTTTGTAGAGACAGAGTCTCACTGTACCGCCCTCGGGTAGAGTGCCGTGGCATCATACGGCTCACAGCAACCTCTAACTCCTGGGCTTACGTGATTCTCTTGCCTCAGCCTCCCGAGCAGCTGGGACTACAGGCGCCCGCCACAACGCCCGGCTATTTTAAACAGTCACTTTCTTATAAGTGAAGACCTTTACAAGGAAAGATCTGAATTGTGTCTCCAGAGATCAAAGTGAGGAAACAAGTAGCAACCGTAAGAAAATTGATTTCAGCTTCATATCAGAAAAAAATTATGCTGAGACCCTAAAAAGTGGGAGACACTTCTTCAGAAGCATATAATGGATGGTAATTCAGTAGAAATGTATATAGAAAATTTGCATCCTGGAAGAGTATTTGGGTTATGTGACTGTAAAGACCCCACTTGACATTAATTGTGTTAATGCTATTATTGGCAGTGAAAGGGAGTAGCTTTTGCCCAAATTTCTTGAAGAAAGGAATGATTTGTGAAAATTGCATTGTATGCTCCTAAACTCTAGCCCGATACTGGATTAAAATTTCTAAAATGAATGATAATCACTGTATTTAATACATGTTCAAATGATTCTAATCTTCAAGGGGAGATTGGTAAAACTTAAGTAAATAATAAAAAAAGATTAATAACCAATTATATTGATGAAGGGGCCAAAGGGAAGGTATTTTTGGTAAAATCTTTGCATAAAGGAAAAAAATCAAGAGTTGCATTTGGAAAAATAACCATAATCTGAAAAGATGGACAAAACAGAAACAACATTTTAGGAGTCTTGAACTCATAAATGATCATGGCATATTCAAGAAACAGTAAAAACTAGGGTCTAGGTCCCTAAAGGGTGATAATAACAGACACTTTCTCTTCCATCTAGAAGTTTATATTAAAAAGGTAAATACAGTCAGGTGCTGTGGCTCAGAACTCTGGGAGACCAAAGCAGGTAGGTTGCTTGAGCTCAGGAGTTGGAGACCAGCCTGAGCAGGAGCAAGCACTTGTCTCTAATAAAAATAGAAAAAAGGAGTCAGGTATGGTGGCACATGCCTTTAGTACCAGCTACTCTGGAAGTTGAGGCAAGAGTATTACTTGAACCCAGGAGTTTGAGGTTGCTGTGAGCTACGATGATGCCATAGCCCTATAGCCAGGGTGACAGAGTGAGACTTGGTCTCAAAAGAAAAAAGAAAAGAAAAACTAGCCAGGCATTGTAGCGGGTTCCTGTTATCCCAGCTACTGGAGAGGCTGAGGCAAGAGGATCACTTGAGCCCAAGAATTTGAGGTTGCTGTGAGCTGTGATGCCAGAGCACTCTAGCCTGGGGCAATGCAATGAGACTCTTTCTCAAAATGAATGAATGAACAAATGAATGAATAGATAAATAAATAAATAAATAAATACAATAAAAGGTAAATACAATCAATGAAAATAAGCAAATGAATTATAAGCATCTTTATAGAATAGTAGCATTCTGAAAGAAATCTGGAATTACTAGATTGATTCAAGCTTGGTAATATAGTAGAATTAAGTAGCAAAGTAAAATATATATTGTTTCAGGAGGAAATTAAACATACATTATTGAAAATAAACATGATATCATTTCAGGTAACTAATATGTGGTCAATACTAAAGAAATCATTTATAATGTTTGTCTAGCTGGAATAACAGAATTTATCAAGGAGTTTGTATACAATGAAATGAATAAGGAAAGAGCTTGGGAACAGGAAGTAGTGAAGGACTAATATTAAAGGCGTCAACTTAATTCAATAGCCATTTATTTATTAAGCAACTTCTTTGTGCCTAGTACTCCACAGTAAGTCAGCAGAGGAAGTAATTAGTGTTATATTAAAGAATTTATGTGCTCCTCTATTTGAAAGTATCAGAAAAATAAATTGTGTTTATATGATTCTGATAATGCCCATGATTGCAGGGCATGAGATTGAAAAGAGTTCCTATAATGTAATCATGTTGTTGTAGCACAACTTGTAGTGCATCTGCTGAACAAGAATTCATTGATTATAACCCTAAGATCACATCTACGCAGGAAAATTGAAGTGTGAAATACAGAAACTACTCAGAAAATTTGAATCATTGATATTATTTTTACGGCATCTATTTCCCCATATTTTTCATATTTTCTGATTTTTGTAGGTTGGTTTCCTAAGATTATTTTTATACTCATTGGTTTACAGAGTTCATACTGATCTGAATTACATAAATTGATGAACCGGAATCAGCTTCGGCAATATTGATAATGGCAATGATATAAATATGCTGGGAAATAACACAATAAAGATGACAATGGGATCAAGGAGGATTTAATAATTCCAGATGAAAAAGGCTACCAGCTTTGTGTAGGAATTTCTTCCTTCTGTACTATATTAAAATATGATAGTCTATTAAGACCTCAAATGCATACCTTCTGGCAAGTGGAGTTCTTTTATATACATAAATAGATATTTCATTAGATATTTTCATTAAAGATGGAATTAAGCAGTATCACTCTTATGGAATTAATAATTCAACAAAATTTATTCTGAATGTATTATGTACCAGACATTATGTAAGGCATGGGGCCACAGGGAAAATTAAAATATGCTCTCTAATCTCAAGAATTTTATAATCTAGTCAAAGACTGACTTTAAAGCTAAAAGCTAGAAATTTAATTAAGTCCTCCAACATATTGGATAGTAAATATGTGCTAAGAACCTTATGAAATGTAAATAAATAATTATGAGTATCTGTGGCAGGCAGAATAATGATGTCCTTTCAAAGATATCTATGTCCTAATCCATAAAACCTATAAATATGTTACATTGTGTGGCAAAAGAGACTTTGAACATGTCTACATTAAGGATTTTGAGTTATATTGTCCTGGATTGCCCAGGTAGGCCGAATGTAATCACAATCAGCATCCTGAAAGTGAAAGAAGGCGGTTAGAATCAGAAGCAGAGATTGGAAGATGCCATGCTGCTGACCTGGAATTGGAAAAAGGGAACCTGAGCCAAGGCATATGAGCTGCCTCTAAAAGCTGGAAGACCTTTGTCGGAGACATAACCTGCAAATATCTTCTCCCATTCTGAGGGCTGTTTGCTTGCTTTACTTACTGTGTTCTTGGCTGTGCAGAAGCTTTTTAGTTTGATCAAGTCCCAATAGTGTATTTTTGAAGCAGCTTCAATTGCCCGGGGGGTCCTTCTCATAAAAAACTCACCCAACCCAATTTCTTCAAGGGTTTTCCCTACACTCTCTTCTAGTATTTTTATAGTTTCATGTCTTAGGTTTAAATCTTTAATCCAGTGAGAGTCTATCTTGGTTAATGGTGAGAGGTGTGGGTCCAGTTTCAGTCTTCTACAGGTTGCCAGCCAGTTCACCCAGCACCATTTGTTAAATAGGGAATCTTTTCCCCACTGAATGTTTTAATAACCAGAATCCACAGAGAACTCAAACGCATTAGCAAGAAAAGAACAAGGGATCCCACTGCAGGCTGGGCAAGGGACTTGAAGAGAAACTTCTCTGAAGAAGACAGGTGCGTGGCCTTCAGACATATGAAAAAATGCTCATCATCTTTAATCAGTCGGAGAAATGCAAATCAAAACTACTTTGAGATATCATCTAACTCCAGTGAGACTAGCCTATATCACAAAATCCCAAGACCAGAGATGTTGGCGTGGATGTGGAGAAAAGGGAACACTTTTGCACTGCTGGTGGGAATGCAAATTAATAGATTCCTTTTGGAAAGAGATATGGAGAACACTTAGAGATCTAAAAATAGATCTGCCATTCAATCCTGTAATCCCCCTACTGGGCATATACCCAGAAGACCAAAAAATCACACCATAACAAAGATATTTGTATTAGAATATTTATTGCAGCCCTATTCATAATTGCTAAGTCATGGAAAAAGCCCAAGTGCCCATCAATCTACGAATGGATTAATAAATTGTGGTATATGTACACCATGGAATATTATACAGCCTTAAAGAAAGATGGAGACTTTACCTCTTTCATGTTTACATGGATGGAGCTGGAACATATTCTTCTTAGTAAAGTGTCTCAAGAATGGAAGAAAAAGTACCCAATGTACTCACCCTTATTATGAAACTAATGTAGGACCTTCACATGAAAGCTATAACCCAGTTACAACCTAAGAATAGGGAGAAAGGGGAAAGGAGAGGGAGGAGGGAGGGAGGGGGAGGGAGGGGAAGGAGGGGGATTAATGGAATTACACCTGCGGTGCATCTTACAAGGGTATATGTGAATCCTAGTAAATGTGGAATGTAAAGGTCTTAGCAAAATAACTAAGAAAATGCTACAAAAGCTATGTTAACTAATGTGATGAAAATGTGTCAAACGGTCTATGAACCGAGTGTATGGTGCCCCACGATCATACTAATGTACACAGCTATGGTTTAATAAAAAAATAAAAAATAAAAAATAAAAGCTGGAAGAGGCAAATAAATGGATTCTCCTGTAGAGTCTCCCATTTAAATTTCTGGCCTCTGGAATAGCAATATAATATTTTCAAGCAGCCACATTGGTAATAATTTGTTATAGCGATCATAGGAAACTAATACGGTAAGAGAGACCTGTTTTGTGCATGAGTGGAGTGTATTTCATTAGTGGGAATACAGGCAAGTAAACAAACACACGGGTAAAAAGAGATGTAAGCACACTACACAGTGCAATCAGTGAAAACACTGAAAATACATAATAACCAGTCACAATTTCTGAGTCACAGTAGTCTTCAGAGAATAGATGTTTGAACTGGTGCCAGAAGACTGCCTATGACTTTGCTGCAATTACAAACAACAGAAAAGATATCTCAGGAGAAAGGAAGAACATCTGAAAATTGACAATGATTTGAGAGAATTCAACATCTTCATAAGATAAGAGAAAACTCAACACGAGATAAGGCAGGGAGAGGTGAGTCAAGAGAAGAGGCCTCACATTCTTCAACTCCAGGGCTTGGTTATCTAGTAGCCTACAAAAATGTCTGGATTTCTGCACAACCTTAAGAAACTACAGTGCCCGTGTGGCCCTTCATTGGTCACCAAGATAGGTGATTTATGCTCTTTCACACTTCTGGATGTGAGCATTTAATGTGACACATTTCCTGCGTAGGACAGCTTTTGCAGTAGCCTACACATTGTGATAGCTAGTGACTTTATTGTCCTTTTGTTCAAGGAATCTAATGATTTCTTCTTTTTTTTCCCCTTGATACAGCAGTCATTTAAAAATCGCTGTTTAGTTTCTATGACTTCATACGGGATGTGCATTTTGTTAGAATTGAGTCCTACTTTAATTCTGTTGTGCTCCGTGAAGATACAAGGTATAATTTATGTTCTATAACGTTTGTTGAGGATTGATTTGTGTTCTGGGATATGATCAATCTTATAGCATGATCCATGAGCTGGTAAGAAGAATATTTATTCAGTAGCATTGGGTTGGAATGTTCTTTGTAGTCTGTTAAGCTCATTTGTTGTAGAGTTGTGTTTAAGTGTGTAGTTTCTTTGATTAGTTTCTGCTTTGAGGATCTGTCCAATCTGTCAGAGTGTGTTAAGTCCCTGACTATTAGGATGTTGGAAGTCATCACATTATTTAAATCAAGTAGGGTTCATTACTTATTAAATATCCAGGTGAAGAATCAATTATTGAAAGCTTCTTGCTCAATTTTCTTATGCCCACATCCCTCCTGTCCCCTATCAGAGTGAACCCTCCACCTCTAAACTTTCAGCATTGAAAACATATGGCTTTCAATTCATTCATTCATAAAATATACATTTTGTGTGAGTACCACCATGCCCTTTTGCATACTATCAATATTATCTAGTCAGAACACAAAGGAGAGAATCACGGACATCTTAAAGCAGCTTGTTATATTACCTCAAAATATTTCTTGCTGTGGAACATTATTTTCATCAATTGGAAATTGGAAAAGTAATCTCATTTCACAGTTATTGCAAAAGCTTAATTAATATAAACCATCCCATAAAAAGCACTCAATAAATGTCGGATTTCAATGAGAAGCACTATATTCCATCTAAGATGCATCTTATTATACTATGGTAGATCTACTTCCAAAGATATTTATTCATTTTTGTTTTATTTTAATGAGTTTTATCCTGCACTAGATTATGGTTTTCATATAGGCAGAAACATTAATTTAGTAATATATTTTGTTCTAAGATCTTACTCAATGGTTATCCTACAGCTGAAACTCAAAAAATATTAATATACATAGTATTAAGAGGGTAAGGAAGGAGGTAAGGAAGGTAAGGAAAAATATATAAAATATGACCATTATAGAGGACAACCTTGTCTGGTTCCAGTTCTAAGAGGAAAAGATTTTAGTTTGACTCCATTCAGTAAAATATTAGCTGTGGGTTTGTTGTAAATAGCTTCGATCAGTTTCAGAAATGTGCCACCAATGCCTATACTCCTCAGTGTTCTAATTAGAGAAGGATGCTGGATTTTATCGAATGCTTTTTCTGCATCAATTGAGAGGATCATATAGTTTTTTGCTTTATGGAACCAGAAAAAACCCCATATAGCTAAGGCAGTTCTTAGTAATAAAAACAAAGCCGGGGTATCACCATACCGGATTTTAGGCTGTATTAAAGGCCATAGTGGTCAAGACAGCATGGTACTGGCACAAAAATAGAGCTATAGACATTTGGAACCAAATAGAAAACCAGGAAATGAATCAACAACTTACAGCCACCTAATCTTTAATAAACCAAACAAGAGCATCCACTGGGGGAAAGATTCCCTATTCAATAAAGGGTGCTGGGAGAACTGGATATCCTCATGTAAAATACTGAAACTGGACCCGTACCTTTCTCCACTCACAAAAATTGATTCAAGATGGATAAAGGACTTAAATTTAAGGCATGAAACAATAAAAGTCCTCAAAGAAAGCATAGGCAAAACACTGGAAGATATTGGCCTGGGGAAATACTTTATGAGGAAGACTGCCATGACAATAGCAACAACACTAATAATAAACAAATGGGATTTAATTAAATTGAAAAGTTTCTTTATAGCCAAGGAGACAACAACCAAAGCAAACAGACAACCTACCCAATGGGAAAGGATATTTGCATATTTCGAATCAGACAAACACTTAATAACCAAAATCTATACAGAACTTCAATTAATTCACAAGAAAAAACCAACAACCCCATACATCAATGGGAAAGTGAGATGAATAGAACCTTCTCCAAAGATGACAGACGAATGGCCAGCAATCATATGAAAAAATGCTCACCATCCCTAATTATTAGAGAAATGCATATTAAAACCTCCCTGAGATATCACCCAACCTCAGTGAGAATGGCCTATATCACAAAATCTCAAAACTGCAGATGCTGGCACAGTTGTGGTGAGAAAGGAACACTTTTACACTTCTTGTGGGACTGCAAACTAATACAACATTTTTGGAAGGAAGTATGGAGAAACCTTAAAAAACTCAACCTAGACCTCCCATTTGATCCTGCAATCCCATTATTGGGTGTCTATCCAGAAGGGAAAAAAAAAACAAAAAACTTTTATTATAAAAACACCTGTACTAAGCTGTTTATCACAGCCCAGTTTACAATCACCAAAATGTGGAAACAACCTAAATGTCCTTCAACCCAGGAATGGATCGGTAAGCTGTGGCATATGTATACGATGGAATATTATTCAACCATAAAAAATAGAGATTTTTCAGCATTTGTACTAACCTGGATGGAGGTGGAACACATCATTCTTAGTGAAGCATCACAGGAATGGTGAAGTATGAATCCTATGTATTCAATTTTGATTGAAGACAATGACAATTAATGACATGGTGGGGCATGGGGGAAGGGGAGAGCAGACAGAGAAGGAGGGAAGGGCTGAGGGAAAGGAAAAGAAGAAAAAAAAAGAACTAGAAAAGAAAAGAAAATAGTGACTAATCTTCACATAAATTCGTTTTAAGGTTGACCAAGTATATTACTTAAACATTAATTTTCAACTCAACATGTTAATATGTTGTTTAGGATATTATATCCTCATTTACAAGTGACATATGTTTGTAATTTCTCCTTTATAATAATATATTTTCTCCAACTTTAATATCAGGGGTACCCAGATCAAGTAGAATGAATTTGATGTATTTCTTCTTTTTTTCTATTGTCTACAAGACTTAGCATGATTTGTTTTTTGAAATTATCTTTTACTTTTATTTATAAATATTGGTTGTCTATTTGATACTTACAAAAAAATAAGAAATTAACTGGTGACTAAACTGAATCTCAGAGTCAAAGCATTCTATAATAGACATACTCTAATTTGACAATGTGAATGTTACTTTCTTTGCATTATTATTATTATTGCTTAATATTTTGATGTAGCAATTGTCTGATTCCTTTTCTGAATTTATTTATGTTCTTTCGTCCTTTATAAGGTTTTTGTTTCTAAATATATATATATATTATATATTTGTATTATATAAAATTATATAGAAAGAGAGACCAAAGAGGTAAAAGGTTTATAGGAGAAACTGTAGCAATCATTAATAAAACAAATGGCAGCTGTGGAGGCAAGAGGTGACAGAAAAACCTAGAACTGTTTCATTGATTTTGTTTTTCGTTTGCTGGGCGGAGATTTCTTGTTTTCTTCTTTTGCCATTTAAAAGGACGTGCAAATGCTTTTACTCCTAGATTTTACCAGATTTTCTTCAATTTACATTTGCCAATGGGCTCTGAAATCCTCCTTGTTCTGGTGCCTTCAGAGACCAGGTGTTCTTGCATACACCCTGGAAAATGAGTCACTGGAAATTCTTGTAACAGGTTTTAGAAGAGAAAATACAAAAATGACTTGAGAATTTAAAATAAAAAAGTTTAAAATAATTGGCCATATGGAAAAATTGTGATTTATCTTTGGAAAATATAGCAAGAAAGATCAAGTGACTTCTGTTCTTCTTATGATAAGAATTTAAGCTTTTATGAGTGACACCAGTAGGGAAGGTTCTGAACAATGCTACGCACTGGTTAACATCTTTTTGGTTGTTGTTGCTTTTTCTTTGACTGGAGCTGGGTTTGAACCTAACACCTCCAGCACATGGGGCCGGTGCCCTACTCTTTTGGGCCCCAGGTGTCACCTGGCACTGGTTAGCATCTTTGGGTACACATTACTCACTTGCTTCTTCAGGCATGCTGTACAGTCTCCATTTTTGTAGTTACACATGAACTCTTTAAGGTACAGATTACAGTGTCCATATTTGTAAGTAAGGAACTAGGCTTTAGACAAGTCATGAAATTCTTGTTCAAAATTTTCTCAAGGGACAAAATTAATGCAAAATTAACCTATAATACATACTTCTTCATTCTCATTCTACATGACTTATTTCTCTCTCCACCTATTTACTGTTCCTTGACTATTCTGAAGCTCCTGAATAGGCAATGAAAAACACAATACAACTGCAATATATTAGAATTTATATTTAAACCAGATTATGTCACTCTTCTACTATAAAATGTACCATACCCTCATAGAAAAATTGAAACATATTTGAATTTAAGAAGATGCTTGCCATGATTTGCTACTGCTTCTATTTATCTTTGATTACTTTACAATTTTCACTTTACATTTGAGAGATACTGCAGTGTTATTAAAATGGAAAAGCATCCTTTATGCACAAAAATCTCTTCGTGGAATGCCTTTCTCAAATGTGTATACTTAGCAAGCTTCCACTTATAATCCAGGTACAGCAGAAGTGCAAAAATCCTACATTTTGTGTGATACCTTTCTTTTTTTTAACATTTTGCCATATTTTTTTGCTTTATCGTTGTTGTTTCCATCTATGTGTAAACATAACTGAACCATTGAGAATTATATAGACACTATGTCTCCTGACTCCTAAATGCTCAAGTTTTTATTTCCTAAGAATAAAGATATTCTTTTACTTAATTATAATATGGTTATCAAATTTAGGGAACCTAGCATTGATTAAAATACTATATTCAAGTTTCACTGTTATCCCATAATGTCTATTAGGATAATTTTTAGAAATTCCTCGTGCAGAATCTAGTTCAATATTATGCATTTCTTTTCATTGTTAGTTTCTCAGACTTTTTTTGTTCTTTTATGGCATAGATATTTTTAAAGAGTACAAATTATGTTGTACAATGTCCCTCAATTAGATTAAGATTATAAATTTTTCTTTTTTTTTATTAAATCATAACTGCGTATATTAATACAATCATGGGGTATAATGTGCTGGTTTTATATACAGTTTGAAATACGTGCATCAAACTGGTTAACATAGCCTTCACCACACCTACGGTGCATCTTACAAGGGTACATGTGAAATTTACTAAATGTGGAATATAAATGTCTTACACAATAACTAAGAAGATGCCATGAAGGCTATGTGATACCTTTGTTGACATTACCCGGTAGACTGAGGGGTGCTCTTCTGCCCTTTCATTTCCAAAATCACTTCTATATTCAGGCTGTTTTATAAATACCTCTATTAGGCAATTGTATTCCTTATTGACTGCCATATTAATTTATAGAAATGGATAAATTTAGTTAAGTGCTCACAACATATTTTTGTCTACCTTGCTTCAGTTTATCTTCGTAGCAATATTACATAGAAGAGGCTACTTTAGCCAGATGACTCAGTGAGTTAGTGGTAAATAGGAATCAAAGTCCAGAGGGCAAAAATAAAAAGCTCATTTTTCCTTATGACATTCGAGTCCTTTTTGATGTTGTTTTCCCCTAGACTAATGATTCTTTGGATGAAAATGGCATTATTCTTAATATCTACATAGCCTAACAGTATATAACAACAGATTACACATACACTCATGCATCTAACTTCATACATAAATGTAAAATGTTAGAGGCAGAAAAAGACGACAGACTTTAGATAAACTTGGACTTCAAAGTGGGAATATTTTAAGCACTGTTTAAAAGAGACATATTTGAAATAAAAAGTAATGATAATGATCTCTTGTTATAGCTTCAATGTGTAAAGTGCCTAAAGTCTTGCTTCCATTTTGAAGACAATAGAAAGCTAGAAAAACTGAAAATGAATAAGTTTTTATGGACTCAAGGGAGAAGTGATGTCTCAGAGGATGTTTTCACCTCAAAATCCGTAGAGGCAAGTGTGCCCAGGGAATCACAATCAAGATCTCTTTACCAGGAGCCATCAACTGGTACAAATACTGCAATTGGCTCCACAAACAAATTCCAGTGACCTATATATGCTTTTTATAATCCTCTCCTTAACTAACTACTTGGTCTTTTGAATTGTTTCCCAGAAATGATGGATTTTCTGCATGACAAAAGAGTTGAGATTCTGAAGGCCCCAGGAAAGAATTCCTGAAGCCAGCACTTACTCACCTCCTCCTTGAAGTGCCCCAAGGCACTTGGATCCTCTAAAAAAACCTATGATCTCCATTAGACAGAGACCGATTTGAGGCAGCTTCTCCCTTTCTCCCAACAGGATGTCTTTAATTAAAAAAAAAAAAATCCTTTCTACTTTGGCCATCTTTGTGGTCTCAATAATTGGATCTTTGTGCAGTGAGCAAATAGACGTAGACCAAACCCCCCGCAAATCTGACGATGATACTTGAATGGTAATTTGACAAATTGTTGAGTCTGAGTGTGAACTACTGGGACTTACAGAAACCTCTAGACATTTGTGGCCACAATTCTCAACTGTTTCAAATGCTGACAACCCAGAAAATTTCCTTCATGATTCTAGAACAGGAAAAGAAAAGTAATCATTAGGAAATATTCCCAGAGCTTTGTCCATAGCGAAGCCTTACTTTCCAAAGGGAAAGTTTTTGACATTGTCTTGTACCACTGGGAGAAATGCATTTTTCCCCCCACTTCAGTCTCTTCTATCCTTTAATTTCACCAAAAGGGAAAGAAATACAGAGTCACAGAGGGTCAAGTGAGGGTCCCTGAGGGTCAAATAGACTGGAGTAGTGCAAGCAGGAGAGACTAGGGAGAATGGGTGTAGGAAGATGCTAAACCATGGCAGATGCTAAACCCCTGTGACCCTGAAAGCACATGTAGTGAGAACGAGATGGAGTTAGGCTACGGTGGAGCTGACATAGCTGGTCTGGTTGGGTAAGGTCCAATCGGATCTTCACCTCACGTCTTCCAATCTTATTGTTCATAAATGATGCTTCAATATAAAAATGTCTATCTTGAATCATTTAGGACCATTGATTTAGGAGATTAACTTTTGAAATAGAAATGTTGTAATAGGCCCTGGGTTATGCTGATTATTGTTTATTATTGTTTAAGATAAGGATTAATATGGCTTTTGCTTTGAACTTTTGTGAACTGTGGTTTAGGAAATGAAAGGGCAGAACAGACTCGGAGAAATTATTCTTTCTGTTCTCTAGATTGCTGGCTCTCCCACAATAATGCTTGTTGGACTCAAGCCCCATCTTTGTACTTGGCTGACAAAGACAGGTGGCTGGGCCCTCTATGTCCAGTCATAAGGGCCCACTAAAAGGCTGAGATTTAACCATAGGTTATTGAAAGCTCTCCTTGTCCCACAGTCACCGTTACACCACCATAGCCACCTTATTATACTAGTTAAATAACATAAATAATAGCCGAAAAAGTTACATGATGCAGACTCTCTGTAAGGAGGAGGACTTGGAGAAGTCCAAAGTGGAAATGAGAGACAAAAGCCAGGACACAAGGAAATTTGCTGCTTTGGGGTAACTATAAATATTATGCTACATCTTGTATCTGTGGATTTGGCTCCTGAAGCTGTTCATGTACACACACCTGTGCTGCGGCATATATTAATCTTTTAATGCTGTGGTGTCTGCCTTGTCAACTGCACACTCCTCTGGTTTTCTTTTCTTTTTTTTTTTTCTTGCAGTTTTTGGCCAGGGCTGGGCTTGAACCTGCCACACTTGGTATATGGGGCCAGTGGTGCCCTACTCCTTGAGCCACAGGTGCCGCCCCACATCCCTCTCATTTGCTTTTTGCTTCCTCAGATTCTAACAGATCTTGTATGTCAGATAATTGAGACATACAGAACACTCCTGATTTATTGACTAGCATGGCAGAATTTCCTGAAGGCATAATTGTCATCATTCACCCACAAAATGTGAATCTTTGACTATTAGCTCTATAACTTTTTATTACTCTTTCATTATATTCTATCGTCTCTTTTGAAGACAGATTTTTCTGATTATGTATGCTGTGAATTCAAAAATTATTTTTCAGTCAGTGGAAATAACTTCATTTTTTCCCCTCATATCTATTACCTCCACATTTATTAGAGTGATTCTAGTAAACAGGTTGCTTTCCATTTTCTGATCTTTTTCTATCACAAACAGAACAGATTTCAAACATCGCAGCACAGCATGTGGCTGTTACATTACGTAGCCATTGAAACATATGCCCCTATAGATGACTTACATTTACCAGACACATTTATACAGCAAATATTTATGAAGAACCTTGTTTTAGACACTATCCCACTGCACATAGGAAAGTGAATAAAATAGATAAATATGTCTGTGATCATGCACTTGCGTTATAGTTGGAGAAGTGAGTAAATGGGAAATAGATAGTATGTAAGAAGATACTAAGAGCTTTGGAAAAAGATAAAGCAAGAGAGATAGGAATATCAGGAAGTAAGGTGCAATTTTATCGTGGCTAAGAAAGTCCCATCTAAAATATTGGATGAATGACTTGGCGGACATGAGAGAGCCTCACCTCCTCAGCAGAATAACTTAAAATCATCTTTTAGGACTCAGTTCTTTTATCATTTGTTGAAGAAAGACAGGAGTGGTTCCCACTCCACAATTTTATTATTTTTTATTTTATTATTATTATTTTTTTTTTTTTTGAGGCAGGGTCTCACTTTATCGTCCTTGGTAGAGTGCCGTGGCCTCACACAGCTCACAGCAACCACCAACTCCTGGGCTCAGGCGAGTCTCTGGCCTCAGCCTCCCGAGTAGCTGGGACTACAGGCACCTGCCCCAACACCTGGCTATTTTTTTGTTGCAATTTGGCCAGGGTTGGGTTTGAAGCCGCCATCCTCCGTGTATGGGGCGGGTGCCCTATCCACTGAGCCACAGGCGTGGCCCCCACTCCACAATTTTAGAATTGACATCCTATCTGGGTGTTTCTGTAGCATCAAGTGTTTATTATTCTCACAGAAGCACTCGCTTAGTGAATTAAAAATATCCCTGTATATGTGAGTCTGGCAATTAATGACCTTGCCACGGTGCGCTTATATTCGCAGCAGTACATGAACAACTCAGGAAGGTTCCATAGCCTTGGTAATTCAACGTCTCACAGCTGTGTTCCCATAGACGTGTGTCAGGTTCTTGCTGAGTGGTATTCATTATTGCTATTGCATGTGTTTGCGATGCTGTCGGGAGAACGTCAGAGTTTGAATTAGAGCAGCAGACAAACGTTAAGATTTTTGTTAAGCTCAGCCAGAGTGGAAGTTAAATCAGGAACATGTTAGTCCAGGTGTATGGGGGTAATGGCTTGAAGACAATTGTAGTGTACAAATAGATTAAACATTTTTCCGAGGAGAGAGAAAGTGTCTCTGATGCAGGAAGGTCCGGATAGCCAGGAACAAGCAGAACTGATGAAAACATCGCAAATAATTCATTGATTTGTGTTTGAATTGTGTATCTAAATTATCAGCTGATTGTGAGACGCACACAGACCAACTAAACATCAATAGAAAAACAGTTAGGAAAACCTTAACTGAATATCTTGGCCAACAACTCATGGCTTTTATGTCAATTCATCATCTCACACAGCATGGTTTGTGAGGGAGGGTTAGCCAGCAAACAATGAGTGTATTTTACTACCATTGCTACTCACCTGATATAGCCCTAAAGGACATTTTTCATTACCAAAAGATAAAGAAAATATTGAAAGGAAGACATTTGTAAAATGTAAGTAAACAGGTATTATTCATGAGTTGACACTTAGAAAAAAGGAACAACAAGGATAATGTGATGCTGGCTCTGATGGCCATTCCAGAAATAGAGTTCTGAAATTGGATTGAAGGTGGACTAGGCTCTGGTGTTGGTGCAGAACTTCCCAAGGAGAGGACCTTGAAAATGACTGTAGTGATATTCAGCGATGATGTATATAGCGCTTTTTCTAGGATGAGGTCACAACTTGTCATGCTTCGTGTGTCTGTTACCCTTGATCTACTAAAATGTAAGTCTCTCAAAAGAAAGGACCATGAAATTTTTGTGTACCGATCTTAGCAAAAGTTCTCAGTAAATTTGTTGAATTGATTTAACATAGCTGGAATAGAATTGGGTGTATAAGCAATTCCACAATCATGATATTATGTTACTCAAATCATTTTTATCATGGCATCAGTTTCTTCTTTATAAAATAAGACAAGTGGTAAGTCAGAGATGTTTAGAAGAAAAAGAGTGGTAAGATTCTTCCCTTAAAGTAAAATATATCTAGATAAAATATATCTAAAATATAATCTTTGATTCAATTGATGTTATTTCTTACTTATATATCTCAAAATGTATAAGAAACTCAACTCTACAGAAAGAAAACAAGTAATCGAATTACAACTGGGCAAAGGACTTTCAGTTTCACAGTAGTCAGCATTTGTTAAAGCTCAGAAATATGCAGTTATAATTGGTGCATTTCTTGTTTTGTAAATTATTTTCTTCTTAAATTTTTGTTAATTTTAGAATATTATTGGGGTGCAAACATTTGGTTAACATGTTTGGAAATAAAATATTAGAAGAAAAAGTAGCTACCTTCTTTCTCTGTTTAAGAATTTATTTTAAGCAGTTATATATGTATTTTTTTGTCTTACTGACATTAAATTGGAGTTTCCAATTTATATTTTAAAGGCTGTAAGACTATTTTATGTATATATAATTATTTTTCATTTCTGTTAGAAACTCGATTGTTCTAAATCTAATTTAATTTGTATTAAATATTAAACATCCAAAGTAATTTTCATTTTTCTAATACATATAGGATTAATCAAAATTACTGCCTTTTAAAAATGCCTTTATTAGCTCTCTGTAATCTGATAAATTAAATTTTAATCACATGGAATGCCACTTCCGACTATTTTTCCAAGGCTACTGTAATAAATGGCCATGAAGTTGGTACCTTTATACACCATACATTTGTCATACAATTTTGGAGATCAGAAGTCCAACATAGGTCTTTACTGAGCTAAATTCTAAGTTTTAGCAGAGCTGTACTCCTTCCTAGGAAATCTAAAGGAGCATCTATTTCCTTGCTTTCTCCAATTTCTAGAGGCTGACTTCATTCCTGGGCTCATGACTCTCCTCCTCTCTCTTCAAGGTCAGGAACATCACATTTCTTTCTTTTTTTTTTGTGTGTGTGTGTGTTTTTTTGGCTGGGGCTGGGCTTGAACCCACCACCTCCGGCATATGGGACCAGCGCCCTACTCCTTGAACCACAGGCGCCACCCAAACATCACATTTCTTTAACTCTTTTTTAACTCAGGTCTCTCCTCAACAGTACATAGGAAGAGTTCTCTGCTATGACCAACTAATGTGACCTGAATGTACTCATCCAGATAATGCCAGCTAATCTTCCCATGTCAATTTTTCCACTTTAAACCTTATCTGCAAAGGCCCTTCTTGTCTGCTCATACATTGAGAAATTAAGGTGTAGGAATATTTGGGGATCAATTTTTCTACTTACTACAAAATCCTCGATCACATTCCAGTTAAAATTTTAGGCAAATTCCTCACCCTTCACCATCACGCTCATTGTGTTCTAATCAAATCAGATAATTTGTTTAGCCTTTTTGCCAACCTCAAGTCTATGGTCTTTCCATTTTTTCTTGCCTGTTCAAAAATCTCTACTAGCCATCACTTACCAATTATCTGCTATGTATTATCTTCAAGATCCATGAACTAGAATGTCTTCCCTCTGAGAAAAGTCACAAATAATAATGCTTTTATTAATGTTTTAATTTAATGTTCATCAATCTAAGTAAATACTCTCTCTAGGCAACTTTACATTGCAGACACAATACAAATGTTTTCTTTCCAATACATCTACAATTCCTTTGAACATTGGTTCTATGATTCTTTTGTGCAAAAACACATATTTTCTCTTATTTGAGTCATCCACAATAGGATATTCAATACATGTTGTTCGACTGGAATTGTGTTGGATCGACAAATATGTATGTAACACATATTGTGTGCAAGGTTAAATGCAAGGTTTGCGAGGAAATTTAAACATTATGTTGGCACTGAATTCTATAATTAAATATAGAGAAAAAAACAAAAATTATTTAAAATATAAGGTAGCATATGCTTTATTCCAAATGAGTGCTGTAAACAAAAAGTGAAAAAGAATTATGATAGCCGGGATTTCAAACATCTGTGAGTGATTTTTTACAACTTTGACCCAACCCAATTGGACTGGAAAAAATAATGCTTTATCTAATTCAGAACAGCTGTCTATCGCTAAATCACATGGTAACAATGTCCTCAGTGATAAAGAAAAATTAAAATGAGGGCTGCAAGAGTTATCGCCATGTTTCACAGTAGGTAACTGTTTATGGGAAGATGAGAAGAACAGAG
Organism: Nycticebus coucang; assembly: GCF_027406575.1. NCBI lineage: Eukaryota > Metazoa > Chordata > Mammalia > Primates > Lorisidae > Nycticebus > Nycticebus coucang. The sequence goes on along the minus strand of NC_069793.1, from coordinate 98,605,703 downwards.
AGATACAGAATGGAGAAAAGGAAGAGAAAGGTGAAAATGAAAACTTTAATGCCAAGATGGACTGTACGTCCACACGAAATCTACCGTAAGATTCTTCAGAAACTTGATTTGATCGTATGCCTAAATAATGACCTAGTGCTTGGGAATACTGTCTCAATTTTAAAACAATGTCCAAACATTTCTCCTTCTGAAAGTGAAAGAAAACACATCTTTGATTTGACTCCAGAAATGTAAGTGGACACTTTGTTACATGTTTATATTAAGACATTGTTATTAAAATTTAAATATTTTATTTTAATAATTATAAATGAGAAAGTCAGAAGACTTTGGAATTATGGAGTTCTGTAGAATGGCTCCTTATAATAATACTATGGATACCCTTCATTATTAGAAAAATATAGCTTCAAAATGATTTTTTAAAATTTTCTGCAATTATAAGGGGCCATGGAGTCCTATATTTTTATGAGTCCTGTGTGTATTTTATGCAAGGCAATGGAATCAAAGTTGTAATACCCGAAGGCAATGTTTCTGTTCCTCAATTTCAAAAATCAGATAGTTACTTGCAGATTAATCATTACAAATTTGCTGAGGCCCAGTAAGATATAACAGGATATGATGGCAGCACCAATCTCAGTAGCACACAGATCTGTTCAAAATAAAGCTCTATCACTTCTGAGCTTCTTTCAGACTCCATTTCCACATATATAAATTATTTTACCCTAGAATTAAATACATAAATGTAAAGTGTCACATGTGTGTTCAATAAAGGAAGCTATAAACTGTGTCAAAGCATTTTTATATTGCCTTAAAGTCAAATCCAAATCTCTCTCCCATATCTTCATTTAAATTCCATATGAACTAAACTGTGTGATCACTAACATTGAAAATATAGAATTGGAGAAATAGTAGCATATACTCTTGAATATGGATATAAAATAGAATAATGATCACTTTATGTATCTCATTATGATCCCAATTATATCATTGCATTTTTGCTGAATTGGTCATTTAATTATTAATTCGTTATTTTAGTAAACTAAATAAAAGTAAATGTGTGCATGTATATATACCAATACACCTAACATACACATTTGTACATGCAATGCTAACATGCTATGCTATACTAGTTAACAATATGCAATACACTACACTAGTTTTTATCAAAACCCCACAGGACTAATTATCCCTCCAGAAATAAGATACTTCCCATGTGTTCTTTTTCTGTGTTTCTCACTATGTCATATTAATGCTACTAAAAGCTGCATTGGCGTTTATAAGTTAAGATTCTATTTGTAACATGTATGAATAACTTTAATTGTATAATATACTTTAAAATATTGATTACAGCACTGGGATTAATTCAAATTTATTTTTTTATTTTAATTTTAATTTTTATTTATTTATTTATTTTTTACTTCTTTTTTTTTTTTTTTTTTTATTGTTGGGGATTCATTGAGGGTACACTAAGCCAGGTTACACTGACTGCTTTGTTAGGTAAAGTCCCTCTTGCAATCATGTCTTGACCCCAGAAGGTGTGGCACACACCAAGGCCCCACCCCTTTCCCTCCTTTATTTATTTATTTATTTATTTATTTATTTTTATTGTTGGGGATTCATTGAGGGTACAATAAGCCAGGTTACACTGATTGCATTTGTTAGGTAAAGTCCCTCTTTATTTATTTATTTTTTTTAATTAAGTCTTTTGTACATAGTTATTCTCTATAAATATATGTGTAATTCTAAGAAAAAATTAATTAATGATTAAGCAGTTTTCAAATAAATAAAATAAAATAAAATTTTGGTTACACTAAGAATTGCATTCTTTAATATCATACATTTTATCTTTAATATAAGTTCATATTGCATATAATGCATATGGCATATGCTAGAAAAGGGAAAGGCAGCCTTTCCAATTCCTGTAGTATTATCAAATACGCTCAAAAAAAACTTCTTCCTATTAGCACCAGCATTTGCTAATATTAAATAAATTATTTTTATTTATTTATTTTTTTTTTTTTGTAGAGACAGTCTCACTTTATGGCCCTCGGTAGAGTGCCGTGGCATCACACAGCTCACAGCAACCTCCAACTCCTGGGCTTAAGTGATTCTCTTGCCTCAGCCTCCCGAGCAGCTGGGACTACAGGCGCCCGCCACAACGCCCGGCTATTTTTTGGTTGCAGTTTGGCCGGGGCTGGGTTTGAACCCGCCACCCTCAGTATATGGGTCCGGCGCCTTACCGACTGAGCCACAGACGCCGCCCCAGTATTAAATAAATTATTAAAACACTGAGATACTGGAAAAAGTAGACTGGAGTTATTCTCTACACTTCTAGTTCCTTTATCTTAATCAAATTCCTTCACGAATATCCAAAGACATTTTAATATTTAGTCAAAAAAAAAAGTATGAGCTAGAAGAGAAAGAGTAAAAAGGAAATCAAGATGTTATTATAACATTCAAGTAATTAGGAAAAAATTCCTACAAATTAATAACCAAGTAATAAAACAGAAATACTAACCACATTGCCGGACTTTTCTCTGTCTTAAAATACTGAAAATATTCATAGATATTTATCTAATCTATTTTTTTCCACATTGAGTTATTGTATAATATCTTAGAAAATTCACTTCCAAGAAAAAAAGTGAGGTATCTTTTTGTAAAGAAAATTTAGTCTGGTCTTCTTCTTTTTTTTTTTTTTAACTCAGAGAAGTACAAGATTAGTATAGTTATAATCAAGCACTACTTTTTTTTTAACAATTATTTTATTTTATTTTTTCCCCATTTTTTTTTTTTTGTTGGGGATTCATTGAGGGTACAATAAGCCAGGTTACACTGATTGCATTTTTTAGGTAAAGTCCCTCTTGCAATCACTACTTTTATACTATTGTTATCTTAAGACTTAAATGTCTAATCAGATAGTCAGGAGTTCCAATGAGGAAAATTATGGAAAACCCTGTCACACAAACCATGTCACACAACTCGGGAACCTCTGTGTCTGTAAAATATACTGGGGAAAAAAAAGAATGTAAAGGCCTGACCCTCACAAGGGTAAGATTACCAATTAAGTTCTCTGTTTGAGATAAGAGGAGTTTCCTTCTTACTGGCATGATAACGTCATTTCCTTTTTTCTTTTTTTTTTTTGTGGTTTTTCTTTTTTGGCCGGGGCTCTGTTTGAACCTGCCACCTCCAGCATATGGGACCGGCGCCCTACTCCTTGAGCCACAGGCGCCGCCCGATAATGTCATTTCCTACTGAGTAAAATCTCCTAGGGGATGAACAAGAACTTCAGTAATATGGTATTTCCATAAAAATTGTTATATTAATTCCTATTTAATTGCCATTCAACTGTATTTATTTTATTCAATAATTTTAAGAAAAATAACTGTATAAAGAAAAAAGCTATCAAAATACCATTTTCTCAAGATGTTGGATATGACATGATAAAAAATACACCTGTTTTGAATTAAAGCTCTGACTGTAACTATGACACAGCTGGGGCTGATTTTGTGTCAACATAGTTAAGTTTTACTGGTTCACCTTAAGCTGTATTAAGTTTCTATGTATTTTTTTTTTTTTGACAAAGTTTATTTTTCGAGATAGGATTTAAGAGAAGGTAGGATTATGATTTGCCAGGCTGTGAGATTAGCAGCTAATACAAGAAGAAAAAGGTGATCTTGCATGAAGTACAAAATGCATCTGTTTCCACAAAATGTAGTATTTTACTGCATATACCTGTGGAGAAATTACACAAATATTTGGTGCTGACTTGTTGAGGTCCTAGAAAGCTGAATTTGTAGTTTTAGTCCAAGAATGAATATACTCTGTCTTAATTTCAAAGAGGAAAATAAATTGATATTGAGGCAGGAAGCATTTTAAGAGGTTACTAGAATATAATATGTATAGGTTTTGCAATATGATAGAGAAAATACAAAACAAAAAAAGGGAGAAAAAGGCAGAAAAAAATATTTTCCCCTGCTGACTGATCCATAATCAATAGTTAGGTATAAGCCAATTGTTTTGTATCATTATAAATAGACTAATCTAATTCGTATTCTTACTAGAATTAGAATGAATAAACTGAGTATAAACATTTAGTCTAAAAACTTTTTCTCCATGAATTTAAGTAATTTTCATTATAAACCTTTGATTTCTCATATGCAGAATAGGGAAAATGACCTTCTCTTAGGGTTGTTTTGAGGGTTAAATTAATTAATAACAGTAAATATAAAAGTTATCCCAGGCCAGTCTATAGTAGGCTGACAATAAATAGTAGTTTTTTTTTTTTTCTTCCTCCATTTTAGGGCTGTTGTCTGTAAACACAAATGTTTATATAGAGATTTTCACTATTTTTTTTTTATTTAGAGAAATGTTTGATTAATGGTGGTTTATAAAAACACTATTCATCATTATCTAAACTTTGTGTTTATAAATACTGAAATCCTTAAAATGAAAACTAAAGAAAGTTAATCTCAATGTCTTCTTAGTTACTTCAAGAATACCAGAAAATCCAATAACTCTGAAGAAAATCAGATGCTCCACAATCCTTACCTTTCCCAGGCTATACAGGGTGGCCATAAAGTTCATGCGCAACATAACTATTTAAATTACACACGAACTTTATGGTCACCCTGTATAAGAACAGAAATGGAGGTAATGTTATATGTTTGTTTTAAAAAGTGTACTGATTCCATTTCCTGCTCCAACTTAAACGAAGCTTAGAATTTATCATTCTCATTGTTTTATTTTATGTTGTGTTAAAGACAGGGTCATGCTCTGTTGCCCAGGCTAAAGTGCAGTGGTGCAACCATAGTTCACTGTAAACAGGATTCCTGAACTCGAGCAATCTATCCAACTCAGCCTCCCAAGTAGCTGGGACTACAGGTGCCTGCCACAACGCCTGGCTAAGGCAAAGACTTTATTAAGAAGAATTGAAAAGCAATTACAGCAACAGTAAAAATACACAAATGGAAACTGATCAAACTAAAAAGATTCTGCACAGAAACATAGAGAAAGTGTAATCAATAGAGCAAATACTTCAAGCCCGGCCCCTGCCAAAACTGCAAAATAAATAAATAAATAAATAAATAAAATAAAATAAAAAAGAAAGATGGACTATCTGTACTAATTTCAGAGAAAGAAAAAAATCAAAACAGGATAATTTTCCAGGAAAAGGAGGTCTGTTTTATAATGATATAGAGGCCAATTATCTAAGAAAACACAATTCTAAATGTGTGTGTGTCCAAAATGGATTATAAAATATGTAAGAGAAAGTATTAGAACTAAAGAAAATAAAACAAATCAACTATTAGAGACTTCAATACCTCTTCTTCAATGATCGAAAGATCAACCAACTTGAAAATAAATAAGCATATAATTGACTTGGCTGAACAATAGTATCAATCAACTTAATTTAATTTATATAACACTCATTTAACAACAACAGCATACACATTCTTCTCAAGAATATAGAGAACATTCACCATGACAGAACATACCAAGACCATAAAGGATACAATATGTATAACGAATTTAAAAGACTAGATATTATGCAAAGTATGTTCTTAGGCCAGAATGGAATCAAAAATGAAATCAATAACTCATAGATAGATGAAAATTCCAAAATAGTGGGAGATTAAACAATAAACTTCTCTGTATCATATTGGTCAATATATTATAGAAGTTCCAATAAAAAATATAAATTATTTTCCACTAAATGAAAATGAAAATCCAAATCATGAAAATTTGTAAGATTCGGTGAAAGTAGGGATTAGAGGGAAATTATTATTTAATTCACGTATTAGAGAGGAAAGATCTACAATCAATATGTCTAGCTTCTGTCTTTAGAAAACAAGAACAAAAAAGATCAAATTGAATACAAAGTAAGCAGAGGAAAAGAAATAATAAAAAGTTGAATAGACATTTAATATCAAATCAGCACATTGTACCCCATAAATGTACAGAGTTATGATTTAATTTAAAAAAGTTGAATAGAAATCAATGGAATTGAAAACAGGGAGATGGTGGACAGATTTATTGACGTTAAAGATTTTTTTGAAAATGTTAATAAATTGATAATTCTTTAACTACCAGACCAAGAGAAAAGGAAGAATCACATATTACCAGTGTCAGATGTGAAAGAGTGGGTCGTTAAACCATCTGGTTTCTGGCCAAACTGTGTGTAAGATCTTGTAGGGCCACCCATAGACAATTACAAAGGCTTTACCTGACAGGCCTTTTATGGGGGAAACCTGTCCTACCTGTACCAGGTTTTATACAAAGCCAGTGACAGCCATGTCAGAAGGGAGTTTGTAACCAAGGAATTGGACTCCCCTGATTGATCAGCCATGCTCTTACACGTGGCTCCTTCTGAGCTTAGGTGACTCAATTCAGACTTTTTGAGGGCCTTCAGCTGAGGCCTTTTGCAGATGTCTTTGCCAAGACACTCCCTCATGGGAGTCAGGATTTGATGACACACCATTGGAGTCAATACTGAGTACTTTTCAACCCCAGCCCTTTCTCCTCTTTTTCTCCCAGTCCTACTGGCTCAGAAAGCTGCAGAAGTTTTTTGTTTAGAGCTCCTTGGCATTATGACAATTCCTACATTTGTGCTGGTCCACCTGTTATTCAATCAGCACCATTCCAAAAAATATATAAATAAATAGAAGGGCGGGGAGGAGTCGGCACTTTCTCAAGTTTAACTTCTTGCTTATGCTCTCACAGTAAGTGATTAAAGGCTCAACTTTTACTTTCATTTTGGCTTGTTGTCTTAACTGGCTGCACCACCTCCTGACAGCTCAGCACTCCTTGGCTCAGCACAGCTCCAGACAGTCATAGGTATTGAAATCATGAGCAGTAAAAGAGATACCAAAATTCACAAAAAGAGAAACAGATGATATGACTAGGTTTAAACTTATTTCAATTAATTGTATTTTATAAAAAAGAATACTAACCCACATGGTTATACTGCTAAGTTTCAACAAACATTTAAATCAGATATAATATCAATGTTCCTCTTTCAGAAAATATAAGAATGGAAACACTTCCTACCTAATTATATGAGGCCAGCATTACCCTAGTACCAAAATATAAAGACATTAAAAGAAACAGAAGCTACAATTATCTCTTAGGAACATGGTCTCAAAGATATTCAACAAGATATTAGCAAATATTAAAATATAAATCCACAAACTACACTTGATATGAAGTGATACGAGGTGATAAAAACATGGTACAGTATGTCAATAAATTTCCTCCTCAAAATCCCTGACAACAGAATAATTATAAGAAAAACATCAGATCAATCCAAAATGAGTGACATTCTACCAAGTATTTGACCACTAGCCCTGAAAACTGTCAAACTTTCTTAAACCAAGACCAGTGTGAATAACTGTCACATGAAGAAAACAAGAAACTTTAAGGCTTCTTATGGTCTAACTTATGTCCTGAAATTTCACTATCACTACATTCTATTGGTCAAGCCAGTCAAGAAGGACCCCCAACATTCAAAAGGAGACAAATTAAAAACTTTTGCTCTGGGTGGCACCTGTGGCTCAAGGAGTAGGGCGCAAGCCCCATGTACCGGAGGTGGCAGGTTCTAGCCCGGCTCCAGCCAAAAACTGCAAAAAAAAAAAAAAAAACTTCTGCCTTGTGAAAGACTCTTTTAAAAAGTTGGAAAGACAAACCACAGAATGAATGAAAGTGTTTGCAAACTATATAACTGGCAATGGACTAGTATCTAGAATACAGGGAGAACTCTCGCAACCAACACTAAAAAACAACTCAATCATAAACAAAAGATATACATCAAGGAAGCCATACAGATTTCAAATAAGCATATAAAAATATGTTCATCATTGCTGTCCTTTATCAAAATGCAAATTAAAACCACAATGAAATATTGCTACCACACCTACCAAAGCATATTTTTTAGAGACACAAATTTTATTTCAACTATGTTGAAATAATTTATTTCAGGAACATTGAAAATGGCAAGAAATTATAAAATATCGAAAACAAAGGAACTAATTAGGAACAGATGATTCTTTTTCAGACACGTCCTTTGTATGCTGTAACGATGAGTGAACAGTTAACAGCTGAGGCGGAAGCCCAAGTGAAAGAGCAGGTTCACTGTGCTTTCACCAGCGCGTGTGATATGGCCCTATTCTAAGATGCCTACGCACAAGCAGAAAAATAACAATAAATACATAAATAAATCTTAGGGACCATTTGAGATTAATGAAGAAATAAAAGAATCAAGAAATGAGAAAAGAAGGAACTGGTAACCTTCAGTATTGCGTTTGCAATAAAATAGGGTGAGTTATTTCTTTATTATGTGGACTAAAACAAAAAAGAGCAGAAAAACGGGGGCATGTTCCAAAGTAAATTAATGCTCAGTGTTCCCAAAGGATTGTGTTTACGTGTAACCTTCCCGTAAACTTCACAGAAATTTTAAAAAATCCAATATGAATGAAAAATTATTTGTACAAAGCAATCTAGTATATGAGCCACTCAGATATGGAGTTAAAATATTGGTTATGTGGAATTGCAGGAAAGAGCAAAGGGCACAGTCATGTGGGTAGAAGGAGAGGAAAGCCAAAATGAAGAATGAAAAATATTGCAAGGGGTCAAAATATTACATAAAATGTGTTTGGGGCATATAAAAAAGCCAAGGTCACCCCGAAGAAGACTGCAAAGTAAAAATTATAAGAATAAATTATCAACCCAAGAAAGAGATATTGCTAAAATATTAAATTAAATCCTTGCTTCCTTGTCTCAGTTTTCATAAAGAAAATAAAGGACAAATGCTAGGAACAGACATTAATTTCCCTTGGGAAAGAAAACAAATATTACAGGAAATCGGGATCATGCCAGAACAGGTAATCAAAAATAATGGTCGAAACCGCACACAGAAAGAATACAAAACTATCCCATAGTCAATGGCCAGGTATGCCTCCGTCGTTTTATTTGAAAAACAAAGAAGAATAAAAAGCAAGATGAGAAATGAAGGATAGAGTTCCCCTCTCGTGAGCCTTTTTCTAAAATCTAGTATTTATGGTATAGTATGTCAACTCTACTCTTACGTAGGAAATCAGACGCACTGATTTGTATAATTATTTATTATACTGCTTACACCTATGTACCTCTGATTTTGGCATTATTTATTATGAGAAGATTTTGGGGGTGGGCATAGCTAAATATTTAATTCTACATATAGAAATATAAGTCTATGTTTTTTTAAATTAAGATAAATAGGACTTCTCTTTTAAGAGTGTAAAATAGCAAAATAAAAAAAGATCGCAGTTTATTTCCTGTAAAACAGGAAAAATAATTTAATTATTTTTAAAATAAAATAATTTAGTTGTATAAAGGGAGGAACAAGGCATTTTTTTATTTAAGGAAAAGGTCCCATACTCAGAAGTAATTTTGAAACCAAAAAATAAAATAGATTATTGATGTGACACCATCGCAAGAGAACGGAATGTCACTTTAATGCTGGATCTGTAGTGGGAGATGAAATATTACGTTCCTATCATAACACGTAATGAATATTTATATTCAATTACATAAGAAATTCACCTGGACATTACACTAGTATCTGGGTTCAAGATAGATTTAAGATTCATTTATTCACTCAATAAATAAATACCTGGCCTGCTTTGTATAATCAATTTTCCAGTCTAATAGAAAAATAAGTTACAGTCTCTGTCTTTAAGATTCTTAAAGAATCCTTCATGGGATGTGTGAGATACAAACGGGAGCATTTCCATTAGAGCAGTGGTTCTCAAACTTCCTAATGCCACAACCCACAGGTTGAGAACCGCTGGTGATAGGGCTTGTGGAAGTTTGTGAAGAATCTTTTAGGCAGTGGGGGAATCATGAGTACAAGGCAAGGTGCCTTCTGTGACCGAAAGTTGGTCAAAGTTACCAGATTAAACAAGAAGAGGGAAAGGAGGGGCAGGCAATGAAGAAGTTAATCAAAGGGATAATCTTATAAAGAGGCTTTTTATTTCCCACTTTCTTTGATCTGTTGTTTTCTAACTTGATGTTAAAAATACTAAATATTTCATGATCATTTGCCCTTCATGAAAACTATTTCATAATATGGTGTCCCAGAAAGTTCTATGTAGTGTAAACAAACATCTCTGATACTGACTGCTATTTTACTAAAAATTATTTTTGCTATAACAAGGATGTGGCATTTGTTTTTTTAAAATGGTCATATTAATGTAGACTTCTTACAGATGACTGTTTTGAAGATGACTAGAGGGGTAATGATTATTTTCTTTCTTAAACATCACTTTCACAGAAAAGACTAAATAATGTATTCAAGATCAATGCAAATAAAAGGTTTTAGAAATAATGAGCTGATTCTTTGAACATGTTAGATACAGGAAGGGTTTAGCAAAATGCAGCATCCTTTCCCAAACTATCGTTGTTGAAAAGACAATTTGGAACACCTGAAAATTAACACAATTTGAATGAGTCTAAAATAACAAAAAAAAAAGTTTTAGTTGCTAATGCTTATGTTTACACTATTAACTGTTATAAATATTCCAGAAGTCTTGAATGAAATGACAAGTTCATCTAGAGTTGATGAATATGGCAGGCATGTGTGGAAAATAATTTATTCTCTTAAAAATTTTTATTCTCAATCTATTTTTTTTTTTTTTATGACTTAGCAGGTCCAAATGGCTAGACCTAGAATTTGAAAAGATGCAAGCTTAACAAGGTTTTCTATAAGTTCCATAAAAACAGAAGTCATAATCAAGTTTGAAGGGAATGTTATAAATGGAATCTCATATTTGTTTGAAAAAGAAAACATTAATAATAGATTAATAATAGATTTAATAGATTTAAAGTAAGGAAATTGGGAAAGCAGCATAGTAGGTTTCAAATAGCAAATTATAAACTATAAACTGTAGAACAAAACAAATATTATTTAAAATAGTATGTAAGTACTTATCTGAGTATTTATTTCTGTATAACAAGCACTTACTTATACACTTATTTCTGTATAACTACCACTTAGTGGCTTAAAGCAATAATTTATTATTAGTTTATCTGATTCTGTGTGTTTACTGGGTACGGTCGAGTAAGATCATCTAAGCGATTTCAGATAGACGTTCACTGGAGATCCATGAACATTTTCATCTGGAAACTCAACCAAGTTGTAAAACCAAAATGACTTAATCACGTGGCTTGAATTTAGTGATGCCTGTTGGCTTGGTGCTTCGATGGAGCTGTCACCTGGAGCATCTTTATGTAACCTTTCCATGTAGTTTGGAATTTTCAGAGTAAGGCAGCTGAATTTAGGAAGGAAATCCTTTTAGAGTTAAACATTCTTGGAGTCCCAGGCAGAAATTTTAAGGCTTTTGATTTTTTTTGTTGTTTGTTTTTGTTTTTTGAGACAGTCTCACTATGTCACCCTTGGTAGAGTGCTTTGGCATCACAGCTCACAGCAATCTCAAACTCTTGGGCTTAAGCGACTCTCTTGCCTCTGCCTCCCAAGTAGCTGGGACCACAGGTGCCTGCCACAACACCCGGATTTTTTTTTTTGTTGTTGTAGTTGTCATTGTTGTTTAACAGGCCCTGGCGGGTTCACTCCTGGTGTATGTGGCTGGTGACCTAACCACCAAGCTGTGGGGGCCAACCTGGCTTTTGAAATCCACTCCATTTTTTTTGGTCAAGCCAACAAAGGACAATGCAGTTTCAAAAGGAGAACAACTAAAAGTCTCAAGGGTAGGACCTTCAAGGAATTTTCAATTTTTTTTCATCCTATATCATAATCAAAAGTTTATTTCTACTATTCTTACCTATAAAATGTGCTTACTTTCTTCTAAGACCCTCCCCAAATTCTCAATTTATTACAGCATCAGGTTCAGACTCAAAGTCTAGCTCTTGTCATCTATATTATGTTGAGATCTGACAGGTAAGTTCACCAACACCATCCTAGAAAAAGTGCTACATACTTCATTGCAGAATATTACTACATTCACCTTCAAAGTACTTGGAAAGTTGTGCACCAACACCCTTGGCTAGTCCACTCTTCAGTGCAATTTTGGAATTCTTTTTCTGGAATGGCCATCAGAGCCATTGTCATATTGATACCCTTGATGTTTTGAATGTCATCAATATGTCCTCTTTTCAATATTTCCTTTATCTTCTAATAAAGAAAAAAGTCATTGGGGCCTTATCAGGTGAGTAGGGAGGATATTCCAGTAAAGTTACTTTTTTACTGGCTAAAGACTCCCTCACAGACAGTGTCATTTGAGATGGTGTATTGTCATGATGCGAGAGCCACATCGTCCTCATGACAAGATTTTTCAGTTATGATTTTCCTAACTATTCCTCTGTTGATGTTTATTTAGTCTGCTATGTTTTTCATAGTCAGATAATGATTTTGACACACAATTCAACATATTTTGACCATGTTTTTATCAGTTCTTCCCATGGCTGGCCACCCTAACCTCTCTTCATCAAAAAATGTTTAATCTATTCGTACACTGCCCTTTACTTCAAGGCATTAACTCCATAAACTTGGAATAAAATGTCCCTGATTTCACTTGTTTAACAAGAAGTTTACAAATGTTTGTTTGTTGCCCTAATTAAAGCTCTGACATTCTTTTGAGGCACACAAAACATACAACAACAATAATGAATACCACACAACAAGATACCACCACACAACAACACAAACACAGCTGTGAGACACCAATGTCCCAAGGTTGTGAAGCCTTATGAAGTTGCTTGTACAGTGCTAACATTAAGTGTATGGTGGCAAGTTCATGGACTTAAAAACTCACAGAAAGGTAGGAATAGAAAAGAACTTCCTAATCCTGACAAGTAACAGCTACCAAAAAACTATTGGTAACATTGCGGTTAACAATTAAAGAAAAAATATTTTCTCTCTTCCTAAGACTAGAAATAAAAGATGCCCGCTCTAACAAGTACTGGTAAACATCATACTAATTGTCTTAGCCGTTATGAACAAATGATGAAATAATTTGAACAAATAATTGAAAAGGGAGACATAGATGATTTGTCTACAAAGATATTCCCAGAGTATATGAAAAATAAAGTTAATAGAGGGCAGCACCTGTGGCTCAAAGGAGTAGGGCACCAGCCCCATATACTGGAGGTGGTGGGTTCAAACCCAGCCCTGGTCAAAAACTGCAAATAAAATAAAATAAAAAAATAAAGTTAATAGAATTAAAAAATAATTTTTGCAAGAATGCAAAATACCAAGACTTATTATATAAAAATAAAAAAAAATTCTGTATTACTGCAATGAACAATTGGAAATAATTTAAAAGTCACATTTAAAATAACACCCAAACCATTAAATGCTTATATGCACATCCACAAAAATATATGCACATTGTTGAGAGATTAAATAAAAGCTATAAAAATGTAGACTCCGTTTATTAGATCTCCATACTCAGCATGATTCCAGCCAGAATTCTGGATTACTTTTGTAGATACAGAAAAACTAATTTTAAAATTTATATGTAAATGCGAAGAAATAAGAATAGCCAAAGTAATTTTGAATAGGATCAAAGGTGTAAACTTCATATTGGCTGCTTTCAAGACATACTATATACAGCTATAGCAGTTAAGAAACTGATATTGGTGAAAGAATGGGCTCATAAATCAATCGAACAGAGTTGAGAGCTCAGAAGGAGATGTAAAAAATATGGTCAATTGATTTTCAACAAAATTGCCAAATAGAATATAGTCTGTCAGCAGGTGATATCAGAAAAATTGAGCAACCATATATGGAAGCAGTTAACTCATGTTCCACCTAGAGAAAAATTAACTCAAAATGGATAAATACATAAATATAAACATCTAGAAGAAAAGATAGGAAAAATATGGCATTTGGTTAGGCAAATACTTTCTCAAAGGACATAACAAAAGTACAAATCCTAAATAAAAAATGTGTTGGCCTTCATTATCATTAAAATTTTATCCTTATGCAAAGATGCTGTTAAGACAAATGAAAAAAAAGATATATAATGTGAAAATACAAATACATTTGTAAGACATATAGTCAATAAAATACTCACTTAGGAAATATAAAGACCTGCCAAGATCAACAACAATAAGAAAAAACAATTATTTTTTAAAAAGGAGCAAAAATTTGAAGACCCATTTTCCAAATATTTAGAGACAACATCTCAGAGTATCGAGAGAGTGAGTGTGTAGAGAGAATGCAACTCTCATTAATTACTAGTGAGAAGGTAAAATGGTACAGTTATTTTGGAAAATGTGTTGGCAGTTACAAAATTTACATGTGACCCAGAAATATCACTTCTAGATATTTATTCTAGATAAATGGAAATGTATATCTGTTTTGTTCTCAAATGTTCATGGTGGTTTTACGCATAACCTCCAAAACTTCAAAATAATTAATATGTCCCCAAAAGGTGTGTGGCTAGAATGTCCTGCCCTTGTATACTGGGGTTCTATCAGCCATCTAGTGACGTGGATGAATGACAAACATCTCAAGTTAAAGGAAATAAGCCCTGTTCTGATGACTTTATGCTTGGTTATTCCATCTACATGATATTCTGGAAAAGCTACAACCGTAGGAACAAAGCATAGAGCAATGGTTATTAAGGTGGAGAGAAGGAAAGGACTAGAAAGCAGCATTAGGGAACTTACTGGGATAACAGGAATGTCCTTGATCTTGATTTTCGTAGTTCTTGTGGCTATGTATGTTTGTTAGAGCATGGAGAACTGCAAGTCTAAAAGAGGTAAAATTTATGATACGTAAATAATAACTCAAGTTTTAAGTTGACTATATAAATAGAATATAAATACTTAGGAAAAGTAATTATTCTTTACCCTGGAAATGATTATTTTAATTCTTATTTAAAAAGAAAAATTATGATTCTAAAAATAACCAAAAAAGAAGACCAGGTTGAGAACAAGAGATGGTGATTTTCTATTACCTTTTTGACATGACAGAGTAAATACAACACAGTGGAAACAATCAGCTCTACTGAGGCCTAGTGAGCCATCTTATAACTAGACAAGCTATTTGTTGTAGTCGATAATTTTGAGGCTTGAAGGTTGCAATTCTGTTATTTTTGAAACTACCTCTTTCTAAATGGGGCTTTTAATTCTATAATACTATAAATCAAGTTAAAAAATCAAAAGGTCAAAATGTGATGGAATTTACCTCAATTCCTAGCTCTAGGAGAATGTTGGTCACATCAATCCTTTACTTTTATTACAGTACTTGGAAATATTCTCAGGTTCTTTCATCTACAATACTACCCTGTTTCCCCAAAAATAAGAAATCCTCCAAAAATAAGACCTACTTACAGGAAAGATAAGACGTCCCCTGAAAATAAGATCTAGTGCATCTTTGGGAGTACACCTTAAAATAAGACACTGTTTCAGGGAAACAGGGTAGCAGAAGACACTGAAGGCCTTCATCGCATTACCAATTATTCTAAGTGCATCAGTGTTTTATACCTGCACTTGGAAAAAAGATGGTTCTTGAGGCAGTACCTGTGGCTCAGTGATTAGGGTGCCCATCCCATATATGGAGGGTGGCGGGTTCGAGCCCGGCCCCCGGCCAAACTGCAAAAACAACAACAAAAACAACACAAAAAAGATGGTTATGAACACAAAATTACTATAACATTTTGAATTCAGGAAATCTATTATATCAAAACGATACTAGAAAATAATCCTCTCTTGATCTTTTTTTATGCTATTTTTAGAATCGTGATTTTGCTTTTTAAATCAGAATTAAAATAATAATCCCTGGGGTAAAAAAAATTACTTTTCACGAGTAATTTTTACAAATCAAGCCCTTTTTTTTCTGCATCAAAATGCACATTGTTAATTTTTTTCAGGTTAATGTGAGGGCACAATATTTGTGTTTGTTAGGTAGAGTCCTCTTATAGGTATGTCTGGCACCCAAAAGATGTGTCATGTCCTTCCACATTGTGCCCATTCAATGGGAACTCCCCAAACTTCCCCCATCACTTCCTCCTTTCCCTGTCCCCCACTTCCCCCAATTTGAATTGAAATCAGTTTTTCTCCCATGTGGTGTGAATTAAATTGTCTACTGGCTACATATTAGTAATGAGTATACTGGATGCTTGCTTTTCCATTCTTGTGACACTTTATGGAGAAGAATATGGTTCAACTCCATCCATGTTAATACAAAAGATGTAAAGTATTCATTTTTATAGTTGAATACTATTCCATGGTATACTTTTACCACAGTCCATTAGTTCATTCCTGAATTGATGGGCATTTTGGTTGTTTTTCAAGATTAAAAGATTTCAATCTAAGGAAGGAAAGAATTAAAATTCTAGAAGAAAATGTGGGAAAAAACTCTTGAAGATGTTGGTCTGAGGAACGATTTTACGAAGGACAAACAAAAATCTTAAGAAACACATAAGCCATTGTGAATTGGGCTGCAATAAACATTCTGGTACAAATATCTTTGTTATAATGTGACTTTTGGTCTTCTGGGTATATACCTAGTAGAGGAATTATAGGATTGAATGGCAGATCTATCTTTAGATCTGTAAGTGTTCTCCAAACATCTTTCCAAAAGGAATGTATTAATTTGCATTCCCACCAGCAGCGTAGAAGTGTTCCCTTTTCTCCACATCCACGCCAACATCTCTGGTCTTGGGATTTTGTGATATGGGCTAATCTTACTGGAGTTAGATGGTATCTCAAGGTGGAAAAAGCCCAGGTTCCCATTGATTCATGAATGTATCAATAAATTGTGGTATATGTACAGCATGGAATATTATGCAGCTTTAAAGAAATATGGAGACTTTATCTCTTTCATGTTTACATGGATGGAGCTGGAACATATTCTTCTTAGTAAAGTATCTCAAGAATGGAAAAAAAGTATCCAATGTACTCATCCCTACTATAAAACTAAATTATGGCTTTCATAGGAAAGCTATAACCCAGTTATAACCTAAGAATATGGGGAAGGGGGAGAGGGAAGGGAGGGAGGGAAGAAATTGGGCAGAGGGAGGGTGATTGGTGGGATTACACCTGTGGTGCATCTTACAAGGGTACATGTGAAACTTAGTGAATGCAGAATATGATTGTCTTAATACAATAACTAAGAAAATGCAAGGAATGCTATGGTAACCAGTGTGATGAAAATGTGTCGAACCGTTTATAAAACCAGTGCATGGTGCCCCATGATTGCATTAATGTACACAGCTATGATCTAATACTAAAACAAACAAAAAAAAAGAAAGAAACAAACAGTGACAAAAAAAAAAAGAAACACATAAGCCCACAATTGTGATATTTTATTTCTTAAATAAGAAGGACATACATACTTATGTTAAATGATTTCTGAATTCAAGTGTTTAGGGAGAGTTTTTTACTGTTATGAAAATACAATTTGTAGACTCACTGTTAAGGACATAAATGTAATTATATTAAAAGCATAGGGAATAACGAGGATGAAAAAATTAAAAGTTGATATTTTAAATTCTTATCATGGCAGTTAACATAGTAAGAAAACAAGTGAAATTCTTCATTAATTTGTTTCTTAACAAAATGTATATTTTTATCATGTACAACATATTTTAAAATATATGTACAGTGTGAAATAGCTAAATTTAGTTATTAATACATACATCGCCTCATATACTTCTATTTGTCCTGAGAACATCATATCCACTCTCAGCAATTTTCAAGGGTATAATACATTATTATTATTAAATATAGTTAGCATCTTGTGTAATAGAACTCTTGATGTTATTCCTCTATCTAAATGAAAATGTTATATCCTTTAATCCATGTCTCCTAACTGCTCCCCCTCCTAACCTTGCCTTCTGATAAAGTCATTTCCCATTGCCATAGAGAGTAATTAATCATCAATAGTCCTGCAGTAGCACATGTGACAGACAAGAAGCCACTTGTTTATGAATATCCTGGATGACTCATAATAAAATATTAGCTTTAGGCTCAGACATTAAATTTCACATGCAAAATGCCACGTGAAAAATAAAGAATTTGGGCTCCAATGCATATATAAATTACTATTTCTACTTTCCTAGTGAGAACAGGCTTGGAGGTAGAATGGCTATAAAATATATGTCTGTAGGGACCAGCTAGGAAAACCAGTCATGATGAAGTATGGGAGTCTCAGTTACTAGGGTCTCAAAGGTTTCCAAAGACATACTACCTATTTTAATTTGTGCTTGGGAGGTCTTCTTATAAAATGGCACAAAAATTACAAATTGATGCCTCAGTAAATGACAATAAACGAGCACGTGTGGCTCAGTGAGTGGGGCGCCGGCCCCATATGCTGAGGGTGGCGGGTTCAGGCCCAGCCCCGGCCAAACTGCAACAACAACAACAAAAAAAAATAGCCGGGCGTTGTGGCGGGCACCTGTAGTCCCAGCTGCTTGGGAGGCTGAGGCAAGAGAATCGTGTAAGCCTGAGAGTTAGAGGTTGCTGTGAGCCGTGTGACGCCACGGCACTCTACCCGAGGGCGGTACAGTGAGACTCTGTCTCTACAAAAAAAAAAAAAAAAAAAAGTCAACAGGTATCTTAATTGGACTCCTTGTTTTCCATCCCCTCTCTGTTACTTTCTACTCATTTCATTTAAAGTGTACATCCCAGATTAAATTGTTGCTTCATACATAATTCCCTACAGAAGATCTATAGTAAAACGTTGTGAAACAATACAAAATATTTCACAACTAGATCTTAATTTCTCGTACATTTTTCATGCTTTTACCCTCCTTCCACTTTGCATTCCATTCTTCTACACGCCACATTCATCACTACCTCCCCTGCCACGACTCACTGTATACTCAGTCAGTGCTTATGTATGTGTTTGTGAGACAGCACATGCTGAGTCTTCTTTCTGTTTTATTCTGACCATGCCATAGTTCAAAAATTCCCTTTTGAGTGGAACCTTTATACACCATATAAACTTATGTGGCTCTGTTTTTGCTACTATAACTCTTTTTTTCATAATTCTGTTGTAACTTCGATACCATTTTTATGTATTTAAGTACTTATATTTCTTCATCCTCCTCCTTCAATAACACATGTTTGCTCAACTAAGGGGAAAATCTATGCCATATTAATCTTTTTAACTGTACCACCTAGTGCAGTGTATGGAACACAGAAGACACCGGATAAATTATCATTGCATGAATTCAACTGAACAAGTATATGCTTTGAGTACTCAGACTAAATCTAAATCAAATACATGGTAACTGTGATTAGATTTGGAGATCTTAGTCATCACTACATACCATTAGATGGATACTCCTCTGCACAAGAAATGTGACAATTGTCCTTTAATGTTAACCTTTCATTAAATAACAGCCAACATTAGAACAGCTAGTTTATACACAATACTAAACCTAAGAAGAACATCATTATTCATTCATTTTCAGCTCTAGATTTCATTTTTCTGGAGCATGGGCAGCATAAGTTATTTATTGTGCACAATAAATACTTAGCATATATATATATATATTTTAGAGACAGAGTGTCATTTTGTCACCCTCAGTAGAGTGTCATGGCATCACAGCTCACAGAAACCTCCAACTCCTGGGCTTAGGTAATTCTCTTGCCTCAGTCTTCTGAATAGATGGGGACTACAGGCACCCACCACAATGTCTTGGCCAGGGCCAGGTTCGCACCTGCCACACTTGGTATATGGGGCTGGCGCCTTACCCACTGAGCCACAGACACTGCCCCTTAGCATAGATCTTATTGATAGTAGACACTCAGGACTACAGACACCTGCTACAACACCCAGCAATTTTTGTTGCAGTTTGGGTGGGACTGAGTTTGAACCCACCACCTTCGGTATATCAGGCCAGCACCCTACTCACTGAGCCACAGGTGCTGCCCAGTTATCATAGATCTTATTGATAGTAGACACTCAGATATTTTTACATCTTAAACTAAATATAGTTCTAAATAGTAGTTTCTAAAACTTAAATGAGCACAGAATTGAGTGAATGACTCTCAGGCCCTTCTTCCGATATGTTGGTTATGTCAACTTTTTCAGTTCTAATAGTGCTTGTATGGCTTGATTTTTTTTTTTTTTTGATTGATGACAGGTAAAATGACAAACTCCAGCTAGTGTACTAATATATACATTTATTTGGAAGAGCAAGATGGTGGCTGAGTAATGCGTCTTTGCAACCGGGTGCAGTGAGATGGGGAGAGAAGAATACAGGGATCTCTGGATGGTGGGATCTGCCAAGAAACATCCCTTTTGGGACACAGGGAGGCAGTGAGAGACTTCTGGACCCCATGAGGAGGACAAACAGCAGTGGAGAATGGCAAGTGGTTGCATGCGTTCATTTGGTCAGAGGCTACCTGCCACTGTAACTACAGCAGCAGCAAGATTGCAAACTAGAAAGGCCTTACCTGTGAGCAGTTTTGTTTGTTTGAACTTGGGCACTCAGTTGAACTTGGGAGAACTTGGGCGAGAGTGCAGATGACTTTAAGCATTGCCTAGAGACCCAGACTGAGCCACTGAGCTGGAATGGAGCTAATATTGTTCAGCTGTGGGCCACCAGCACAGCCATTGTGAGAGAACCGCCCCTGCAGACTCTGCTCTCAGGTCGCAGAGTGAGTGTGGGCTGGGAAACCTTGGGTGAGTAATGTAGTAAGTGACCAGCCCAAAGGTGGAGATTGAGACAGTGGGGCAGAACAGAGATTTTAGTGTTTGGTAGTAACAGGGCTGCCTTACAGCCTTGGCCCACAGGGGCGTTGAGTGAGACCAGTTTTGGTGCACTGGATAAGTGGGCAGCCACTTTAGGAGAGATCCCAGTTACAAGTGCTTTCCTGGAAAAGCTTCTAGTTAGCCAAGGTTAACAGTTTAAAGTGTCTTTTAAGCAGGCTGAGAAGAGATGTAAACACCCTGTGGTGTTTGAGAAATCAACAGAGGCCACCAGTCACCATTTCATAAGCTGTATCAGCATTGTGATTAATATCTCATACCCCAGGAGATCACCTGCTGCCCATGCAATGTTTTTTATTTTTTTATTTTAACATTTTCACTCTAGTCTTTTTTTTTTTTTTACTTTTTTTCTTTACTTCCTTCATTTTCTAGTTTAAATACAATTTTCCACTGTTGCCTTCTTTAACAATTAGAACTTCATTTTTGCTAGTGTTTCTGCTCCTGTTGTTTGGTTTTCCCCCCAATTTTGTCCCATAAGGTTTTTTGTTTGTCAGTTTTGGTTTGATTTACAGTATTTTTGTCTGTCCTCCCTACATGATGGAAGTGGGGTACTGTGTCTGAACAGGCTGACAAAGTGCTGCTGACCTCAAGGAAACCACCCAACCCGGCAAGCCCAGAGGTTTGGTATTTTTAAGCTAGGGTCAAAATACCAACTGCACACCTTTATTACTCCTGTCTCCCTCTTTCTGTGCCTCTCTTCTTTTTGTCAATATTCCCCTTTACTTGCCCCCTTTCCTTTCTCTTTTTACATTCTTTCTTTCTTTTTTTTTTTTACAGACAGACTCTCACTTTGTCACCCTTGGTACAGTGGTGTCACAGCTCACAGCAACCTCCAGCTCTTGGACTTACATAATTCTCTTGCTTCAGCTTCCCAAGTAGATGGGACTACAGGCACCTGCCACAACGCCTGGCTATTTTTTGTTGCAGTTTGGCCAGGTCTGGGTTTGAACCCAGTACACTCCATATATAGGACCAGCGCCCTACTCACTGAGCCACAGGTGTTGCCCCCCCTTTTTTTAAATCTTCTTTCTTTCTTGCTCTTCAAACCTCTGGTCCTGTACCAAAAGAACTCATCAAAACCTTAGGCCAGAGGCACAGTAACTTAAAGAGCAAGAGGAAGTGAAAGGAAAGTTAGGACAAGGAAACAGGTAAAAGGAAACACTCATGAAGAAGAATCATCAGAAAAATCCTGGCAACATGAAAAACCAGTAAAGAGCAACACCCCCAAGGGACCATGAGGTAGCTACTGCAGAGGATTCCTCCTATAAAGAAGTGTTATAAATGACAGAAGGGGAATTTAGAATACAGATGATGAAAACAATGAAGGAAATGAAGGAAACGATGAAGGAAATTGCTGAGAAAATGGAACATAACTAGAAGGAAATCCAAAAACAAAATCAAATAAGAGATCAATGATATGAAGGAGATAGAAGGGATATAGGAGAACTGAAGGAATTGAAGCAGTCAATTAGGGAACTTAAAGATGCAATAGAAAGTATCAACAACAGATTAGACCATGCAGAGGAAAGAATCTCAGAGGTAGAGGACAAAGCTCTTGAGATATCTCAGATAGTTAAAGAGGCAGAAAAGAAGAGAGAGGAAGCAGGACATTCACTGACAGAATTATGGGACTTTATGAAGAGTTAAAACATACGAGCTATAGGTACCCAGAAGGGGAAGAAGAATGCCCCCAGGGAAATGGAAGCCATACTAGAGAATATTATAAATGAAAACTTCCCAAATATCTCCAAAGAATCTGACACACTCCTTTCAGAGTGATATCAGACCCCAGGTTGCCTCAACTCAAATAGAGCTTCTCCAAGACACATTGTGATGAATCTGTCCAAAGTCAAGACAAAAGAAAAGATTTTGTAGGCTGCCAAGAGTAAGTGCCAATTGACTTACAGGGGCAAATCCATCAGGGTGACTGCAGACTTCTCTAAAGAAACTTTCCAAGCCAGAAGACAATGGTCATCTATCTTTAATCTACTTAAACAGAACAATTTCCAGCCCAGAATTCTATATCCTGCTAAGCTAAACTTTAAAATTGATGGAGAAATCAAATCTTTTACAAATTTGCAAACATTGAGGAAATTTGCCACAACAAGACCAGCTCTACAGGAAATACTTCAACCTGTTCTACACACTGACCATCACAATGGACCACCAGCACATTAAGCACCAGAAATTAAAGGACAGAACCTATCTTCCACAATGATGCAAAACAGAAAACTAAGCAATAGACTTTCAGAAAATAAGATGAACAGAACTCTATCACACTTATCAATTATCTCAATAAATGTTAATGCCTTGAATTATCCACTGATGAGGCACAGATTGGCTGATTGTATTTAAAAACACAAGCCGTACATTTGCTATTTGCAGGAAACACACCTAGCCTCAAAAGACAAATTAAAACTCAGAGTTAATGTTTGGAAGACAATTTTTCAGGCAAATGGAAAATTCAGAATAAAAGAGGGGATGCAATCTTAGTTTCAGATACACGTGGATTTAAAGCAACTAAAGTCAAAAAAGACAAAGATGGTCATTTCATATTGGTCAAGGGAAAAAACAACAAGAAGATTTTCAATTCTAAATATTTATGTACCCAACTTAAATGTTCCCAGATTCCTGAAGCAGACCTTACTTTGTCTGAGCAATATGATATCCTATAACACCATAATAACAGGGGATTTTAACACTCCTCTCACAGAGATGGACAGATCTCCTAAACAGAAAGTAAACAAAGGTATAAGGTGCTTGATAGACGTATATAGAACACTTCATCCCAAAGATAAAGAATATTCTTCTCATCAGCCCATGGAAATTTCTCCAAAATTGATCATATTCTAGGACAAAAAACAAACCAACAGAATCAAAACAATTGAAATTTTACCTTGTATCTTCTCAGACCACATGGGACTAAAGATGGAACTCAACTCCAGAAAAACATTCAACTGCACACAAACGCATGGAAATTAAACAACCTTATGCTGAATAACATATTGAGTGTAGGAAGAAACAAAAAAGGAAATCATGAACTTCCTTGAGCATAACAACAAGGAAGACACAAGTTACCAAAACCTATGGGATACTGCAAAAGCAGTCCTGAGAGGAAAATTTATCTCTTTAATGCCTACATCCAAAAAAATAGAAAGAGAGTGCATCAACAACCTTACAAGCCATCCTGTGGAATTGGAAAAAGAAGAAAAATCTAAGCCCAAACCCAGCAGAAGAAAAGAAATATCCAAAATTAAATTAGAGATTAATGAACCTGAAAACAAAAGAATCATTCAGAAAATTAATGAAACAGCAGCTGGATCTTTGAAAAAAGAAAATAGATAAAACTTTGGTAAGACTAACTAGAAATAGAAAAGTAAAATCTCTAGTAACCTCAATCAGAAATGATAAAGGGGAAGTAACAAGTGATGTCACAGAGGTACAAGAGATTATCTCTAAATACTACCAGAAACTTTATGCCCAGAAATTTGACAATGTGAAGGAAATGGATCAATATTTGGAATCACACTCTCTCCCTAGACTTAGCCAGGAAGAAATAAATCTCCTGAACAGACCAATTAAAAGCACTGACATCAAAGGAACAATGAAAAATCCCCCAACAAAAAAATGCCCTGTTCCAGATGGCTTCACACCAGAATTCTATCATACCTTGAAGGAAAAGCTTATTCCTGTACTGCAGAAATTATTTGAAAAAATTGAGGAGGAAGGAATCTTCCCCACCATATTCTACAAAGCAAACATCACCCTGATACCAAAACCAGGAAAAGACCCAACTAAAAAGGAGAACTTCAGACCAATTTCTCTAATAAATATAGATGCAAAAATTCTCAACAGAATTCTAGCCAATACCCTGTTTCCCAGAAAATAAGACATCCTCCGAAAATAAGATCTACTTATAGGAAAGATAAGACATCCCCTGAAAATAAGATCTAGCACATCTTTGGGAGAACACCTTAAAATAAGACACTGTCTTATTTTGGGGAAAACAGGGTAGATTACAGCTTATTATCAAAAAGTCATACATCATGATCAGGTAGGTTTCATCCCAGGGATGCAAGGCTAGTTTATGCAAGTCCATAAACGTTCACTCTATCAACAGAAGTAAAAACAAAGACCACATCATCCTCTAAATAGATGCAGAAAAAACATTTGATAAAATTCAGCATCCTTTTCTAATTAGAACACTGAAGAGTATAGGCATAGGTGGCACATTTCTTAAACTAATCAAAGCTATGACAAACCCATAGCTAATATTCTACTGAATGGAGTAAAACTGAAAGCTTTTCCTCTTAGAACTGGAACCAGACAAGGTTGTACTCTGTCACCATTACTATTCAACATAGTGTTGGAAGTTCTAGCCAATACAATTAAGGAAGACAAGGAAATAAAGGGCATCCAAATGAGGCAGAGGAAGTCAAACTCTCCCTCTTTGCTGATGATATGAAATTATACTTAGAGAACCCCAAAGACTCAATCACAAAACTCCTGGAAGTCATGAAAAAAGACAGTAATGTCTCAAGATATAAAATCAATGTCCACAAGTCAGTAGCCTTTGTATACACCAATAACAGTCAAGATGAGAAGCTAATTAAGGACACAATGCTCTCCACCATAGCTTCAAAGAAAAGGAAATAACTAGGAATATACCTGACAAAAGAAGTGAAGGACCTCTATAAAGAAAATTATGAAACCCTAAGAAAGAAAACAGCAGAGAATATTAACAAATGGAAGAACATGCCATGCTAATGGCTGGGAAGAATCAACATTGTTAAAATGCCTATACTTCCCAATGCAATCTACAGATTATATGTCATCTCTATTAAAATATCAACATCATATTTTCAAGACTTGTAAAAAATGATTCTGCATTTTGTATGGAGCCAGAAAAAAAACCATATAGCTAAGGCAGTTCTTAGTAATAAAAATAAAGATGGGGGCATCACCATACCAGATTTCAGGTTGTAGCAGAAGGCATAGTGGTCAAGATAGCATGGTACTGGCACAAAAATAGAGATATATACCCTTGGAATCGAATAGAAAACCAGGAAATGAAACTAACATCTTATAATCACCTAATGTTTGATAAACCAAAAAGGAACATACCTTGGGGGAAAAACTCCCTATTCAATAAATGGTGTTGGGAGAACTGGATATCCACATGTAAGAGACTGAAACTGGACCCACACCTTTCTCCATTCACGAAAATGGATTCAAGATGGATAAAGGACTTAAATTTAAGGCATGAAATGCTAAAAGTCCTCAAAGCATAGGAAAAACACTGGAAGATATCGGCCTGGGGAAAGACTTTATGAAGAAGATTGCCATAGCAATTGTAACAACAACAAAAATAAACAAAAGAGACTTAATTAAACTGAAAAGCTTCTGTACAGCTAAGGAGACAACAACCAAAACAAAAAGACAACCTACACAATGGGAAAGGATATTTGCATATTTTGAATCAGACAAAAGTTTGATAACTAGGATCTATAGAGAACTCAAATTAATCCACATGGAAAAACCAGCAATCCTATATATCACTGGGGAAGAGAGATGAACAGAACTTTCTCTAAAGAAGACAGATGAATGGCTAGAAAACATATGAAAAAAATGCTCATCATCTCTAATTATTAGAGAAATGCAAATAAAAACCACCCTGAGATATTATCTAACCCAAGTGAGAATGGCCCACATCAAAAAATCTCAACACTGCAGATGCTGGCGTGGATGTGGAGAGAAGGGAACACTTTTACACTGCTGGTGGTACTGCAAACTAATACAACCTTTTTGGAAGTAAGTATGGAGAAACCTCCAAGCACTCGCTAGACCTCCCATTTGATTCTGTAATCCAGTTACAGGAAAAAAATATCCTTTTGTCATAAGGACACTTGCACTAGACTGTTTATCACAGCTAGATTTACAATCGCCAAAATGCCCCCCAATCCAGGAATAGATTAACAAGCTGTGGTATACATATATATATATATATATATATATATATATATATATATATATATATATATATATACCATGGAATACTATTCAGTTATTTTTTAAAATGGAGATTTACAACCTTTGTATTAACCTGGATGGAAGTGGAGCACATTATTCTTAGTAAACCATCACAAGAATGGAGAAGCATGAATCCTATGTATTCAATTTTGATATGAGGACAATTAATGACATGGTGGTGGCTGTGGGAAGGGGAGAGCAGAGGGAGTGAGAAGGAGGAGGGGGATGGGGGAAAGGAAGAGCAGAAAGAGGGAAGGAGGGAGGGGGTAGGGTCTTGATGTATGACACATCTCTTGGGGGCAAGGCACAATTGTAAGAGGAATTTTACCTAACAAATGCACAAATGCAATCAGTGTAACCTGGTTTCTTATACCCTCAATGAATCCCCAACACATTATTGAGGGTATAAGAAACCAGGTTACACTACATATATATATATACACACACACACATATCTCCACATGCATTATTTATTAATTGATTAAAAATAGGAAGAAATTAGCTTACCAATAGTTCCAACTTTCAGTTTTGCATTGTAAGAAAAATTATGAAAAAGCATACACCCAGGGATAGCACTTGTGGCTCAAAGGAGTAGGGCACTGGCCCCATAAACCAGAGGTGGTGGGTTCAAACACAGCCCCAGCAAAAAACTGCAAACAAACAAACAAACAAAAACCCCCAAAAACAAATAAAACCAAAAAACAAACAAACAAACAAAAAAACCCATACACCCAGATAAGGGAAGACAGCACAAACAATAGATAATTTAATATAAAAATTCTGAAATAATTCAATCATTGATTGATTGATAACAAAACACTTTAATAAAGTAGTACTGAGTGTTTATAAAATAAACATCGAAGTCATAATACAAGCTGTTAAAGGACATTTTTATAAAGTAAAATTACCACTTCCATAAAAACATACAAATACACATGTCAAAAATTGTATTGAATTTCATTAATTAAGGAATAAATCAGTAAACTGTCATAAGTAGATCAAAGGAGAATCCCAAGGATAGACATACATTTAGGCAATCAGGAATACTGAAGGGAATTTGTATGATAGATGCAAAACTGGTGAATAATCACAGGAAAATAATCAACTGTATTTCATGGGACACAGTTAGCATTTCTACAAAAAAGAAATTGTTTGGTTCTAGTTCTAAGAGGAAAAGCTTTCAGTTTTATTCCATTCAGTAAAATATTAGCTGTGGGTTTGTCATAGATAGCTTCAATCAGTTTTAGAAATGTGTGACCTATGCCTATACTCTTCAGGGTTCTAATTAGAAAAGGATGCTGGATTTTATTGAATGCTTTTTCTGCAACTATTGAGAGGATCATATGATCTTTATTTTTGCCTCTGTTAATACAGTGGATAATGTTTATGGACTTGTGTATGTTAAACCAGCCTTGCATTCCTGGGATGAAACCTACTTGATAATTATGTATGACTTTTTTGATGATAAGTTGTAATCTATTGGCTAGGATTTTGTTGAGAATTCTTGCATCTATATTCATGAGTGAAATTGGTCTGAAATTCTCCTTTTTGTTTGGGTCTTTTCCTGGTTTTGGTATCAGGGTGATGTTTGCTTCTAGAACATGTTGGGGAAGATTCCTTCCTCCTCAATTTTTTGGAATAATTTCTGCAGTACAGGAATAAGCTCTTCCTTGAAGGTTTGATACAATTCTGGTGTGAAGCCATCTGCACCAGGGCATTTTTTGGTTTGAAGATTTTTATTGTTTCTTTAATCTCAGTGCTTGAAATTGGTCTGTTCAGAAGCTCTATTTCTTCCTGGCTAAGACTAGGGAGAGGGTGTGATTCCAAATATTGATCTATTTCCTTCACATTGACAAATTTCAGGGCATAGAGTTTCTGGTAGTATTCAGAGATGATCTCTTGTATCTCTGTGGGATCAGTTGTTATTTCCCCTTTATCATTTCTGATTGAGGTTACTAGAGATTTTACTTTTCTATTTCTCATTAGTCTGCCCAATGGTTTATCTATTTTATTTATTTTTCCAAAAAACCAACTCCTTGTTTCATTAATTTTCTGAATGATTCTTTTGTTTTCAATTTCATTGATCTCTGATTTGATTATGGATGTTTCTTTTCCTCTACTGCATTTAGGCTTAGATTGTTCTTTTTCCAATTCCATAAGATGACTGTGAGTTTATTGATGCGCTCTCTTTCTATTTTTTGAATATAGGCATCTAACAAGGTTGTTCTCATCACCTTTACTATTCAACATCGTGCTGGAAGTTCTAGCCAATACAATTAGGCAAGACAAGGAAATAAAGGAAATCCTCACAGGAGCAGAGGAGGTCAAACTCTCCCTCTTTGCTGATGACATGATTTTATACTTAGAGAACCACAAAGACACAACCACAAGACTCCTAGAAGTCATCAAAAAACACAGTAATGTTTCAGGATATAAAATCAATGTCCACAAGTCAGTAGCCTTTGTATACACCAATAACAGTCAAGATGAGAAGCTAATTAAGGGCACAACTCCCTTCACCATAGTTTCAAAGTAAATGAAATACCTAGGAATATACCTAACGAAGGAGGTGAAGGACCTCTATAAAGAAAATTATGAAATCCTCAGAAAGGAAATAGCAGAGGATATTAATAAATGGAAGAATATACCATGCTCATGGATGGGAAGAATCAACATTGTTAAAATGTCTATATGTCCCAAAGCAATCTACCTATTCAATGCCATTCCTATTAAAATACGAACATTGTACTTTTGAGATTTGGAAAAAAATGATTTTGTGTTTTGTATGGAACCGGAAAAAAACCCGTATAGCTAAGGCAGTTCTTAGTAATAAAAATAAAGCTGGGGGCATCACCATACCAGATTTTAGGCTGTACTACAAAGCCATAGTGGTCAAGACAGCATGGTACTGGCACAAAAATAGAGACATAGACACTTGGAATCAAATTTAAAACCAGGAAATGAAACTAACATCTTACAACCACCTAATCTTTGATAAACCAAACAAGAACATACCTTGGGGGAAAGACTCCCTATTCAATAGATGGTGTTGGGAGAACTGGATATCCACATGTAAAAGACTGAAACTGGACCCACATCTTTCTCCACTCACAAAATTGATTCAAGATGGATAAAGGACTTAATTTTAAGGCATGAAACAATAAAAATTCTCAAAGAAAGCATAGGAAAAACACTGGAAGATATTGGCCTGGGGAAAGACTTCATGAAGAAGACTGCCATGGCAATTGCAACAACAACAAAAATAAACAAATGGGACTTCATTAAACTGAAAATCTCTGTACAGCTAAGTAGACAACAACCAAAGCAAAGAGACAACCTACACGATGGGAAATGATATTTGCATATTTTGAATCAGACAAAAGCTTGATAACTAGGATCTATAGAGAACTCAAATTAATCCACATGAAAAAAGCCACCAATCCCATATATCAATGGGCAAGAGACATGAATAGAACCTTCTCTAAAGAAGACAGATGAATAGTTAACAAACATATGAAAAAATGCTGATCATCCCTTTGTTTTGAAATGCTAATCAAAACCACCCTGACATACTGTCTAACCCCAGCGAGAGTGGCCCACCTCACAAAATCTCAAAACTGCAGATGCTGGCATGGACGTGGAGAGAAGGGAACACTTTTAAACTGCTGGTGGGACTGCAAACTAGTACAACCTTCCTGGAAGGAAGTATGGAGAAGCCTCAAAGGACTCAAGCTAAACCTCCCATTCGATCCTGCAATCCCATTACTGGGCATCTACCCAAAAGGAAAAAAAAAATCCTTTTAGCATAAGGATATTTGCATATTTATTGC
The DNA here is from genome assembly GCF_027406575.1 of Nycticebus coucang. NCBI lineage: Eukaryota > Metazoa > Chordata > Mammalia > Primates > Lorisidae > Nycticebus > Nycticebus coucang. The sequence continues at coordinate 98,575,124 of NC_069793.1, read as the reverse complement.
AGCTGAATTTACAATCGCCAAAAGTGGAAACAACCTAAATGCCCACCAACCCAGGAATGGATTAACAAGCTGTGGTATATGTACACCATGGAATACTATTCAGCCATTAAAAAAAATGGAGACTTTACATCCTTTGTATTAACCTGAATGGAAGTGGAAGACATTCTTAGTAAAGCATCACAAGAATGGAGAAGCATGAATCCTATGTACTCAATTTTGATATAAGGACAATTAATGACAATTAAGGTCACAGTGGTTGTAGGGAAAGGGGAGAGCAGAGAGAGAAAGAAGGAGGGAAGGGTGGGGAAAGGAAGAGCAGAGAGAGGGAAGGAGGGAGAGGGTTGGGGCCTTGGTGTGTGTCACACCTTTTGGGGACAAGACACGACTGCAAGAGGGACTTTACCTAACAAATACAATCAGTGTAACCTGGCTTATTGTACCCTCAAAGAATCTCCAAGAATAAAAAATGAACAAATAAAATAAGATAAATAAATAAACATAATTGTTTATATTTGTCTCAGTTTTCTCTAATTTTTAGAGTTGTAAGATAATACAAAACCAGTAATAGAAGTAATCTGGGAGAATACGCACTCAGTAGTCATTGATAGTTGTAAAGTCCTTCACATAATTCCTTCATAAATGTCCTTAGAATGCCAGTTAGACTAACACTGCATTTACTATTATGCCAACTTCTTTTGTGGTTAATCAATATCTATATATTCCTGAAAGGACATGGTATTACATGGCCACACATACATTGATATGGTGTTCAGAGATATGCAAAGAAAGAAGATTCCAGAATATTCCATATAAAAGAAAATTTTAATAACCATTTGAAAGAGTTCAAAATTTTATGCCATAATTTAATTTAAAACCTCTGGACTATAATTCACATTAGATGTGATAATGTTACATATAAATTTGTTGGCAATGTGAAATCAGTTTGTAAAACATTCCAGCTTTAAAAGGATGTCTCTACTTTATTCAGGAAAAAAGTAATTATCACCTTTATAGAGTCTTGCAATATAAGATTTCCTTGTAAGTACATGTGAATTGTTTGCAATAAGTATTGACAGGCAGTCACTCCCATCAATGATTAAAAATGTCATACTTGTCATGTTTTCAAATAAGACTGGAAGGGAAATGAGTAAAGATAATAAATTGGTTATGAGAAAATTTCATATCTTAAATACAAATGGTTAACATATTTCCATTAATCTCAAGAGAGAAGGAAAAAAATGCCTTCAATAAAAGGAAAATATAAGATTTGCCAAGAAAAGCTGAGTGAACTGATGTAATTGCTTGAGTAAAGGACCACTGAGTTGGAGAGCATGATTTGAAAAGATGTGGTGCTTGGGTAGAATCCAGCTCAGCAGCTGTACATCTTGAACAATCTGTTGCTGATTATTAGCGATAGAAACCAGGTATAATCATTGGCATCCATCATTATGAATGCATAAAGCAAAATTCCAACATGTTTTTATAAGTTTATACAAGGTAGCATATGGCCTTCTGAAACTACTCTTGATTTTCTTTTTAGTATTCAAAAAAAACTGTACCAGTAAATGAAGTTATATTTACATATATTTTTCTTATTGAAGGGTAATACCATATAATACTCAGAGAAAAGTTTGAGTTTTAAAACAGCCTTGAAAATTTAGAAACTGGTCACTGTTATACTTAGGTGATAAAGTATCCTGTAAGGTTTAAATAAAAACTCACGCAAAACCTATGTGTAGGTTAGGAAATATTTGATAAAACGAGATGGGGTGGGAGGCTAAAGAATCTACTGAAGTCGGCAAGGGAAAAAGGCTTCAAATTTTTAAACTTCTAAGGTTGACATACACACTGAAAATTGAATGGGAGAACTTCTACCAATGTCAGATTATAGGGATGGATAAAAATGCTTAGAGAAATGGGTGGTGCCTGTGGCTCAAAGGAGTAGGGTGCCAGCCCCATATGCCAGAGGTGGCAGGTTCAAACCCAGCCCCAGCCAGAAACTGCCCTTCCCCACCCCAAATAAAAAAATTGCTCAGAGAAAGAAGAGAAATAACCTGATACTTGGAGCACATTTGTTTTGGAAACATCAAAGTGAGCAATGCCAGAACCAAGCAGAACCTATCACTCTAGTATCTGCTAAATGGCAGGGAGGAGGCAGTGCAATACGGATGGGAAAAGGTTACCTTACATTCTGTATCCGGCCTGGTCTACCTTCTTCTGTGGGACTCCTGCTACCCGAGTGGGACATGGAGAGACAAAAGCATACTCCTGCCACAAATTGCAATCTCCCAAAGCAGAGGACATAGTAAAATCTAACTATACTTTGACAAAGCATCAGATCATGTGAAAGATCATCCCAAGGTTGGTGCCTAAGGAAGAGTTCTGGTAACCAAAACAACAAGGAAAGAGTAACAACAATAATAAAGGGATACTTCATTCTCAGACAGCAGAGCCGACTAGAGCTGGAGGGCAAGCAATGCAGTTAAACTCAGAGGAAACAGCACACAATTCTTGTGGTCCAAGAAATCCCAACACTGGTTGTGGCTCAACTTTAATCTCCTCCTGGGAATGAAAAACACACACTTCATTTTAACAGCTAGATACAAATGAGAGGACCTGAGAAACCATTCAAGTCTCTGATACCCCCACTGTCATGCACCTGTTGAAAGTAATTATTTAAAACTGTACTTTGAATTTTTTTTAACTTTCCAGTGGATCATTTTAAAAAATTGCAAACGACTGTGTAAATACACAATTTATTCATACATCTATGTAGGAATTTCTATACTTTTACATCAAGTTTATCAGAAAATGTACACAGTGGTAGCTCAAGTTATTTGCAAAGTAGAACGTCTATAAAACAAAATTATTTGGTGATTTGGAGAAGAAATGTCCCCCAAATGATTCTATGGCCTAAAGTTTCTACTTTTATTTCCAAAATAATGTGGTTCAAACAGCAGTGAAATTGATTCACTTTGTTTAGTTTGGAAATAGCCAAACCCGATATTTCCTCCCATCCATCCAAGACATTTCTGTAAACATTTCCCCTTAGTTTGGGAATTCAGTATGTTTACTTTTTCTTCAAGTCAAGTATCTACAGAATAAATTTTATGTTTATCATGTTTTATGTTTACCATGATTCAAATATTAAAAATATGGAGTACATGTTTAGTAATCAAGATAGGTAGGTCTGATATTATATAAATTCATTCATCTATAATATTTAATTATAGCCAAACAGTATGATCCTTCCATTTTACACATGAAAAACTGAGAATCAGAGAGATTCATTAATGTGCTGAAGATCATGTTGATAATTACAACTGGTATTTCAATCTGGACATTTTGACTCTACAGTTCAAGCTCAAGTTCTGTTTTTCATTTTCTTTCTTTTTTTCTTTTCTTTTTCTTTCTTTTTTTTTTTTTTTTTTGAGACAGAGTCTCATTATGTTACCCTTGGTAGAATGCTATGGCATCACAGCTCACAGCCACCTCCAACTCTTGGACTAAAGCCATTCTCTTCCCTCAGCCAATTAGTGGGAATTATAGGTGCCTACCACAACACCTGGCTATTTTTTTGTTGCAGTTATCATGGTTGTATGGTTGTTTAGCATGCCCCGGGCCAGGTTCCAACCCACCAGCCAGGGAATATGTGGCCGGCACCATAACCACTGTGCTATGGTGCCAAGTCAAGCTCAAGTTCTTAATGACTAATATACTTCATTTCATGTACTTCATATTAATGACCAACTACCAATGAGGTGGTAAGAGATGTGCACTTGTTAAAAGTAATTCTCTCAAAGTATACTTTTCCTTTTTTTTTTTTGTAATCTTTAACTGTAGCACTTAAAAAGAAATTGCACACAAGTATGCAAATATACAATTTTTTTATGCTCATATATAATAACCCCTTTACTTCGACTTTTGGTTTTTCAAAAAAAGTTCTTATAGTTTTAAAATTTACATATTACTAAGTCAAGGTATTTAAAATGCTGAAAATCAATAAAACAAAATAATTTGGTGATTTGGAGAAGAAATGTTCCTAAAAGTGGTTCTGGGGGTCTAAAGGTTATTCTCATTGTATTTACTAAAGTAACGTGATTCCAACTGCAAAGAAGATAATTTATTTTGTTTAATTCGGAAATAGTCCCTGAGCCATTGAGGTAAACTATATTATCTCTCCCTTTTCTCCCAATATTTTCAACCATCCAAGGAGGAAATTTCTCTCATTGGTTTAGGAAATAAGTATGTTTGCTTTCTTTATCTACAAAAGAAATTTTATGTTAATTTATCATGAAGTTATGTCTACTACGTTTAAAATATTAAAAATATATAGTGTATAATTAATAATCACTACTGGTAGTTCATACATTATATAAACAAGTTCACAGATAATATTTCATTTTAGCCAAATAGTAGCTATTTCTCCCCATTTTACAGATAAAAACTGAGAATCAAAGAGGTTAAATAACCTACTGAAGACCACATTGGTGATTACATTCAGTATTTCAATCTGGGTCTGTTTGACTCTAAAGTTCGAGATCAAGCTCTTAACAACTAATATACTTTATTTCCTATACTTCGTATTGACTGTCACAAGCAATGAGGTGGGTCAGAGACCATCATGGGATCAGATCTGCTGCCCCCACATTGGTATGCATCTGTCAAAACTAATTCTCCCAAAGTATACTTTTAATTTTTTCTTACTTTTTACTGGAGGAAAAATTAAGAAAAGGAAACCACACAAGTACAGACACACTATTTATACTATATTTTCCTTTTTAAAAGGAAACTGCACACAAGTACGCAGACACTATACTCACATAGAGCAACTCCTATACTTTTTCATCAGGTTATCAGAAAATTTGTTTTCCCTTAAAATGTATACATTACTAGCTCAAGATATTTTCAAGTCTATAAAACAAAACAATTTGGTGATTTGGAAAAGAAATGTTTCTGAAAATGGTTCTGGGGCACTAAGGTTTATCCCCATCATATTTACTAAAGTAGTGTGGTCCAAACTACAATGAGGTTTATTTACTTTGTTTAGTGTGAAAATAGTCCTTGGGACATAAATTTAAACTATATTAGACCTACATATTCTCCAAATATTTTCAACCGTCCACCTGAACATTTCCTAAGACATTTCCCTTTGGTTTAGGACTCTTTGGTTTATCTTCAAGTCAAGTGTCTACAAAAGAAATTATATTTAGTATGAGTTTATGTTTACCATGATTAAAATATTAAAAATAATTACTACTGGTAGGTGAGACATTATATAAATTCATTCATGTATAATATTTCATTTTTGCCAAACAGCAGACAATTTCCTCCCTTTATAGATGAATAATCTAAGACTCAGAGAGATTCATTAACTTGCTATAGATCACATGGGATTTCATTCTAGATCAGTTTGACTTTAAAGTTCATGCTCATGCTCTTAACAACCAATATATTTTATTTCAGGTACTTAATATTAACAACCATATACCAATCAGAGCACTGGAGACCTCTTTTCTCTTGCCTGATATGTCCGGCTAGGACTTCCAGTACTGTGTTGAACAGGAACAGTGACAGTGGGCATCCTTGTTTTGTTCTACTTCTGAGGATGACGGCTTTCCAATTTCCACTATTCAGGATGTCGTTGGCTGTTGGTTTGTCATATGTGGTTTTTATTATGTTGAGGTATGTAACTTCTATGCATAGTTTAAGAATTTTTTCATTATGAAGGTGTGTTAGATCTTACCTACTGTTCTTTCTACATCTATTGACATGATAATATAGTTTTTGTTTTTTGTTACAATTGTGTGGTTGACCCATCCTTGCCTCCCTGGGAAGAAACTCACTTGATCATTGTGAATTATCATTTTGATGTGCTGTTTAATTCATTTGGCCAGTGTTTTGTTGAGAGCTTTTGTATCTATGTTTATTAAAGACATTGGTCTATAGTTTTTTGTTTTTTTTTTCTGTTGGATTGTTTGTTTGTTGTGACCTTTTCTGACTTTGGTATCAGGTGATACTGGCTTTGAAGAATGGGTTAGGGTAAAAAATCTCTGTCTTGATTTTATGGAGCAGTTTCTCTAAGATAGGTTCCAATTCATCTTTGTAGGCCTGGTAGAATTTGTATGTGAATCCATCTGGGCCTGTCCTTTTTCCTGTTGTTTAAAAATATTTATTATTGTTTCAATCTCACTACCCTTTTTTGGTCCACTTAGGATTTCTATTTATTCCCAATTCAAGCTTCAATGTCTGTATTTTTCCTAAAATATATCCATTTCCTCTAGATTTTCTTGTGTATAGTTTTCATAGCAGTCTTGGATGGGATTTTGTATTTCTGTGATATCAGTTGTGTTGTTTTCTTTTTCATGTCTGAGCGAGCTTATCTAAATCTTTTCTATGTCTAGTTAATCCAGCTAGTGGTCTATCAGTTTTATTTGTCTTTCCATAGGACCAATTTTTTGTTGCATTGATCCTTTATGTATATATCTGTTCAGTTTTCTTTGGTTCTCCTCTGTTAATTGTTGCTACTTTTCCCATGCTAGATCTGCATTTGGAGTGTTATTATTTTTCTGGTTTCTTGAAGTTTAACATTAGTTGTTAATTTGTGATTATTTTTGCCTTTTTGATGTATTCATTTAGTGCTATGAACTTCTCTATGAGCCCTTCTTTTGCTGTATTCCAGACTTTTTGTAAGTTTGTGTTCCCTTTTGTTGTTCAATTTGAATTTTTTTGTTTTCCATTTTGATTTCATAATTGACCAAAGAATCATTCAACAATATGTTTATTTTCATGTTCTTTTATGGTCTTGAGTGTTTCTCTTGGAATTGATTGCTTGTTTTATTCCACTATGGTCTGAGAAGATATATGATATAATTTTCATTATTCTGAATTTGCTGAGACTTAATCATTTTTCTGAATTTGCTTAAACCTAATATATGACCTATCTTGGGAAATGCCTCATGTGCTAGTAAGTAGAAGTATATTCTGAAGTTTGGGGGATAGAATAGTCTATCAATATCTTTTAATTCCATTTGTTCTAGAGTCCCATTAAAGTCAAGTATTTCTTTGTTATTTTCTGCCTTGATAATCTCTCTAGTTCATTCAGTAGTGTTGAAGTTCCAAGCTATTACAATGTTCTGTTTATTTCTTTCCTTTGACTTAAAAGAATAACTTTTAGGAATAAGGGAATTCTTGTTTTAAGTGCATCTATAGGCTTGGTACGTGCTCTTGTTGAATTGATCCTTTATCATTAAAATGACTTTGTTTGTATTTTTCTATTGTTGTTTTAAAGTCTACATGTTACAATTTTCTCCAGACATCTATATTTACAATCTTGCTCGACAGTAGCAACAACAATTGGAAGCTGGCCTCCACATGGCCTCACTACTTTGTTCCAAGTTTCATGTAAGTGTACATAATGATGGGTCTAAATCACATCCAGAATCATAGCTCCAAAACATTTTGGAAAACAACTTTTTCAACCTTCCCAATTAGAAAGGAAGAGGAATGCCTGTGGTAAGGTCTTATCTACAGCTGTCTACCACATGTAGGATTTTGATTCTGGTAAGTGGAGAAGCCATGCATAAAACATACAGGTTACAAACAGATTTCTCATATATATCTATTATTGTTGCTAAATGAATAGTTTTGGCTTAGTTTGGATCTACTTCTATACATTAAGTATGTTTTATTAACCTTAATTTAAATATATGCAGTTAGGGCCAGGCACGGTGGCTTATACCTGTAATCCCACCTACTTAGGAGGCTGAGGCAAAAGGATGGCTTGAACCGAAGAGCGTGAGGTTGAGCTATGATGCCACGGCACACTACTAAGGGTGATAAAGTGAAACTTTGTCTCAATAAATAAATAAATAAAAATGTAGCCATTAATCTTCTGAATTCTTCTTGCTTTGGACTGTCATTACTAATCACGTTATGTTCTCCATTTGCTTTTAGAGCTTTACTCAAAGTTTACTTGCAAATTTACTAACAGATTTCTGCAGTAGACATTATTTACCTTCACTCTATTCTGTATATCACTATCTATATTTTATGCTTATGTAAAGATGCAGCATTTTGACTCTAAATATTCATACTTCATTTTAGCTGCTACAATAAAGTCAAATATTCTATTTTTAATGACTAGAAATAAGGAAAGCAAAGAATGGCCTCCTAGAAAACCTCCCAAGGTCACTCAAAGGAGAGATTTCCTTATTTAATTCTGACCTCATTTTCCACAAAATCATTTCTATGCAATTTTAATCTTATATAAATATAAAAACTTAAATCTAAAAAGTTCAGTTTTAAATTGGTGAAATTAATCCATAATTTTATCACTGCATTCTTTGAGGAAGATACATTCTGATTGAATAGGGCATTACTAGATAGAAATATCAAAATGCCTTTAATGACAGAATTCTGAGAGAACCCAGTGAGGAAAACATTTCTTACTGTAAGCCCTGAAAAGCCCTGGATTCAGAAGTGAGTCCACTCTAGGGCTTACCTGGAAGGTGGTGTTCCTTTTGTTCCCACTAGATAACTTTAAGGACTCTGTTCAGCAAAATAATTATACCTCTCTCTGGGTCAGGCTCTGGAATAATTATATGCATTCATTTTATCAGAGTAATAGTTTTGCATTGCAACCCTTCAAGTAGCAATTATAAAGATTAAAAAATGGAATAAAAAGTCTTAAATTTTGAGAAATATATTTAGCAGGTACTATTGCTCAACATTTCAATAATTTCTATACCATATGCAAAATATTAATATATTTAATCTCCTTTCTCTTAGAAAGCCTATTCTTTTCAATTTGTTTTTTTCTTAAGACAATTTCCTTTTTATATTTATTTTTAAAAGTTATACCAATGGGGAGCAATACAGAGGCAGGAATTAAACGGATCACAGACAAATGCAGTCTAATTTTTTTTTTTTTTTTAAAGTAGGCCTATTTCTGAGCTGGCCAATGTGTATAGGATATGAATTATGCAATCTTTTTTCTTTTCCTCAACTTTATTTCTGCCACTGCCTCATCAAATTTTGTTGTTGCTGGTGTTTATGCCTACTCATCGTGGACTCTGGAAATTGTCTTCAGAAAAATTTGTTTTTCAATCAAATTACTTATGCTAATTCTGTTTGTCCTTCATTTCAACAGCTCCAAGGTGAATCCTTAGATGGAGAGAGATCTACATTGTGAAGGAGGGAGATATATCTCTTATGTCACCAATGCCTCTCAAGAAGGATTCTGTGGACACAAAAATACACACAAGAAATGTGTTTCACAGTTTGGGAAGTTCTCCAGCATCCAAAATGTTAAAAAAAAAAAAAAAGTAAAAGAAAAATCAACTTTTGTTCTCTGGAATCTGATCTACCTATTTTAAGTGGCAAGGATTTAGTAAGCAAGATATTCAAGAATTGACTTAGAAATAGAGATTTGCAAAGCAAATTAGCAAATTGTTTACATTGATTGCAGTGAAAGTGAGGAGTTGGACCATGTAGCTTTACCTCCTATGCCTAAATTAGTCTCAGGGAAATCAATTACTTTGTGTAAAACATTCATAAATCCTGTTGTCCTAATAATGCCATTTATTACAGAAAGAAAGAAAATCTAGTAGAAAATTGAAGCAAAAATTATACATTGCATCTGTCTTTACTCTCCCTCAATCTAGAATGTTCTTCAGCTTTTCCTTGCCTTTCATAACCTTGACCTGTATTTTTTAAAATAACTTTCATTTCAGCATAGTTTTAGATTTACACAAGTTGCAAAGGCAGAACAGAGATTTCTCATATACCCTATACCCAGTTTTCCTTAAGATTTTGCATTGGTATTATTCATTTTTCATAGTGAGTGAAAATATATTGATAATTATTATTATCTAAAAGTTCATACATTACTCAGATTTTCTAAGTTTTTAACTGATATCCTTTTTCCATCCCAAGAACTTACCAGGACACCACAGTAGATTAAACTGTGAAATTGTCTTAGCCTTTCCATGTTAGTCAGGTATTTCGCAGAGTCCTTCAATCAAGTTTATCTGATTTTTGTGTGTGTCAGATGGACTTACAAGTTTGGTTTTATTTTATTTTTGAGGAAGAACAGAGTTAAATTGCCATTATCATCACATACAGCTACATATCACAAACACAAATCATCATTGTTGATGTTAACCTTGCTCACCTGGTTGAGTTTGTGTTTGCCAGGTCTCTCCAGTATAAAACTGCCAAGTTACCCCCTCCACGCCCTGCAACACACACATATTCTTCACATGGAACTCTTTGGTAAGAAGTAACGATGCATAGGCTACACTTCAGGAGTGAAGAGTGACCTTCCACCTTCTGAGGGCAGGATATTTATGTAAACTATTTTAGATTCTCCTGTAAAAATGGTTTGGCAATTTTTCTTTATTTATTCAATTTATTTATTTATTTCAGTATGAACTCACAGTTATTTTTACTTTAGGTTATTATCCAATTTTATTTGTTTTGTTCAAAATTTTCTACCTTTGATGAGTCTTTTTGTTGACTTCTATGTCTCTTTGATACACTGTGTTTCTGTGATCCTGTGTGTGTGTTTGCACGTTTTACTCTCTTGTACCAAAAAAGCTCCAGGTTTATCTTGAATAATCCCTGCCCTGGCACTGGAATCAGCCATTTATTTATCCTAGCAGCCTCGGTTCTTTTTGTTAGATAGTAGTAGATGTTGATACTTCTGAAGAGTATAGTACATTGATTACACAGAACGTCCCTTAATTTGAATTTAGGTGATGCTTTTGCCAGTTGTGTTCAGATTTTGGCAGGAACGCCAACCACAGGAATAAATGACGCGTTATTATTGCTTCATACCAAAACACACGCAGTGCAGTTTTTCCCATCACTTGTCATTATAGCTTTGATTGGTTGGTTAAGTTAGATTATGCCATATTTCTTTGCATTGGTATTATTCATTTCTTTAATATTTCTTTATTAAGAGGCATTATTAGAGAAGACATTTGAGATCACATAAATGCCATATTTATAATGAAACTTTTACCCGTAAATTTAATACGCATTTATGATTCTTGCCTAAAGTCATTACTACTGTGTAGGTCAACACATTTTTTTATTTTATCATTCTATTAATATATTCCTTCTACATTTATCAGTTGAGTAATGGCATCTGACTATATTAAAAAATGTTATGCACAATTATTAATTACCTATTTACAAATGTCAGTGTAGAATCATGACATTTTGTCCTTTTCATTGGGTTGAAATCATCAACGTTATTATTTACGTGTATGTGAAAATTGTCTTAGCTAATAAAAATGCATTTTGTCTAGCTCTTATGTTCTTTTGGCGTTTTCTCCATATTTTTGGATCACTTCTTTTTTTTATGGTATAACAATATGTTACAACTTTGTGTTATATTTCTTTACCTGAAGTACTCAGGGCTACTAGGCTGTCATTGTTTCTGGGCCTTTTCAGGACACAGAGGAGAATTTAGATCTATCTACATAGCATCTGTTATGATCTTAATGTTTCCTCCCCCCATTCATATGTTGAAATCTAATCACTAATGTGATTGTGTTAAGATATAGAGCCACTGTGGGTAGTGCCTGTGGCTCAACAGAGTAGGGCACCGGCCCCATATGCCGAAGGTGGTAGGCTCAAACCCAGCCCCAGCCAAAAACTGCAAAAAAAAAAAAAGATGTAGAATGACTGGAATATGATGAGGTCATGAAGGAAGAGCCCTCCTGAATGGGATTAGTGCCCTTTGTGCCCCAGAGGCTGTCTTCTTCCTTCTACTGTGTGAGCACAGAGAAAGAAGGAGCCTTCAATAAAACAGGAAATAGACCTCATCGCACATCCAATCTGCTGGCAACTTGATCTTGGACATACCAGTCTACAGAATTCTAAGAAGTCAATTTATATTCTTTAAAAACACCAAGTGGTAGTTATACATTTATAAGTCTAAATGAACTAATATAGAAAATCCTTTGGGTTAATAATCACATGTCAACTAGCCTGTCAATAAATGTGGAAGGAATTATGCAACTAGAAAATCACCATTCATCAACCTTCATGGAAGTTAAACCTGGGAGACAAAAGTTCAATGCCAAGAAGGATGAGATGTACACATCTATAATATATGCACTAAGTATACTGTACATATACTGCAAGCTATGTATAGGATTATTTTTATTTTAAATATTTTCCTGTTTGTATTGAAAATGATGAATTCATACTGATTCTTCACATTTTATTTTAGTCACAAAGGGTTTATTACAACTTTTCATTCCATAAACTTCACTCCCTTCTTGAATAATAAGGCACTTAACTCCTTTAACCAGAGTATATTTACTTTTCCACCAAAGCCTGGAATATACAAAGAATGTTTCATATATTATTATTCATAACATTGAGAAAAACAAACTTGTTAACCAAACTTCAATAATTTCTCTACTACCTATATAGTTCTTTAGCATATTATAGCAGGTAGTTGTGTAGCTATAATACTATGTTCAAATGGTACATAGTTATTATTATTATTATTCCCTTCAGTGTAGTTTCATTATGCATGTGAAATACAGTTAGGTTCATTTGTTTCTGTTTATATTCCATTTTTTAAAATTTCTTGTTAATTTTAATGTTTGTTTTATGTTCATGTATTTTTTAAATGATGATTATACTTATCAAGGAATTTTAACTTCAAATGCTATTTTTATCTAGTTTTAATCTGCTATCCTATAGAGTAAAAAAAAAAAAACACACACAAACCTTTAAAGTAAATATTAAGTTGACTATAGTTAGTGGATGGTGCCAAGTTGCAAAAAAATATATATGGACAATGTTTATAGCAAACTCCTTACCTTACCAGCAAGTTCAAGCTGAATTTGGACTGAGATGTCTCCTACATATTAGGTGAAGTAACTCAGCTTTTCTGAATTTCATGGAGAAATGTTTGTAGAAGGAATTTTAGCTCTTCTTTTATATTTTATCTAAGTTACATATTTTTAAGAATTAAAAGTTAAGAAACATAAAGACTATATCTAGAAAATGGAGAGTAATGTATTGCTTTTGCTGTACTTTTAAGTTTTAGGAGGAAATTTTTGTAGATAATTTGGTTTCAAAAATTGCCCTATCTTTTTAAACACTTTGGATCACTGCTAAACTGCTCGCTAACACAACTGTCTTCTACTGAAGGAAATGAAGATCATCTTGTCCAAACTCAGTGAAGCTTATGTTCACTAATACATTGTCTCCCTAAATCTAGACTCCTGTCATCAGAATAACATGTGATTATTTTGCCCCTAAGGCTATATAATTTTAAAGAAAAAATAATATATCCTATCTTTCCTCTGAGAAACTAATAAAGTTTGACCTAAAGTTGAGGTTCATAGGATTGAAATTAGATAAAGCAGAAAATGTAATGGAATCTTAGAGAATCCCTCAGTATCTTCCAGTTAAAATATTTTAATTTTAAAGATAAAGAAAACACTGTACATTTCATGAAGTCATCACAATGAAACACACTCACACTTAAACTGAAAATCTTTTTTTTTTTTTTTTTTGTAGAGACAGAGTCTCACTTTGCCGCCCGTAGAGTGCCGTGACGTCACACGGCTCACAGCAATGAAAATCTTTTTAACTGAATTCACCTTGAAGGCAGAAGAAAAGAGAGAACATTTCAAGAAGGCAATTCACTTTAGAACTCACTTTAGAATCACAATTCACTTTAGAACTGAGCAAAATGTAAGGTACAAATAAGCTCTCATTATCTAATTTTGAGGAAATGATCACAACAAACTGCCTAGTTGAGTTACATGTATTTAAATATAAGTAACTGAGCAACACCTATTTCTATGACATGGGGACAGAGATTGGGTAATGAACTAGCATTCCTATTAAAAACTAACTTGATCCTTAACTGCTAATTCTATATTATCCAATGTTCCCTGGCTTCCATTTCATTAATTGTAAAATGAAGTAAAAATTGTGTGTTCACCTGATATGATTAAATTAAACCCTTAGACCAAGTCCTAAGGGTTCTCTCTGGCCTCATGGGCGTGATGTATGCATGCACTATTAACCATTGGTGGCTTTCATTACAATGGTAAGTGGATTGCTCCCCAAGTTAGACCTATATTCAAGCCCTTACTTAATAAGTTGCAAACCATCTGAGATAAGAATAATATTTTACCTCTCTCAGCCCTGTTTGTGCATCATTGAAATGGTATAATGGATTCTATGCAACACTGTTGCTTTAAATGTAAATTCAAATAAAATAAACTATAGATAACATTTTTAGCCTAGATCTGCCATTTTCTAAGAGCTTATTGTTAAATAGCCATTCTTCTACCTTCATGTCCTATCCATGTACAGATATGAGTGGAGAGCATAATATTCATTAATAATACTTATCCTAACTATTTGGTTGTGAGGAGGGAAAGGGTTCCTGAGATCTTTTAGATAAGACAAATTGACAAGTTCATAAAATGTCAAACCAGAGAGAAAACAAGGTAAATATTACATTCATCTTTACCAAAATAGGGGGAAATGATAACTTTGGAAATTAAACACTGATAAACTCAGCTTTGCTATGGCAAAAAAATGGTAAATGACATAAATTTTAAGAAACATAAGAGAACCTCTGAGTTAATACTAAAATAGTGTTGCCTTGCTTAAGGCCTTGGAAGATCTATGAAGAAATTCCAGTTCCTTACATCAAAGTGCCTGGAAATGTATGTTGCTTGATCTACCATAAGAGCCGAAGGAATATTAGAAGGAAAGGAGGGAGAAAAAGAGAATGGCAGATGGGAGGATGTCAGCAAGGGAGAGAGAAAAGGCCGGAAGGCAGAAGGGAGCACTAGAGAAAGCCCCTACTGCAGAGCTGCGCAAGCTTTCAACCACAAAGAGGAAGGGTTATTTAAGTTTTAGGAAAATACAGAGGAATGAAGCAAGGGGAGAAGATGCAATTTATTGAATATTTCCTATCAGTCACTGAACCCAGCATGCACTAACTCAATGTAGCCCACTTACATTTTTTGCTACAGTCAATAGAATATCACTGTTGCTACCAAAGACACTTGAGAAGATATTTAAATATTTTAGAGAGATTCTGTAAAAAAAAAAAAAAAGAAAGAAAAAAGAAAAACAAAGAAATAAATAACTACTATGATAATAAAATTGGACACACTGAAAAGTTTTTCATAAATACATTCTCTCCAGTTCTTATTCTCAATGTGGCTTGCAAATATAGCTACGCATTAAAACTTTCATCCCAAATTATAGACCTTTGAAACTTGCTTAGCCACATAACCTCATTCTTTTTTCCTTTTCTTTTCTTATTTTTTTTTTCTTAGATCAATATGATTATACAGGCCAATGTGACTTCCCTGTGTTATTATTTGATTGATACCTAAATTTCCTATCAATTCAATAACAAAGAAGATTTTGAGTTTGCCTTTAAACCACTATCTGTATATCTAATTTATGTTTTCTTTTTTTAATCTCCTGACTACAATGCATACCCAATTAAGACACCCAGATGTTTTGTTTCTTGCTTTATCTCCAAATGTAACACAATACTTATTTTGAGTCAAAATATATTTGCCATATGAAAATCTTTAAGTTCTCTTTGTCACATCCCACTTCTGCCACTGCTTGTCAGGGCCCAGGACTGGCCAGGTCTCCGCCCGGCTTAACTAGGCTCTGGACACAGACCACTAAGCAATGTTGCTCAGGAACAATTTCTCTTAGGTGCCTGGGGGCTATCTACTTTAGCAGGAGAGAGAGAGAGAGAGAGAGGCTGTCTTAGAGAGAGTAAAGCAGTCTTAGAATAGATAGATCTTAGTCTTTAGTAGAGCTTAGAAATCATCAGCAGAGAGACACTGGGCTGGCGTTCTCCAGGCAGCAGAGGAGACAGAGTCAGAGTGATCCAGTCTGTGATAGAATGCGCATGCTCCCGACTGCCTTCTCTTCCAGCCTAATAAGACTGATCTGGTGCCTCTCAACACCACAGGATGGAGATTGCCAATTCACCACTGCTCTCATCTCACGAGCTCTCGTGCTTGTTAGGAGAGCTAAATCCCTCTTCATGCCCTTTTCACCAAGGTGTTCCATTACTGAGCTATACAGGTATTTCTTATAACTCTCATTCCTCCTAGCCATAGGCTATACGGGCTGCTACATCGCTTCCTTTTTTTTTTTTTTTTTAGTTTTCACATCTGAAAAGAAGGAAATAATCCAAGGAAACATCTTAAAATGGAAATTCATATTTCTGGGATAGGTCTTATGACAGAAAAAGGAGAGGAGAGGTCCCCAAGAAAGCTGCAAATACCCAAAGAAATACTGTATTCATTGATCTAATAGTGTTCACTTAATAGTGATCAGCATCATCTATACTTCAGAACCCTTTCAAAGGTTGTAATAGTTTATAAAAGGCAAGCTATTCCTATATGACATTTTCTTATAAACATGAAACAATTATAAATTGTTTGTCACAAATTGTGACAGCAATTTGTGTTAATATACTTTATTTCATGAAATAGTTGTGTCATTGTGAAATGAGTAACATTCAGCAAAGGCTAGGGATGCTCACAGGTAGAGATTATTATAGACTAGAATAATCAAGGAAGCTAAATGGGGCAGGTGGTGGACTCATTTCATGCTAAACTTTTCTATTGCTCAAAATGTTTTTTTAATATTTTGTGGTGTGTTATTAACCACTCATTCTTCTTACCACCATCTTCTATATCATATACAAATTTGTTGTATTATTTAATAATATGACTGAGAACAACAATAAAATAGTGTACCTTCTATGGTGGTTCATTTATTAATTCACACAGTGTTGATATGTGAGCAGATACAATATACAAGCCATGGTTCAGGTGCTTATGTTAAAGCAGTGATGAGTTATGTCAAACTTCTTTTACATAAGCACAAATTTTCATGCTCATATTTAAGTGCATAAGAGTTCTAATAAAAAAGTAAGAAAAAAACACATAAGATCCTTTTTTTTTTTGAGACAGAGTCTCACTATGTCACCCTCGTTAGAATGCTATGGCATCACAGCTCACGGCAACCTCAAACTTTTGGGCTTAAGCGATTCTCTTGCCTCAGCCTCCCAAGTAGATGGGACTACAGACATCCAGCATAATGCTGGGCTATTTTTTGTTGTAGTTGTCATTGTTGTTTAGCTAGCTTCGGCTGGGTTTGAACCCGCCAGCCTCAGTGTATGTGGCTGGCATCGTAACCACTGTGCTACAGGCACTGAGCCAAGATCATTACTTTTAAAACAATATTCCAAGAAGGAAATAAAATGGTTGGCAAGAAGGAGAATATCTTGGAGAAAGTACTTTAGTAATACCAGCATTTGATGGCAGTCCTTTAACGAATTGCATTTGCTTGATATCTGAAAAATTAGAATCAATTAGCTTTATAACTTCTGTATGAAGAAAATTCCAGGTGAAATAATGACAAATGTAAAGTCTCATGTAGAAAAAGGCTTAGTTGTCCACAGAAAGGAAAAGGAATCTGATACGGGCAGAGACTAATGATCCAGCTGTGGAATGTTGTAAGTCTAGAAAAATAGAAATTACATCACAATACAGGCTTGTTAGCCATGAAATAAATAGATTTTATTCAAAGAGCAGTTGTAGACAAAGACAGAGAAATAAGACAGTATTATTAGAGCTTCTGAAGATCATCTGGGCATGGAGAGAATGGATTCTACAGAGGACAAAATAGAAACAGGGAGCCTAAGTAGAAAACAGGTGACGGTAGGAGTGACCAAGGCAAAGGGGAGGCATCACTACCCAGGCTGGAGGGCGTGGAGCTCTCAGGGCCCACTGATAGTCAGCCTCAGCCAGAGCTGTGCTATGTAACAGAATGAATGATGAAAGCCTCAGCCAGAGCTGTGCTACGTAACAGAATGAATGATGAAAGAGCCTCAGCCAGAGCTGTGCTACGTAACAGAATGAATGATACAGGAATAGTCACAATGATCCCTATTGCATACATACAAATATTTTCAGAAAAAATACAAGTATTTGGATTACGCAAAAGAGAAAATAATGACCAATTGATGGAAAGTAGAGGAATTTTGGTGGGAAGTAAGGCATTTTGTGTTAATATAAGTAAATAAAACTTTATAATTGAATTCTAATGATTCAGCCATGAAATGGCCTGCCTTATAATGGAGGAACACTTATCAACATCTTAAAATGCGAGAACACCTATCAGATATTAGCATTCACAGTAGCACAGGTACAGAGAATAGACTATAATTTTGAGGTCCAGTAAACAAATGGTTTGAATTTCCTTTCCAAATCTAAGATTCTATAAAGACAGTGTGGCATAGTTTTCCATCTCTTATCACAGTCACTCTGCGTGTCTGACAGGGTAGACAGTTAAGAGAGTTTGAACATTTAATTAACAGTTATCTAAATATTTTTTTCACAAATGAGATATTACAGTGTTCGACAATGACGTATTGAATGCCGGTGTTTCTGCCATTTGTTTTCTTCTCTTCAGTTAAGTCTACTGTCTTTCTGGTATTGGTCAAGTTTCTTTTCTGGGTCTTAATAAGCTTCTTTATTGCCAGAAATTGAGCACAAGAAATATATTTGTAAGCTTCTTTGATGACATGTTTCATCTGAATATACAAAATCTCTTTGCCAATAAATAAAGATTGATGCTGTAGGTTAAAAGACACTGGATCCATACCCTTCCTCACATTCTGCTCTGTTCAATGACCTTAAAGTATCTATTTTCTAGCCAATCCATTTTCTAAGTTCACGTAATTACAAGAGAATGTAGAAGAATTAAGAGAAATTCAGTACTACAAAATAAACTCATGACTCTTACTCACAATAAGTGACACATTAGTAAAATCTTAAAATAAAAGAATGCTTGTTTTAGTAAGACAATGCACTTTCCACACTTCTAAGCCATTCTCCCAATGTCAGTAAGCCAGAAATTTGAGGCTAACCTTCATCAAAAATTATAATTAACATGTACTCACTGGTTTACAGTTTTCACTCAGTTTTTTAAGAGTTCAGATAGTATATCTGTAGTTATATTAAATAATAAGTACAAATTAGTAATTTCACCAATGAAGATTCAAAAGATGAGATAAGGTAATAAACTTATGCCAGGCCAAAGAGGAGTTCCATCTCACACACAATGAAAATGTGCTCCCACAAGATGGTTCAGGTTTTGTGGTACCTGAACCTTATACAATTTGGGATGTGTGTGTGGAACAGCATTATATTAAAAACCTACCAATTTTAAATATAATATTAGGTATGAAATGAATTATTTTATCAATGAGAAAAATTCAAATATTTAAAAACTGTAAATATTGCAATAATCACAAAGTCCAAAATAGTACAATTGTATTTTCAGTAATTCCTTCCTGACACACATCTCTAATCCTATTACATTTTTTCTGCTTATTTTTTGGTCACTTGTCTATGTGACAAAGGTTTCATAATTTTATAGAGTAAATTCAAAGATAATTCAATAAATCTTTCCTTTAACTTTTTTGATCAAAGTGTGCTTCGATGATATTTAGATACTTATATTTCGAGAAGGGAGACAGGGTTGTCTTTTCAGTATTGTAAAAATCTAGTAAGACATTACCTAAACATTAATTTTAAATTCAACTTGTTAATATGTTGTTTGGGATATTGCATCCTCATTTATAAGTGAAATATGTTTGTAATTTCCCCTTTATAATAATATATTCTCTCCAATTTTATTATCAGGTGTGCCCAGATCAAGTAGAATGATTTTGAAGTATTTTTTTTCTATTATCTGTAAGATTTGACATGATCTGTCTCTTAAAATTATCTCTTACTTTTATTTATAAATATTAGTTGTCTATTTTTTGAAACTTAAAAAAAAAAATAAGAAGTTAACTGATGACTTCATACCGAATCTCAGAGTCAAAGCATTCTATAATAGACATTATTATTTGAAAATGTGAATGTTACTTTCTTTGCATTATTATTATTGCTTAATAATTTGATGCAGCAATTCTCTGATTTCTGAATGTATTTACGTTCATTCATTCTTTACCATGTTTTTGTTTTTAGTCCTTATCTTAAACATTGTTATTGTTATTAAATTTTAAGCCTTTATGAAGGCAAAAAATGAAAACCTAATAAACACATGTATACGTAAAAATAAAAAAAAATCTAATAGGAGATAGGCAAGCTGGGGCTGACTATAAAATGGGAACATGAGTGGACATGGTGCACAGTTTAAATTTTTGATAGTTGTGTATCATGTACACACAGTGAATAATTTACAGATGTTATTACTACTCACAAACAGGAAGAAATTGATGTTTTCTCCATTCGACAGATCAGGAAACAGATCAGGGCTAAGAATAGTCAGAGTTTTTAACAAAATTCACAAAATCACCATGCAGTGGGTTCGTGGCCAGGCTTTCTAACTGCAAATCTTATGCTCATCTACATACAATTCTGCTGCACCTTGATTCAGATAACTAAAAAGAAGGGAGGGGTATTCCATACAGAAGGGAAAGAATGAGGAATCTCTTTTGCAAATCTCAAATATTCTTCAGATTTCAGTCTGTGCTACTGAGCAACAATGAGCTGGCATTTCCATTTCCTTCATGAGAAGTGTGATACTATAGGGCTGAGTGTCCTCTTTTGCAGTCAGACCTGATAATTCCCAAACCATTTTTACTAGTGTTTGTCCTTTTTTTTTATATTCAGTCATTTGGATTTTTCCTACAGTGATTTTTTTGCATCTTAGTCAGAAAGAGCAAGCATACTATTTGCACTCTTAAATAACCTAGATTCATATCCTGGAGAATTTGGAGTTTCCCAATAGGTTACATTTAAAGAAAATGTAGTCGATTTAAAAGACTTCCACATGTTTATTAATTGTCCGCAACTACAATTGTACTAACTATTAACCACATTGTTTGAATACAAAAAAATAAGTGTATTTTATTATTTTGGTGATATTGAAGGCATGATGCTCATTAGTCAAAACTAACAAACTCAAATAATTTTTAAAATAATTAAGTTCTAAAACTGTGCTGTACTTTTTGAAGGAATAATTATGTTAAATAATTATGAATATCATATATAATTCAGATCATTACCTATATTTACATAATCTATATTTTCTTAAGGTTCATTTAGTATTTGTAAAGGAAAACAAATTTTAAAATCCTTTTTTTTTTTCGAGATAGAGTATCATTCTTTACCCTGAGTAGAGTGCCGTGATGTCATCATAGCTCACAGCAACCTCAAACCCTTATGCATAAGTGATCTTCCTGCCTCAGCCTCCCAAATAGCTAGGATGAAAAGTAGTGTGCACCATCACTCTTAGTTTTTGTTTTGTTTTGTTTTTTTGAGATATAGTCTCACTTTTAATCAGATTGGTCTTAAACTCTTAAAATCAAACAATCCTCTTGCCTTAGCCTCCGAGAGTGCTGGGATTAGAGAGGTCTGAGGCACTGTGCCCAGCTTGAAGTCTTCTTTTTGAAATGCTTTCATTTTTCCATTTTCTCATATTTTAGCTCTTCTGATATTCAGATTTACTCCTGTATTCACAATTACTATTTTCTACAGCAGTATCATTTAATGCTGAAATTCTCGTACAGAATATCTTCTCTGAATTCATGAGAGTCTTAAATATGACATAAATTATTTTCTGCCAGTATTGAATTGGTCTAAAAAAAGGAACATTTTTCAATAAAATTTTCATGAATTATGTCTGAGTTTAACAGGTGAGGAAAAATGGTTAAACAAAAACATAGTTGTTTTTCAAGTCAATATAGCATACCATCAATAAAAGTTCCAAAAATAAAAGGTTGGCCCCCAAATGACACTGCCTAAAAAACAGTCATGAGAACAGAGAGAAAAAAAGGATTACTTGTCATTAAATATTTTATTACATATGGGAAATGGAGAGTCATAGAACTTTACTCAAAACTAATTGCACTATCCCATGTTATTTAAAAATAAAATTTAAGAGCGGTGCCTGTGGCTCAAAGGAGTAGGGTGCTGGCCCCAAATGCCGAAGGTGGCGGGTTCAAACCCAGCCCCGGCCAAAAACTGCAAAAAAAAAAAAAAGATAAATAAATAAATAAATAAAATAAAATAAAATTTATGGGGATTGTAGCACAGAATGAGAACCAGAAGGGATGGAAGTCGGAAATCGGTTAGTAAGATAGGTGTGATATAATGAAAAAAAGTAATAACTCACCTGGATAAATATTCATAAAATATTTTTACTTGCATTTCAATTGTATAAATCTTCTGAATTCTTCAAGAGAACAATGCTCCTGAACATAGTAGGAAGTATTTTTAGTTTTTTGCTATCTTTCATTTTTCCAGAAAAACAGCAACATCAATTTGATATATAATCATGAAAAGCAAACTGAGTGGAAATTTATCCAAAAATGATAATACTATTATTATTATTACTCTTTTTTTTTGCAGTTTTTTGCTGGGGCCGGGTTTGAACCCTCCACCTCTGGTATATGGGGCCAGCACCCTACTCCTTTGAGCTACATGCACCACCCACCAAAATGCTATTACTTTTTCAAAAAATGTTTAATTAATATATCATACTGAGAGTGTATATATGAAAGATGAGACCCAATAAGTTTATCAAGGTGACTTTCCCTATAAAAAGAATTTGGATGAAGAATTAAAAAAATACCACCGCTCTAAAAATCTAAATTTTTCCCCTTTACATAAATACAGTCAAATCCTAATTTGGGCCAAGTTTACTTTGAGCAAAAGATCTTTTAAGATAGGAATTAAAATAAATTAACATTGTCAAAGCATTCATATTTCCAGATATATAGACACACATTTTTTTTTAACTGTAGAGTGAACATTGTTTTGCTTAAGAGAAAGTTTAAAGTTATTGGCCCCATATTCTTACCTGTTCTCAATATTTTAAAATTTATTTACTTATTTACATACAATTTTAACTTCAGATAAAAATTGTTAGAATATTACAAAGAATTTCTGTATGTTCTTCACCAGTCAATTTTATTTTATCCTGTTTGCTTTTACTAACTATTCACTTATCTTCTGGGGCTATATTACTTAACCATGTGGAAAAAAGTTACAGGCATTGGGCCCTTCTGACCTCTCAAAACAACAGTATATATTTCCTGAATTCAAGAGTTTTCTTTTACTTCACAGTAGTGAAGTTATCACAATCACAACATATAATACTATTATTTAATTCATATCCTATCTTCAATTATCATGAATTATCCCAAGGCTGTCCTACATAATTTATTTTTATTCTGATGTAATATACAAAGCAATAGCATGCCTTGCTCATTTCTTTAGTTTATTTTAATCTAGAATGTTCAGTCTTTCCTGTTTCTATTATTTTTAAAGACTAAAGATAAACTAATTTTGCATAATGAAACTTAGGTTGGGCTTACCTGCTGTTTCTTGTACCATTTGTAGAAATAGTGCATTACTCATGTGCCCTCAGCGCATCACATTAATTTTGTTGGTTAGTCAATTAATGACGATGCTACAGTGGATTCTTTGCTTCATGTCTTATCTGCCAGATTTAGAAATGATCCTTCTTTTTCCCTTAGCAGAAGTTGTAATTCTATTTTTTTAATATTTTAAAAATGCGTAGTAGTTTACAGAGCTCATTCTCACTCCTTTTCAGAGATATATGTTACTCTGTATACGCAGCTGATCTTCTCCATGTGGACAAATTAATTTTGTTCTAATATTTTGCAATTTTAAATAATGCTACACATAATCGAACCTTGTGTATTTTCTGAAGACATATAGCCACGATAAAGTTCTAGAAGTAGAATTGCTAATAATCAAAAGGAAAATTCATGTGCGCATGGCAAATATTGGCAAATCTGCCTCTACAAAGATTGTGCTACCTTGTAGTCTCGTAAAGAAAATTATTAGAGTGCCTCTGAATCCTCAAAGCATTACTAATAGAATTAAGATTTTTATATTTTAAGAATTTGTTTATAAAGTGTCATTATTCTCTTGCTGTAGGGAAATTTGTTTTATACATATATAGAGAGAGAGAGCAAACCCAAGCAAGTACATGATGGATTTGATAAATTATAAATTTATGTCTTTCATTAAAATTTGTCAAATGTTCTACCTCTGTTTCTTTAGTTTTGTTTTTAAAATTTAACCCCACTCTCCCTCCCCTTCTCTTACAAAATGTCAATTGGAAGTAAATTTTTGATATTGTTCCACAGATTCTTTTTTGCACTTTCTCTCTCTTGCTCAAATTGAATAACTTCTATTGTTCTGCCTTTAAGATCACTGGTTATTTCCTCTCCCATATTTATTGTGTTGCTGCATTCATTTAAAATTTCATTATAAATACTGTATTTTTTTAATTATTTTATTTTGTTATTTTTAATAATTTCCATTTGACTGTTTGAGTTTCCTATTTTTCATTCATTAAGAACTTATTCTTTTACAACATTAAGCATGATTACTTAGTTGCTTTAAAATACTTGCTGCTAATTCCAAAATCTATTTCACCTTAGGTAAGTACATTCTTCATGTGTTGAATAATTTTGATTTGATTGTGTCCTATACTTTGGGAATGTTATACAATAGACATTGTGGATTCCATTATGTTCCAACAATGTCTGACCTTTTCCTTATTTTTATCGGTAGGACATGAAGATGCTTAAACTCAAATTGAAGCACTCACTTAAATGTTTGCTAAAATCTAATTTCATTTGTTTCATTCTTACCTGGGCAGTGTTTGGTCTGTCTCGTGCATATATAATTTGTGGCAATTCTAAAATGTAAAAAAATGTGTTGAAACTTTAGAATGAGAGTCACAGTGATTCTTCCTATTGTGACTTCTCCCTTACTTTCTAGTACTATGAATAATCCTATCAAAAGTTTTCGTAGGGGGGTTTATGGCCTAATGATTACAGTTCTTCTATTGGGAATTTAGAGCTCTCAGCATCTGTGACTATGGTTTATTCTTAGGATCAAAACCAGAAATCTGGAAACATCCCTACCTAATCCCTCTTTTAAGGGACTCCCTTTTGAATATGCTTAGTTTTATTTACTTTTATCCATTCAGAAAGGATTTAATTTTGGATTTTTCCAGGGAAAGTGTAGGATTTTTATGATTTTATTTGCTTTTCATGTTGATTTGTGGTGATTTCGGTAATGTGTGGAATATTGAAATTTAGGTGGGTACCTTGGGTTTCTTGAATTCGTCTGACTGATGTTTGTTTTCCCATCAATAACATTAGATTTCAGACAAACATAGCTAATATATTTGCTGCTTGGCTACCAGAATCATGTATATGAATTCTGACAAACTCATCTTAGAAAAAGTACAACATACCTCATTGCTAATATCTCTATGGTCACTTTGAGATTCTCCCCTTGAGAAATTACGCACCAATGTCATTGCCTATTCCATTGTGCAAAGCAACTTTGGAACTCTTTCTGGAATGTCCATTAGAACTGTAGTCAGATTACCCTTGATGTGCTGAATGTCAACAAAATGTCTTCTTTTCAATGTTTTCTTTGTTTGGGGGTAAAAAAAGTTATTGGGGGCTAGATCAGATAAGCATGAGGGTGTTATTTGTTTATTGACTAAAAACTCCATCACAGACAGTGCCATGTGAACTGGTGCATTGAAGTGGTACAAAAGCCACACCTTTCTCCTGCCAAGATTTTCAGTTATGATTTTCCCCATGGTCATTCTGTCAATGTTTACGTAGTCTGCCATATTTCTCACAGTCAACTAAGGATTTTGATGAACAATTTAATAAATTTTTGTAAGTTCTGCTTGCTACTCATTATCCTGACCTCTCTTTATCAGTGACATTTACTGTCCCCTCACAAAAATGTTTAATCCATTTGTACACTGCCCTTTTCTTCATGGCATTATTCCCATAAACTTGGACTAAAATGTCTCTGATTTCACTTCCACTATCACCAAGTCTAACAAGAAATTTAATGTTTGTTCATCGCTCTGATTCAAGCTCTGACTTTCTCACGAGATCACACAAAAGCACACAACAACAATAAGGACTCCCACTCAGCAAGACATCCCCTTGTCAACAGGAACACAGCTGTGAGATGCTGGTATACCCATGTTATGAAACCTTACCAAGTTGTTTGAACAGTGCTGCCAACATAAGCACTTGGTGGAAAGTTCGCAAACTTAATTGTCAGACCTTCATACATTTTATATTCTCTATGTTGTATAAACAATCAGGGGAAAAAGATATTACTCCCTTAGTAGCTATATATAATGTAATGTAAATAATATGGCTTGGTTTTTCCTCTACATTGGATTGGAAAACTAACTCCAGTGCTCACTGGCTATACTTTTCTGGTCATGAAAACTAAGCCTTTGTCATCATAATTTTAATATAGGAACAGTCATACTTTCCTCAAAATTAAGATAGTTCATGTAAAACATTATTGGGTATATAAACTTTTCTCTCCTTAATTTTATGTGATGAAATTGAGGTTCTGTAGGGTTCTGTAATGGCTTAGGTCACTCATCATGCTAAAGCCATGTTTAGGAACCTAACACCATTTGGTCCTTTTTTTCTTAATCCTTAATTTGGTCCCCAATTTCCTGTTTGATATTTTTCGGAGTCTATGCTCTTTTATAATATAATATAAAATGACTTGAGTATTACAATTATAATATAGTTTTTCTTTTCTTAAAATGTATATACATTTTGGCACCCTCTATGTGTGCATATATATATATAATATATATTTAATACTGAGTATATAAAACATATGCACACATTTATTTAACTAGAAAGGACCGACACTTTAAATTGTAATAGTCCTCTTCATATTGCTATTCTGTGCAAGTTGAAAACATTCTGTAAATCTCAATGATAACATTACTAAATTCAGATCAAATCATGTCTGTGTTGAGGGAGCAGTATCCAAAATACATACAAAGCGTTCTGCGTATTATTGACACATAATAATGTTAGTTGATTTTCTTGGATTTTTGTCATAGTCATTAAAATATTTGCAACACTTTTTTCATTGTCTTGTCCCTAATTGGATATTTATTTTAATTATGTTATGATCAATATAATGTAATTCTTTAACCACATATATTCTATTTGTTGGTAAGAGCCAGGGTATTTGTCAATCCTTTGAGTAACTGACTTCAGCAGCAAGCAGGGGAGTAACACAAGGACTTTGTCCTCATGTGGACATTTTTCTCTATCCTCTTCCAGACAATGCATATAACAGTGACATTACAATGAACTCAAATTTGACCTGCTAAAGCCAGAATACACAGACATGTCCTCCCTTTGGCAGAGTAGCATTTATTGATAGCATAGACAAGAGTGGTTGAATTGTATTTCATTCCAGGTTTTATATTCAGTAGTCAGGTGTTGCATTCAAATGGCACAGTTTTCTTCCAGGTAAAAGTTGTGATTTCTTAACTTCTCTAAAAGTTTTCTCATTTGTTCCTAGTACCTGAGGACAATTTACACAGAGGTGAGGTTGATGCTGTAAGACAAGGCACGGAGCTGTCTGAGATTTTCATTTCAGGCTGCCTCTCTGATTTAAACTCCAAGTGCTAGAGTCAGAGCCTCAGGTATAACTCACTGTTTGGTTTGGTTTTCTTTTTTCATCTAAGGGTATTCTTTGGTTAAAGGTACAGACCTTTTTTTTTTTTTTTTGCTTATTTTAAGGAATAAATTCAAATGTAGACACTAGCTTTCTTTTAAAAAGAGAAAACCTTCACATTTAAAAATTGTATTAAAGAGGATATTTTTCTACAATTTATTAAATTTGAATTGTCAATGAAAAATTATTTTACTCTCAACCTTTCTAGGCCACTTTTAAGAACGGGTATAATATGACTTCAAAGACATCGAAGACACAATTAATCCAGTTGATATTGCTGGAGAAGATGCAAATAATCAGCAGTGTTTTTATAGACTACCAATAAACTATCTAAAAAGAAATCAAGAAAACAATGTAACTTTCAATAGGTGCGAAAAACATACATAGGAATAAATTTAACCAAGCAGATTAAAGATTTGTACTTTGAAAATTATAAAACACTGATGGAAGTAATTGAAGAAAATAAAATTTAATGAATGCAATCTGTATTCATTAATTAGAAAGATTGGTATTGTTAATGTGTTTACTACCCAAAGGAGCCACCAGCTCAATGCAATCCTTATCAAGATTCCAATGACATTTTTCATAGAAAGAGAAAAGAAAATCCAAAAACTTGTATAAACCTGCAAAAGACCGAGAATGGCCAAAGCAATTCTGAGCACAAAGAACAAAGGTGGAGGCATCACATTGCCTGATCTCAGACAGTGTGATACTAGAATTAAAACAGACATACAAACCACTCTCTTCTGTAAATGAATAGAGAATCCAGAAATATATCCACATGTTTATGGCCAATTGATTTTCCAAAAAGGTGACAAGACTGCACAAAATAGTTAAAAAGCAATTATATAAAAAAAAAAATGGTACTGAGAAAAAAGTGGATACCCAGGCCAGGTGCTGTGGCTAACACCTGTAATCCTAGCATTCTGGTTGGCTGTGGCAAGAGAATCACTTGAGCCCAAGAGTTGGAGTTTGCTACAATGCCACGGCACTCAACCATGAGTGAAACTCTCTCTCTCTCTCTCAAAAAAAAAAAAAAAAAAGAAAATTGGATATCCACCTGTAGAAGAATGCAATTAGACTTTTATCTCATACTATATACAAAAATTTTTAAAAATCAAAATATATTAAAGAATTAAACATAATACCTGATTCTGTAAAACTAGAAGAAAGCATAGTGAAAAAGCTTTTTGGCATTGATCTTGGTAAAGATGTTCTTAATATGACCCCTACACCACAGACATAAAAATAGACAAATGGATTGCATCGAATGAAAACCTGCACAGCAAAAGTAACAATCAATGTAGTGAATAGATACTATAAGAAAAAGAAGAAAATATTTGCATACTTGTATAATACATTTTATAAAAAGCTAATATCCAATTGGGTAAAGCATCTGGTTAATATTTTTCAAAGGAGACATGCAAATTGTCAATAGATATAAGAAAAATTAATCAAAATCATTGCTTATTAGAGATGCAAATATAGTTATGACTAGATATCACCTCACACCTTTTGGATGCTTATTGTTAAAAAGATGAAAGGTAACTTTTGGTAATAATGTGGAAAAAAGAAAACCCTTATGCATGGGAATATATGATCAATTAGTATGGACATTATGGTAAATAGAAAGATAGAATGACACAGCAATTCTGAATACATATTCCAAGGAAATCTAAGTGTCCATCAACAGGTAAATGGATAAAGAAAACATAAGATATATACACGATGAATATCATTAAATTTCATATTAAAATAGGAAATCCTATAATTTGCAACAATATCTGTCAACCAGGATGATATTATATCAAATAAAATATGCCTGACACAGAAAGACAAGTACTGCATGAGGTCACACAAATTTAGGATTTAAAAAGAGTAAATTTATGAAAGCAGAGAATACAATGGTGGTTACCAGAGGTGGGGGACAGGGAGTTGATGGGGACACAATGTTCAAAGGGTACAAAGTTTCAGTAAGATAGGAGGAATAAATTCTGGGCATCTATTACACAGCTAGGTAACCATAGTTAATAATAATGATGTATTGTGTACTTGAAAACTGCCTAGAGAATAGATTATAAATTTTGCACCACAAAAAAAAAAGAACATGTGAAATGATGGAAATGTTAATTTGATGTAGTCATGTCACAAACTCTACATATATCAAAACATCATATTGTACAGCATAAATACATACAACGTTATTTGTCAGTTAAAATAAAAATGAAATAAAATAATAAAACAATAAATTCACCTCTTTTCCCCATTAAAAAAAGAAAAGCACAAATAACCAGAATAAGAAAAAAAAAAAAAAGAAACATGATGAAATAACTGAAAGACTAAGTACAAAGCCATACCAATCATTAAATAACATTATATTTAAAATATATTTTTTTAATCTTCTTTAAAGTATTATAGGATACGGAGTGGGATTGGGCAAATTATAATGAAAAACAGTAATTTATAGAGGACAGTAAAGTGCAGAAGCTATTTTTGTCTGAGAGCAATTGTTAAAACTGGTAAACCTGAGCTTTAGATGAAACAGCCTCGAAAAACTTGGTTAAGTAACATTCATGTCTAGGCCTGCTCAAAATTAGGCTTATAGTAAGAAACTTTCTCCTTATATTCTGGGGCAACAAAAGCCAATATATCCTCAGATAAGGCTGAAACTGAGACATTTGCCTTGACATTCAATGCTGAAAGGGTCTTATATTATGATCTTCATTTCTTTTTTCGTGGTCTTGTGCAAGCTCACTATGGGAATGAATTGTTTTTGCTTACTGGTATTTTTATTTAACATGCTTATAATTCCTGAATTTGAATATTGATACCTTTCATCACTTGAAAATTCTCAGCCATTGCAAAGATTGGCTATGGTTATGATTTATTGGGACAGAGAACTTGTCCATTCTTTATAAAAATGAGCAAAAACTATAAAATGCTTTTACACAAAGTCCTAGCAAACTTTGAAGAGAAAAAGTACATTCAGTGTAATTAATAATATCTATCACTACATCCCCTAAACCTAACATTTATTGAACAAACAGTAAAACATATTTCTATTTACGATCAGGAGCATCACAAGATTGTCCACTATCATAATTATAAAATATTGTTATAGAATTTCTAATTTGTGCAGTAAGTCAATTAAAAGGGTATAAAGATTAGAAATGGAGGGCTGTCATTATTTGTAAGTGATATAATTGTGTATAGTTAATACCAAAAAAGCAATATTAAGGTAATAGCATTAATAGGAAAGTTTAGCATGGTGCCAAATCTAAAAAGAAAAATGCATAAACTAATTGTATCTCTATAAAATAGCAATAAAAAATAAAATTAAAACAAGATGTAAGTATGATTGATATATTTTATAATACAAAATATAAAATACACAAAAATAAATCTAACAATTGATATGCAACCAGTTGTAGAAAACTAAAACAGAGAAAAAAACAAACTTCATTAAGAGAAAACAAAGTAATTTCTATAAAATGGAAAATTTTAGTGATAGGCTACAAAATTCAATACAATTAATTCTGGTACAGCATTTGTTTTGAAATGTTATTTTCCCATTGCAATTGACATAATAGAGAACAATTTGAGCATAAGCAGATTTTGTGTTTGCTTTTTGCAATTTCAAGTGAGAAACAGTAAGGGAATGAAAAAAGTCCCCCGTTAAACTAAGCCAAGGAAAAATACAGAACAACATATACACTCATCCGAAATATTTACCATCTATCTCAATTTGCCATGGTTATTATAAGCCACACTTACCTACGTCTGATATTACAGCTTTCCATCTGATTTCAAATAACCTCCTTCCAACACTTACAGAAGCAACCCCTCTAATTGCCTTCTACAAGAAAACATCAGTGTTTTACAAGGTAAAGTGCCATATTTACTGTAGTCTATATGTATTTTTAACTACTTGACATAGGTAAAATTGTGTTACTGTTTTTTAGTAGGATCCTATGATTTTATGTGTTATTAATATTGTTTGTAAGTGTTCTTCTCTAACACTGATTTTCTCATGGCTCTTCCTTTTTTACTGAGTGATTTTGCAAAGAGAAGAGATTTTTAGAAACAAGGATCCTATCTTGTAGGTTTTTCTTATTGTATTGAAAAGATTTTAACTATCACCAAACACTTCTGTACATTCAAGGCAATGGAAATTAAAATTTCAACAGAGTTTTTGTGTTTGTGTTTGTGTGTGCATGTGTATGTGTGTGTGAGTGTAAATTGGTTAACTGATTTTTAAATTTGTATGGAAATGCGAAGTCTTAGGACATTATTGCAAAAGAACAAGCCTGACATCAAGAGTTATTATAAATCTGGAAGCATTAAAAGAAAGAAATGATTTTCCAGAAAGAAACAAAAAGGCCAATATATCAGAATACAGAAATAAAAACCTAACCTCTATGTAATGAATGCTTGACATATAATGTACCCTTTTAGATTACTGAGCAAAGAACATGATTTTCAATAAGTGATGCAGGAAAATTAGATATCCATTTAGGTTAAAAATGAAATTTAACCTCTCCAGGATTGAGTAGGAACACATTCTTCTTAGTAAAGCATCATAAGAATGGAAAACCAAGAATTCAATGTACTCAATTCTAATATGAAGGCAGTAGGTGAGCTAATACAAGTGGGGGAATTAGGGGAATAAGGGAGCAGGGAGAGGGGAATGATGGGAAGGAAGAGGGGAGGAGGGAGGCAGATGGGGGGTCACAGTGTAGGGCACACCTCTTGGGGGTGGGACACAATTATTGGAGGGACTTTGCCTAACAAATGCACTCAGTGTAATTGAATTCTTTGTAACCTCAATGAATCCCAAATTAAAAAAAAATAAATAAAGGAAATTTGACTTGTATCTCACATTACATCCAATGTCAATCTCTGGGGTATTAACATGAAATGTTAACAACACATGTATGAAAATTTAAGGATAAGTTACTAAAGTATCTTTATATTCTAAGATAGGGAACATATTCTTAAACAAAATATAGAAAGTACTAACCATATTCTTAAGAATATATTCAACTTGGGGGCAGATACAAGATGGCTGACTGAAGCCAGCTTTCCACACAGGCTCCCATACAGAAGGAGAGTTAAAGGACAGAAATTTAGCAAATAACCTGGTGGATTAGAGCTGCACCAAGAGAGAAGGTTGAAGAACGTACATCAACCCCACTGAGGCGAGCTGCAACCCCAAGGATACAAATAAAAGGTACAAAATCCATCACCAAATGGATGGGAGTCCCCTCCTCCATGAAAACAGCTCCGAGTGCCCCACAAACAAATGAGCAGAGTTCAAAGGTCCTCCCACTACACTCCACAGGAGAGACCCTCTAAAAACTGGACCTACCTCCCTTATGAGGGTGCAACAGTACTCTCCTGCCAGGCATAAAACTGTATAAAATGGTATATATTCTCTACCTGTATATGTATACTCTAACTCTATACTGTATATGTTCTGTCCCGGAACAGATCTGGGACAGAAACACAGCTGTCTGAGCTCCTAGCACTCCCATCCACTCTCACACTGAGGTCTGGAGGCCTGTCCCCTAGGAGTCCAGATTCTTGGGTGATTCCTTGAGGGGTGTGGACAGGGCCCAGACTGCAGCTGGTCAGTACTGATTCTGTGGCACAGGAGTGAGGAGAGGATGGTTGGCTGAGAGAGAACCATGCTGCCAGAGCGGCAGTGCCCCGAGGTGCAGAGCAGCAGCTGTTTTGGGCAACAATAGTGCTCACTTCTGGATATTCTGAGGCCACACCCCCTGTCTCCCTGGGAAACCAGAGGCCAGGCATCTTCTCAGGTGGCAACCACCATGGAACAGATCTGGGACAGAAACACAGGCCCCATGAGTAACGGGTTTGCCTGAGGCAGTACCAGCCTGGGTGGAGCGCAAGGACTAGAAATTACATGTGCAGAGCTGGGAAATTCTCAGGGCAGGGCTGACCCAGAGGACAACTTTACTGAGCCTAAGACACACCCAGCCCTCAAGGGATTGTCAGCCTATAGACAAAAGAAGGCAGGAGGCTAGAACAGCCAGCTAACAGAATACAAACCTGCAGGAGCAAAGACAGGGCCTGAGGCACAGGCTCTGGGAACTCAAAACAGCTTCTCCTCTGCTGGGGAATTTAGCAGGTACAGAAACAAATTCCTACAAAGTTGTTCTGTTCTGTTCTGGGGTGGAGATGGAACTGAGTGAACACCCCCCAGTCTTCATCAAGTGCCTGAGGGTGTCAGGCCTCACCTCCCACTGCTGGATAGAGGCAGAGCACAGTGGCCTGGCTGAGCAGATATAGATTTCCATGTGATTCAGGCAGGTGCAAACCCCTAGATTATCTGTTCACTAGAGGCAACTGGGTCACAGCCCTGTGGGGCTATCAGTGATTGGGTGTGACAGAGGTGCAAGGTGGGAAGGAGGCATCAAACTTCCCAGACTAATCTATTTGCTCAGTGGGTCCTCATGACTTCACGGAGCACCGGAGCAAGTCATATCTGAGTTGTCACCAGACGCCTGCGATCCAGGTGCCAGAGACCTTTTAAACTCTCCCACCTGAGACAGGTGCTGACTGAGACAATTGATTTGGACCTTTTGAACTGAGCCAATCACCCCTAGGATTATTCAAGTGGTGCCCTGGGTGTGTGGTTGTATGAAGGTTTGATTTTCCTTTTTCAATTGTTGCCTGTGGGGGGTGGGGTGACTTAATTGCTGGTATTTCTCTAGAGTAACTGTTTTACTAGGGTCGAACAGAGACCAGCTGAAAACAAAACTGAACCACTTAGCCCCACCACACTAAACAGGTCCCCAATTTCTCAGACCATAGCACTGTACAGGTCCTCGACAAAGCTCCAGGGGAAAAATGAAATGGTGTAAAATAATCATGGGGCGGAATCAGTGGAAAAACTCTGGTAACATGAATAACCAGAATAGATCAACCCCCACAAGGTAAGATATGGCAGATGTAACTGAAGATCATTCATAAACAGCTGGCCAAGATGTCAGAAATCAAATTCAAAATTTGGATAACAAACAAGATTAATAGAATGGAGGAAAATTTGGAATTAGAAATTCAAGGAATAATTCGAAAGTTGTCTCAAGCATTCAACGATTTTAAAGACAAAACCACCAAAGATTTTGACACACTGAAGCAAGAATTTTCCAGACATGCCAAGAGATTCTGAAATTCAGATAGCAGACAGTTTCAGAACCCCAGCATGACTCAATCCGAATAAGACGTCTCCCAGGCATATCATAATTAACTTCACTAAAGTTAATATGAAGGAGAAAACTCTGAAAGCAGCCAGACATAAGAAATCCATTACCTACAAAGGGAAGAATATTAGAATGACTGGAGATCTCTGTGCTGAAACTTTTCAAGCCAGAAGAGGGTAATATACTACCCTCTTGTAATATACTAAAGCAAAATAACTTTCAACCCCAGATCCAGTATCCAGCTAAACTGAGTTTCATTTATGACGGAGAAATTAAATATTTTAATGACATTCATGTGTTGAAGAAATTTGCCATAACCAAACCAGCTCTTCAGGATATTCTCAGACCTATCTTCCATAATGACCAACCCAATCTTCTACCACAAAAGTAAACTCACTCAGAAACTTTTGATCAAACTCCAAATTCCACACTGGTGAAAGGATTAAAAATGTCCACTGGACTTTCGAAAAATTTGATACCCAACATTTTACCAGACTTATCAATATTCTCCATTTATGTGAACGGCTGAAACTGTCCTCTAAAGAGGCACAAGTTAGCTGACTGAATATAAAAACTCAGGCCAGATATTTGCTGCATACAAGAGTCACATCTTACCATAAAAGATGAATATAGACTCAGGGTGAAAGATGGTTGTCCATATTTCAGGCAAACAGTAATCAGAAAAAAGCAGGTGTTGCAATTCTATTTGCGACAGAATAGGCTTTAAACCAACAAAAGTAAGGAAGGATAAGAATGGTCACTTCATATTTGTTAAGAGTAATACTCAATATGAAGAGATTTCAATTATTAATATTTATGCACCCAACCAGAATGCACCTCAATTTGTAAGAGAAAGTCTAAGAGACTTGAGCAACTTGATTTCCTCCAGCTCCATAATAGTCGGAAATTTCAACACTCCTTTGGCAGTGTTGGATAGAAATTTTAGATTTAAACCTAACCATCCAACACTTGGATTTAGCAGACATCTACAGAAAATTTCATCCCAACAAAACTGAATACACATACTTCTCATCAGCCAATGGAACATATTCCAAAATCGATCACATCTTGGGTCACAAGTGTATCCTCAGTAAATTTAAAGGAATAGAAATTATTCCTTGCATCCTCTTGGATCACCATGGAATAAAAGTTGGACTCAGTAACAACAGGAATCTGCATACTCATACAAAAACATGGAAGTTAAATAACCTTACGTTGAATGATAGCTGGGTCAGAGATGAGATTAAGAAGGAAATTGCCAAATTTTTGGAACAAAACGACAATGAAGACACAAATTATCAGAACCTGTGGGATAATTGAAAGGCAGTCCTAAGAGGGAAATTTATAGCACTGCAAGCCTTCCTTAAGAGAATGGAAAGAGAGGAACTTAACAACTTAATGGGACATCTCAAGCAACTGGAAAAGGGAGAATATTCCAACCCCAAACCACGTAGAAGAAAATAAATAACCAAAATTTGAGCAGAATTAAATGAAATTAAAAATAAAAGGATTATACAACTGATCAATAAATTAAAAAGTTGGTTTTTTTGAAAAGGTCAATAAAATAGATAAACCTTTTGCTAACCTACCCAGGAAAAAAAGAGTAAAATCTCTAATCTCATCAATCAGAAACGACAAAGATGAAATAACAACCGACTCCTCAGAAATTAAAAAAATCCTTAATGAATATTATAAGAAACTTTATTCTCAGAAATATGAAAATCTGAAGGAAATTGACCAATATTTAAAAGCACATCACCTTTCAGACTTAGCCAGAATCAAGTGGAAATGTTGAACAGGCGCATATCAAGTTCTGAAATAGCATCAACTATACAAAATCTCCCAAAAAAGAAAACCTAGGGACCAGATGGTTTCACGTCAGAATTCTACCAAACCTTTAAAGAGGAACTAGTACCTATATTACTCAACTTCTTCCAAAATGTAGAAAAAGAAGGAAGACTACTCAACACGTTCTATGAAGCAAACATCACCCTGATCCCCAAACCAGGAAACCACTAACAAGAAAAGAAAATTATAGACCAATATCACTAATGAATATAAATGCAAAAATATTCAACAAGATCCTAACAAACAGAATCCAGCAGCACATCAAACAAATTATACATCATGACCAAGTCGGTTTTATCCCAGGTTCTCAAGGCTGGTTCAATATACATAAATCTATAAGTATAATTCAGCACATAAACAAATTAAAAAACAAAGATCATATGACTCTCTCAATTGCTGCAGAAAGAGCTTTTGATAATATACAGCATCCCTTCATGATCAGTACACTTAAGAAAATTGGTATAGAAGGGACATTTCTTAAACTGATAGAGGCCATCTATAGCAAACCCACAGCCAATATCGTATTGAATGGAGTTAAATTGAAATCATATCCACTCAGATCATAAAAAAGACAAGGCTGCTCATTGTCTCCACTGCTCTTTAACATTGTAATGGAAGTTTTAGCCACCACAATTAGGGAAGAAATAGCAATCAAGGGTATCCATATAGGGTCAGAAGAGATCAAACTTCCACTCTTCACAGATGATATGATTGTATATCTGGAAAACACCAAGGATTTTACTACAAAACTCTTAGAAGTAATCAAGGAATACATCAGCATCCTAGGTTACAAAATCAACATAAGTAAATTGGTAGCCTTTATATATAACAACAATAGTCAAGCTGAAAAAACAGTTAAGGACTCTATCCCATTCACAGTAGTGCCAAAGAAGATGAAATATTTGGGAGTTTATCTAACAAAGGACGTGAAAGACCTCTATAAAGAGAACTATGAAACTCTTCGAAAAGAAATAGCTGAAAATGTTAACAAATGGAATAACATACCATGCTCATGGCTGGGAAGAATCAACATTGTTAAAATGTTCATACTACCCAAAGCAATATACAATTTTAATGCAATCCCTATTAAAGCTCCACTGTAATACTTTAAAGGTCTTGAAAAAAATAATACTTCATTTTATATGGAATCAGAAAAAACCTCAAATAGCCAAGGCATTACTCAGAAATAAAAACAAATCAGGAGGAATCACGCTACCAGACTTCAGACTATACTATAAATCGATAGTGATGACAACAGCATGGTACTGGCACAAAAACAGAGAAGTAGATGTCTGGAACACAATAGAGAACCAAGAGATGAATCCAGCTACTTACCATTATTTGATTTTTGACAAGTCAATTAAAAACATTCAGTGGGAAAAAGGGTCCCTATTTAATAAATGGTGCTGGGTGAACTGGCTGGCAATCTGTAGAAGACTGAAACTGGACCCACACCTTTCACCATTAACTAGGATAGACTCTCACTGGATTAAATATTTAAACTTAAGACATGAAACTATAAAAATACTAGAAGAGAGTACAGGGAAAACCTTTGAAGAAATCGGGCTGGGCGAGTATTTTATGATGAGGACCCCTGGGCAATTGAATCAGCTTCAAAGATACACTACTGGGACCTTATCAAACTAAAAACTTCTGCACAGCCAAGAACACAGTAAGTAAAGCAAGCAGACAGCCCTCAGAATGGGAAAATATATTTGTAGGTTATGTTTCTGACAAAGGTTTAATAACCAGAATCCACAGAGAACTCAAACGTATAAGCAAGAAAAGAACAAATGATCCCATCGCAGGCTGGGCAAGGGACTTGAAGAGAAACTTCTCTGAAGAAGACAGGTGCACGGCCTACAGACATATGAAAAAAATGCTCATCATTTTTAATCATCAGAGAAATGCAAATCAAAACTACTTGGAGATATCATCTAACTCCAGTAAGATTAGCCCATATCACAAAATCCCAAGACCAGAGTTTTTGGTGTGGATGTGGAGAAAAGGGAACACTTCTACACTGCTGGTGGGAATGCAAATTAATACATCCCTTTTGGAAAGATGTTGGGAGAACACTTAGAGATCTAAAAATAGATCTGCCATTCAATCCTAAAATTCCTCTACTAGGTATATACCCAGAAGCCCAAAAATCATATTGTAATAAAGATATTTGTACAAGAATGTTTATTGCAGCCCAATTCATAATTGCCAAGTCATGGAAAAAGCCCAAGTGCCCATCAATCCATGAATGGATTAATAAATTGTAGTATATGTACACCACGGAATATTATGCAACCTTAAAGAAAGATGGAGACTTTACCTCTTTCATGTTTACATGGATGGAGCTGGAACATATTCTTCTTAGTAAAGTATCTCAAGAATGGAAGAAAAAGTACCCAATATACTCAGCCCTACTATGAAACTAATTTAGGCTTTCACATGAAAGCTATAACCCAATTATAACATAAGAATAGGGGAAAGGGTGAGGGGGAAGGGAGGAAGGGGGGTGGATGGGCGGAGGGTGGGTGATTGGTGGGATTACACCTGTGGTGCATCTTACAAGGGTACATGTGAAACTTAGTAAATGTAGAATGTACATGTCTTAACACAATAACTAAGAAAATGCCAGGAAAGCTATGTTAACCAGTATGATGAAAATGTGTCAAACGGTCTATAAAACCAGTGTATGGTGCCCCATGATCGCATTAATGTACACAGCTCTATTTAATAATAATAATAAAAAGCTACTGCAGTCACATTGTCTAAGAGAAAAAAAAGAATATATTCAACTTCACATAAATTAAGAATTTCCATTCATCAAAAAACTGCTACAAATAGAGTGAAAAAAATCATATAGAAGAGGTATGATTTGAAATATATATTGACAAATAACTTATCTAGAGAATAAATGAAGAATTTTTACAAATTCATTAGAAAAATATGAAAATCCTTTAATCAGATAGTTTATCAAATGGCATATCTACATGGACAAAAAATATTAATGGAAACTCAACTCTTTTAGTAATCAAGAAAAGACACATTGATAAAACAATAAAATATCATTCCACAGCAAAAATTAAAAATTAAGATCCTCTGAGAACAGATATTAATAATAAGAAAATACAGGAAGACACAGAAATTAATAGACTTCACATTATAAGCCACAGCTAGTTAGAACTTGTAAACTAATAATACATTCGATGTGTAATAGCCCACAAAATAAAGTACAAATAAAACAGAATAAATAAAATACCTGTCAATAAAAAATAAATGTATTAAATATTCATAAATATCATAAGTACTTAATAGTAAAGAGAATTATAAAAGGACCATTGAACAGAAGGGAACTTTTCTCACATTCTTCTAAAAAAGACAAAATTTCATAACTGTTGAAAATCTACTTGAGTTATTTTATAAATCACTTGACTCAAAAATGTCAATAGATTTTTTTGTGTGAGAATTAGATTAGCTGTATCTATAGTCAGGTAGGAGAAATAATATGTAGTTGAACCCATAATTCTGAAAGACAACAGTAATAAGAACAATGTAATATAGATATTTCTATATTATAAAATTAAAATAGTTAAAATGGTGATGTTAACCATTTGATTGGTGTAGCAGAATGGAAAATATATAGACTGGTTAAAATATATCACAGAATTATTACTACTACTTGACAAAGATAATATATCAGATAATTTGTTAAGAATTATTAAATAAAGATATCTATAACCTTTTTATTAAAATAACATGGGTCTAAAATAAGTAAAATGAAATAATAAATCACAAAAGGTATGTAAAAATAAAAATGGAGTAATAAATCAAAAATATGTATAAACAAATTGGTGGTGTAATATATACTTAACCTTAGAAAACCTATAATGATACTAGGAAAATAATAACATAGATTAATTTAAAGATCTCAAAATGAAATTGGCCTATTTTATGTGACTTGAAACCCTGAAACAATGCATTAGAGGATTTGTAGAGTTTAAAATAATTTTTTAAAAGTGTCATAGAAGGCAACTGAAAGTATACAAACACAAATAAAATCAGAAAGTGCCTTTGTATTTCACTACATGGGAAAGGATAGAAGCATTTTCATATGTGAGGAAATATCTATACACTATCCATATAAAATAAAATTACTCAGGTGTGGTCCCGCCAATTAACTATGGTGCATCTTACAAGGGTACATGTGAAACTTACTAAACGTAGAATATAAATGCCTTAACACGGTAACTAAGAAAATGCCAGGAAGGCTATGTTAACCAGTTTGATGAAAATATTTCAAAT
Organism: Nycticebus coucang; assembly: GCF_027406575.1. NCBI lineage: Eukaryota > Metazoa > Chordata > Mammalia > Primates > Lorisidae > Nycticebus > Nycticebus coucang. The sequence goes on along the minus strand of NC_069793.1, from coordinate 98,534,116 downwards.
TGTATATAAAACCAGTGTATGGTACCACGTGACTGCATTAATGTACACAGCTATGATTTAATAAAAATAAATAAATCAATAATAAAATAAAATAAAATTACTCATTCCAACATAGGCAACATCTTTGAAGATAACAGTAACCAGGAAAGGAAATACAAAGATTTTAATCAATTGGGCTTTAACTAATTGGGAAGATGTCTAACCTTATAAAAGAATAATTAAAAATTTAACACAGTCTGAGATGTCTTTTTCTTTTTAACTTATCTGATGGGTAATGATCTAATAGTTGTTAAAACATTATGAGGGTGATTGGTTGAAAAACTAAGAATCTCATTCTCTCTCATGAGAATATAAACTGGCAAAATGATTTATAAAGAAAAATTTGACAAAATTATGACTTACAAATGCATCCACAATTTTGAGCCTCCAATTCCAATTAGAAAAATGTGTACTATGGTGACAGTCACACAGGTGAAATGACATGAAGCATTCCTCTTCAAAGAAATTAGAAGCAACGTAAATGTCCATCAGTAGAAGCTGCTACAATAATATGTGTGTACTCACAATGAACTACTGTACAGCTGTGAAAACAAATGTATAATTCCATAGAGAACAACCTTGAAAATATGTGTTAAATGAATATTAAGTGGAAATAACGAAAGCGTAGAACAGTGGATATAATACCCAATCAATTTGAAAAAATGGGATATGTGTACATATTAATGTATATAGAGAGGGAGAAAGTGATAGAGAGAGAATATGTGAAGGAATTGTCTTTGCAACAATACATAAGAAAAAAAAAATAAAATCAATGTCCTCACAGAGAAAAACCAAATGGCTGGGCCCTAGCGTGACGAGGAGAATTTTTTCACAATAATTTTTTTCGCGTTTTCTGATTTTTCTAAGGTATGTGCAATATACATGCATAATTTATGTACTAAATAAGTATTATGTTTATTGATTTCCTGAATAAAATTTAAAAAATTAAAAAAGAAAGTGAGAGAAGAATGGAGGGAAGGAGGAAATGAGAGAAGGGAGAAAGCAGAAAGGAGGGAGAAAGATAGGAAAAAAGTTATATTTTCATTGATGTGAGATAAAAGAGGATAAAAATTCGGATTAGTATAATATGATTTTTGAACTATCAATTAAGAAGAGAGAAAAAGGTCGGAATAAATGGCAAAAGGTTTAAAGACTCTCATCTCACATTTGTCAAGCTATTTCCCACCCATAATGTGTAAACAGCTTCTTTTTTTTAGAACTCACTTGCATATATTATCTTCCTTAGGTAGTTAATGTCTTTACAGTTTTTCGTCTGACTAACAAGAGCCTTGAGGATGGCAAATGACACACAAGGTAATCCAGAAGTTAGTTTTGAAATCAAGGTCTTCTCTACATCCCATGCCCGTTAGAAGTCATCCCGTTTCACAAACAGGGATGAAGTTTCCTTGTTTAGCTCCATGTCCTCTCCATGCTATGATGATTTGCGGACGTATCCGTGAGCAAATTAGTGATTAGGAGAATAAAACAAATGAATAAATGGGTCTTAGATAAAGAAAAATTAAAAATTGGAAAATGTTAAAGTGCAGGAACAATTTAAAAGTAATTCTGATGGAGTGAATTAAGCCATTTCAGAAATCTTAAAAATGAAGGCCAAGTTCACCCAGCAATTTTCCTGCTAGAGATTTTTTCCTAAGAAAATAATGAGACAAATACACAAAAATGCCTATGCAGTTACAGGTAATACACATGTGTTGCCTGCAAAATAAACTGAAAGGTTATTTTAATAATAGATTAAAATAGAATTAGTACCAAAATAAAATGTGTAAAGAAAAACATGGGGAATTATTTATTAACTACTTTTTCACTTAACCTTACTTCCTTTCACACTTGTTAAAATATCAAGGTCTTCACTAAACTGTATCTTCGACTCCTTCAGAATGGGTGAAAACTCCATATCAGTAGCCCACGTAGACGTCTAGTCCCTCAGCGTTTAATGCAATTGATCCTCAGTGTTTATTCAGAGCTGGTTGCAAAGCTCTCTTGGTAGCTCAAAGATTTAATTGGGATCAGTCATTGTATTTGAAAACATCGTAACTCTCCGTTTTGAGCCTTTTTCAGATCAAAGCATCATTGGCCCGGCTTTCAAGCTCAGCATCTAGAGACCTTACAATGATTCTCACTCCAAACCACTAGAGCCCTGAATGTGTTCCTGAAGCATCTAAGGACATTCCTAGGACTTACAGACTTAGTAGCTTATAATAGCTGCTCTTTCTGGCAGAATCCTTTCCCAGCATTGGGAAAAAATCCTTCTGATACTCAGGTATCAGAAACCTTAAAAAGAAAACCAACATTTTTTTGTGCTGGATAGCAAGCCCTTTAATGGCGATTCAATCTTTTATCCTTTATCCTTCTAAGATCATGCCCTGTGTCTCTTATTGCTCCCCTCAATTCAATCCTTTGTTCATGAACACAACTTTTCCAAGGCAAGCTTCCTATATTGTGTTGTGTCGGTAGCTAGTAATAAGGATAGATGTATATAGTTTAATAATGCTCAGAAAACTGCTTATTACAACAAATCCAGTTAATAGATTTGCTTCTATTGTGTTGTGGTACAAATTGGGCTTCTTTCATGGCTATGTCACAGGGGTCCACAGATTACTAATTGAGGACTCAGTTCAATCATCACAAAAGAACCAACATGTAGAAAATTTTAAAAAGAAGCAGATTTGTGTCCTTGGGAATTGTTAGATGACTGAGCTCATTTGCTTCCACCTTTAACACTCAAGTGTCTTACCATGACAAATTAATCTGGGACCAACAGACACTACGTGATCAATGGGATCAAAATAAATGGCATTCCACTACATCCTATGTTATTATATTCATGTTTTAATAAGATGAATGATGGCCTTGCAGCACCAGTAAGAAACACAAAAAGTCACTTTTCCCCACAAATCATCAATTTTCTGAAAAGAGAGCATGTTAAGTGGCTGAAGTACAAACTCTTTGCTATGTTACCTAAGAGCCATTTCACCTACTCTGCGATTCCAAGTCATGCTTGTAATTTTACACACATTAAGTTCCACTGACAGAGGAAAGCAAATGGTCTAATACAGAGAGAGAAAAAAAAAAACAAAACCTTACCCCATGAACATTTCAATGACCTGAATGAAAGTAAGTATATTACTTGGCTTTTTATGTGCCTCTGATTATTGAATGTTTGTGAATCCCAAATTCTGTGAAGCAATCTTCTATTTGGAGATATGTATCTATAAATAATGTTTAACGTATTTTTTTAGAAATAATAAAAGAAATTCACAAACTACCTCTCAGTCCATATTTGACTTAAAAGACATCATTAGAATTTAGGCCATTATATACCATGTTTGACTAAGTATGTTCTTTTTTTGTCTACGTAGATATATATCAATAGCCAAAATGCCTTTGTTTTCTTTATTCGTTCCTCAAAGTCAGACCATTTGTCCATGGTAGACTATTTTTTGTCAGTCTGCTAAATGTTATAAGAAAGGCATTCATTTTTTCCTATATAAAGAGTATTACAATAAAGCAGGGGCGGCGCCTGTGGCTCAGTCGGTAAGGCGCCGGCCCCATATACCGAGGGTGGCGGGTTCAAACCCAGCCCCGGCTGAACTGCAAAAAACCAAAAAAAAATAGCTGGGCGTTGTGGCGGGCGCCTGTAGTCCCAGCTACTCGGGAGGCTGAGGCAGGAGAATTGCCTAAGCCCAGGAGTTGGAGGTTGCTGTGAGCTGTGTGAGGCCACGGCACTCTACCGAGGGCCATAAAGTGAGACTGTCTCTACAAAAAAAAAAAAAAAAAAAAAGAGTATTACAATAAAGTAAACTGAAATTAAGTATTTTATTTTGAGAATGCCAAAAATTAAAATTCCGTATTTTTAGTTACTAAAAAGTCATGATATTAAAGATATACATTTTATTTGTAGAAAATGCATCTCTTTCTCCAGTTATCCCATAGGGATTTTGAAACTAGTCTAACAATTATACAACAAAATTATAAAATAAAATTCCATTAATTAGGGAGATCAGTATGAAGTAGCTGGAATTTACAGATGGGCAAGATGTCTGATTGAATTTACAGGCAATACAGATTGGCTGCAGATGGTAGGCATCTGGTCCAGAATTTAGATTTCATGCCATTTTTGGTTGTTTTTTTTTTTTTTTACTTTTAAAATTCCATTTCCCAAATTCTTATTTTGTGAGGCAAACTCCTCCTCTCATCTAAACCAGATCTCACGACTTCTGTATTTTACAATTACTTAACAGTAATTTTTTATCCACGGGAGGACCACATTCGCCATCTTCAATACCTGGTAATTTGATACTGTTTATGCTTATTAAATTACTTTGGGGACAACTATCATTTGCTTCTGAAAACAGGGTCCCCTACTTCAACCTGGCAGTGAGGTAATCCATTAAAATTTGACACTTTTGAAAGAATTCTATTATCATTAAAATAATCAGAAAGAGAGCCGTGCCTGTGGCTCAAAGGAGTAGGGCGCCAGCCCCATATGCCAGAGGTGGAGGTTTCAAGCCCAGCCACAGCCAAAAACTCCAAATAAAAATAATAATAATAATCAGAAAGAAAATATCATGTGTTATATTTTCAGGGTTATAAAATATTTAAATATAATTAGCACACAATATTTAGACAGGAGGATTACTCAATTTGTTAGATTAGCTTCTAAGCCTCACCTTAAACAGACGATGTTAAACCCATCAAGTCAAGTTTCTACTAATACATACATCTGAATGAAAACTGAAGTATTCAATTAAAAGTCCAAAAACTTTACATTATTCACTCTAAAGCCAGCACAAAATATCATAGAAGAAAAGAAAAAAACTTTGTAGTTACAAATTGGAGCTTTCAAGTTAAGTCCTTGAAGATTATATCCTGGTTTTATTATTTACTGAAGTTTTATTATTTACATATGAACTTGAGAATAAGTTCCTGCCTAAGGCTCTTTCTGCCTTTGTTTCCTTAGCTTAAAATGGGTCGGATCAATTAAGGTCTTAGTTGAATGTAGCACAACCCACTCTGACTCGTTAAAGCAGAAATGCATTTGTTGGAGCAGAGATCAGAAAATGTTTTCTCTTTTAGCCAGAGACTTAATGTTTTAAACTTTGTGGGTTACATGGCCATTGTCACAAACCTTCAACACTGACTTTGTAACAATAGCAGCCCCAGAGAATGTGTAAATGAAGGAGTGCCACTGTGTTCTAATAAAACTTTATTTATAAAATCAGGCACCTCTGTGTTCACAAAGATATTATGTATCTCATAGAATCTTCAAGATTTCAGGGATGTAGGTGCAGGATTCAAGCTATAAAGCCAATTTCAATAGCAATGACCTCTGATTAATGCATTTATGAGCAAGGTCCTACTGCCCTGGCTCCAGGAAAGCATAATTTGCATCTTGGACCCTGAGCAAAAGAAACTACGATTAGAACCAAACCCACAATTTGTAACTCCTTTTACTCTATTCCTTTGCCTGCAAAAATGGGTTCAACACAACACTGCCTGTTTTACCTTGCTCTGTCCTAAGAGTGCATCTCATTAAAGAAAAGTAGATAATAGACTAAAAAGAACAAAGACAAGTTTTTGGATTTTGCTTCAGGAAGTGTTGACCCATGATGGCAAAAATTAACAAAATATAATAAATATGTTTAAAATAGACTGTGGCCACAAAATGGCAAGAATTTAGTACATAGATAGATAAGAGAATAGTGCCTCATAGTATGAAATAAGGAATGCACATAATACATATTTATTATTTAAAACACTACCTCTACTTTGTGCTCATTAATAGTTAGATATTATTATATGGAATTTGAAAAGGTCCAGTTTTACTTTTGTTTTAAAAATAAGCCACCATAGCATTACATTTTGGAAAAATGAGGGGAATCAATTAGATCTTCGAGAACAAGGTAGCGTGGACCCACTCGAATGTGTTCTGAGAAAACAAAAACAAGACAAAAACAAAAGCTTGCTATTCCTACTTCCCCCAACCCAAAGGCATCTTCTACTCTCTGTAGTGCACATATTAGCAGTGATGATAGATGGGTAGGTGACATATTTGAAAATGGGGCCCAGTCTATTTAAATAAATAAATAAATAAATAAATAAATTCGCTGCTTTCCTCTCTTCCCTGACCTGACAGCTGAGCTGCAGAGGGTGCACTTTCAGAACAGTCTTTCATCAGATTACAAGGAATCGGCCAAGCAAAAGTGACGTTGCTGTTTGGAAAGCAAGGGCCCTGAGCATGCCAACTCACGTCTTGCTATTACTGTTTTACACATCTGTTTCCTCCACCTTATGCCTCACCCGCCTTCTCTTGATTTTGAATATGTTACTGATTTGTTCACTGGTCTTAATTTACGTTCTTACTGTATTTTGTTACAACATTCCTCTTTTCAAAATCCTCCATTGATTTTTAACCTCATTCAAAGTAAAAAAGGTAATGCCTGGGAACTAACTATTAGGGTTATGTGGCCTGGTTACTGCCCCACTCTCACCTCCACCCACGCCTCCTGCATCAGACTGCAGCTTTGCCCTCCTCACAGCCCCTCAAGCTCCAGGGCCTCAGGACCTTTGCACTTTCTTCCTCTTTGTCTGAAATACTTATTTTGTATGGCTCCCTCCTTTCCTTCAGAAATGGATTTAAATGTCACTTTCTTATACTTCTCCTATTCTCCATCTCCGTTTTGTTTTCCCTTTACATTTTCACTCTTTAACTATAATCATTATTATTTTTTATCCATTCCCTAACTAGAATGAAAGCTCTATGAGGTCGAAATTTTTGCTTATTTATTTTCTTGTGTCCCCTATAAATGTGCCTGAGACTTAATAGATTCTCCAAAGATATTTGTTTAATACATTAATAAACACATAAGTAATTATCTTTCAATTGCTAAACTCATTCATTATTTTTGAGAACTGAGGCTCTGCTCTCCTGTGTACCCCTAAGTCCTCTGTATTTTTTTTAGCTTTTTTTTCTTCTTGCAGTTTTTGTCCGGGACTGGGTTTGAACCGGCCAACTCCGGCATATGGAGTCGGCACCCTACTCCTTTCAGCCACAGGTGCCATCCAATATAGTTCCTAGAACTATTATTGTCTTTGCTCTAACTAGTGTGTTTGACCTCTACTAATGCATCAGAAAAAAAAAACATTGTATTCAATTTGAGGACCCATGAATAAATAGACAGGCAGGTACCCATTTCCTCATTACTGACTACAATTTTGCACATGATTGTAGACCTTTTGTGTTCTTCAGGAAAGCCCACATCCGAGAAGACAAAGTGAACTAAGAGAAATATGTGCATTCAAATGCATTGACTCTGATTGTATGTGTTACACATATATCTCGTGTCATTGAAACTACATATTTAAAAGAATATTTTATGAGGAAACTAAGACTCAACTTGCTGAATTAAATATATCGAGTTAAGAGAACAGGTTAATCCATGTTCTTCCCACCTCATCACACTGCTTCTCATAGGACGGACATTAGACGTCAATCAAAATATTGTAAATATACATGATACACACAGGACACAGCGTTAAAAGGTGGAGACAACTTGTTTTGTAGTCAATATTGGACAGACTCATTATATTGTTACCTCTGTTAACTTGTTTTCAAGCTCAATTAAGTTAATAAGCAATACGTTGAAATCAGCAAAGGAGATGGCCTAATGAGCATAAGCATCATTGCACGTTACACCACAGAAAAATATAAGTCCTTAAGAGTGTCAAGCTAAGGTTTTTTTCCAAAAATACTGCCATTTTGCTCCACCAACCTGCACATGTGTCGTAATGCCCTAGAGATCAGTGTTTGAGAATATGTTAACGGACCCCTACTGGTCATTCCTCATCAAATCCTCACAGAGGAACCCACAGACCCACCGGTGTTTTCTTTTCAGTCACAAAAATTGTTAGAATGTTCCCTGAATATGTCCATTTGTGTTCCCATCCTTTGAAGAAAACATTTAGCTTTTCTTCACTTTTAGCTTTGTAAAAAATATTCCTTGGGGAAGGCCAGGCTTGAGGGGATTGAGGGGAGGAAGTCAGCTGAACGTGTCTGCAGAGAGGATGAGCAAACAAAGACTGGTGTGAGCCAGGGGCTCTTGCTGAACACGGCTTTCAATTTCTTCATTTTAAAACCATTAGGGGAAGACTGGGAATCAGATTGCTGAGCACTTGAGGGACCTAACTGGACTAGGCAGAAAATGGAAACATCACATTATTTGCCTTTTTTCCCTTCCATTTTTGTGAAAGCTATGCTTTCCCAACTGTAATTTTCAAGGGAAATGTTTTGAAATGTCTATGACAGCACTATTTTTGATATAAGAGGTGACACAACCAACAGATACCCAGTAATTTCTATACCTCTGGGATTCAAAATGCTCTGATTTTTCTCTAAGCAATGGCGTTAAACGTTTTTTTATTTTTTAAATTAAATGCTGTTTTAAAGAAATAAAGTGACTTAAAATGTATTTTCATCTTTTCTAAGATAAGTTCAGGCTAATTTCTCTGAACCTGAAAACAGCGGATAAAGCAACTGAATGTCTCACTACATGTGAAGACATAACTACATCTGTACTTACCTGTGTGTGTGTGTGTGTGTATGTGTATTCAAGATTCTTCTGAATTTGAAACCCAAAGAAGCAATTAAAATATACAATTATAGTCATACTTTGATTTTAATTATTTTAATTTCCTGGTAAATTAAAGAAACTGCACACATAGACAGAACTGTATCATGTATCATTGTAACTAGCAAGAGGCCTGGCTCATCTCATCCAGTTTTGTCTACGGTTTTGTTTATCTTTATTCCTGAATGCATCACACTCACAGCTCTGATTTCTCTGGAGGTCTAGAGAATGTTTTTACCATTCTATTTCCTAATTTCTTTCTTTACCAATCCCCTAAAAGATCACAAGCACATTATCTAGAGAAGCTCTATTTTCTCATTCATCTTGGATTCTAACTTTCAACATTAACTAAGTTGTTCCCTATTACTCTATATCACTTAAGGCCTATACCTTTTTTTTTTTTTTAACAGCTATTCATTTCAAACCCTACCTAAAACAAACAAACAAAAATGCATGTTTTTATGCAAGTATATTCATTTTAAGGTTAAAAGAATCAAAAGAGCAGTGGAGACAACACTAGAAAACCTCAATTTCGCTGGATTTCTCACTCACCACGGGATTTAGTCCTAATTATCTAAACCCTCTGAGCTTGGGGATGAAAGCTGTATGGAAAGAAATTTAATCAGTATCAAATGAGAGGTGTGAAACAGGGAGAGAGATATGGAGGAGCAGAGATAGACAGAGACTCTCCCACCCCCGTAGTTTTGGAGAGAATAATTATAACACATCTTTCCAGAAAACACAATTAATCAATATGTCGGCCTTTGCCAGGTCCTTATTTCCACAATTTCAAGACTAATTAATCATGACTAGTTCTCCAGGAAGCCCAAACAGTCACTCAAGAAGTTAACCGTGCTTAAACCGTGGGCCCAGGGGTACCCAGGCTGTGACTTATAGAATTTGCTTAAGCTGTATATGTCCAATTTCTCCTATGAACGTTACATCTAGTAAGAAATCAGCAAGCTGTATTTCTAACCTTCAAAGAAACTTTTCAAGAAATATCTGTGACTTGGTGCTTTTTGGGTTATGACAAGTAACACATTTTCCACTCTAACAAAAATGACAAGGGTGAATAATATGCGATCACAAACATAAAACCACCAGCATTATAGAAACGAATACCTATATTTAATGATTTGGCCAGGAGAAATTAAAGAAGTTGAGAGCATTAATGTGTTTATTTGTTTGGCTGTTTCGGAGTTTTGTGCCTCACACTGTGGAGGTATTGAGTCTCATCAGTTGACTGGCCAAAGGTACATGTTATCTCTTAAGTTATTTGTTTCCCTAAAGCCTGCACTGATACTCTGGGCCTTTGTACAAAAGTTTTTGTTATCTATGAGAACTCTGGGTTTTACACATACAGATATAACAAGGGTTCCCATAGAAAGGAGGAAGGAGGGAATATATTGGTGTAGTAATGGTTGAATGAAAAAAACAAAGCTAAGTAGTTCATAGCAGACTGTAAAACAGTGTAAAACTGCTTTAAGGAGACAGAATTGTTCATAGGAATATAAAGATTGATCAAAATTCGTCTAATGCAAGTCTGAAGAAAAAATGTATAACATGCAAAATATCAGTTTTCAGCCCCGGAAATACAGTAAAAAGAAAAGCATGGTGGCAAATGTCAGGGTCCACAGACAGTGCTCAGGAGAGAAACCACCCCCAGGCCATTCATCCTCATTGATGAGATTGTATTTGTATTATTATGATACTTGATAGAAGCTAGGAATAGTTTTAAGCATTTCACATGCATCCATTTACTATGTAGCAAATTATTATCATCCCTCCCATTTTACTACTGAGCATGCCAAGGGATTAGAAAAGTTAAATAATTTGTCTAGGGTTACACAGCTTATTGATCAAGCTGAGATTTAACAGCTGAAATAACTGTTAATAAAAATTAACTTTGCAATACAAAACTTAAATTTTGCTCCATGCCACCTAAATTTCTTTGTTTTCATTCCATATGAAAACAATCAAATAATTTGTGGTTGATTTTGGTTTTCAACATCTTTATCTTATACAATTATTCTGTTTTTACATTTCTAATTATAAATTAGTGGATTAGCATTCTAATCATAAACATCAATCCTGTGACTTGGTGACTGGAAAGCTGCCGCAGGGACAGAGAGATTTGTTATAATGTGATGAAAAACTTGAATTCTGAGGCTTAAGATTTACCAAATGATGATCTAGTAATAATTTGGTCAAGTAGTTTTCTGAGATAGAAAAACAAGGTATAAGAAATAAACTAAAAAATGACTTAATTGCTTTTTTGAGTCAGAAACAAAAAATAAAGGGGAAGAGAGGGCCTGGTGAAGAAACGATGGTCTGGAGTTTGAAAGCTAATTATTTTATGTAACATACTGCTTTTGAATTATTTTCCGTTCAAACCATCCATCCCCACAATATAAAGAATATTTTTTGTTGGTTCTCATTGAAATTCTAATAGTTGACTTCCCTTCTTTAAAATGTAACAACACTTTAGTAAGAGATATGAAACTGGTAACTAGCAAAGGCTTATGGGTAACCCTGCAGAAGCTCGGAAGAACAAAATGAATTATAAAACACGATTTTATTCCTGATACTGTGGGTTTGGACACTTGATGTGAGACACGAGAAAAAGACTCTTGAGAAAGGAGATGAAGAGTCTTCCTAATGTCTTTCAGGCATTGAAGACATTCAGTTTTGGTCTTTGGGCCGTGAACTGTATCTATTATCACTCACTAAAACATCAAGCCAAGCTGTTTTAGGCTCTTGCAACAATTGACAGGCATTCTCCACCATTTATTAACGGTTAATGGTGCACCCCTCAGTTCTTGCATTTTATGTATTAGTGACTTAACAATTAGGAAGAAAAAGGAAGAATGGCAAGAACAATAAAAATAAACTCCATAAGAACTACACACTTGATCTAAAGCGTCTCACCATGTTGACGGTTTAATACTGGACAGTTAAGGGAGACAATAAGCTTCCAGAAATGGCTTGGTTTGGTTGGATATCAGGAAAGCATGAAAACAGAATATTCACTCTGTACTGAATGAAAATAATGTCACTGGATAACAACTTAAATACAAACATAAAATTCTGCTCTTCTTATCTATTTAGCAATAGGCCCTTTGGTTATTCTGGGGACAAGGTTATTACAATAGGGATGATGGACGAGCTGGGGAAACTTCATGCTATTTTGAAGCGTGTGTGAAAAAGATCTTTGTGGTGGGACTCACCCAAATATCATTCAAAAATTGATTTTTGTAAATTGCTTTGTATATTGTATCAACCATACCACAGTCATTCCATGGATATAATACTACAAAATGAGACAAAATGAAACTTTGGATCTTGGAGTGAAAGGACGCTGCATAATTGTTCTATATATAGGTACAAGACACATACTTCACATCATCACAAGCCCAGAGGAACAAATATCTCCTTGAGAATGATTAGGGTGGGTCCTCTAGGAAACACTCAGAAAGAAACACAAACAGGCAAAAATTTCTTTACCTCTAGAATTTTATAGTCATGAAAGCTCAACTAGTAGAAAGGGTTTAGGAAGGAAGGTCCACATGGATATGAATATAGATATAAATGTGGATGTGAATCCAGATCAACGTACCTGCACATACATGAAACGCCAGTGGATTATCTAACGTGAGAGACGAGGACGGAATGTTTGTTGATAAAATATCTGAGAAAGTTTCCTCTTTGATCTTATTCAGCTTTCAATTTAAATTATGTTTTAATTTGAACCCATTTTATAATCTAGTTCAAATTAATTTTTTGAACAGAATAAAGTTCAAAACTTTGTTTTATGTCTTGAAACATTTATAACATATAAACATAACATATAAAATATAATATATAATATATTAACATATATAATATAAGGTATTAATACATATATACAATATAATATACATAATATATTAACATATTTTATATGTTATATAAAATAATATATGTTTATATGTTATATAAAATAATATATGTTTATATGTTATATAAAATAATTAAACCTTTATTTACAACCTTATATGTCAATAATATAAATATAGCATAAAAATATAACATATAATAATATAATAATAACAAATAATCTGTTGTTATTATATTAGTAGTTGTTGCATTGGTGTTTCCAAGGATGCACAATAAACAGATAGTTCATAATGCAGCTGTTAGTTTTCTAAATGCAGGGCAGTTTTAGTTTTAAATCATATATCCGAAAGTCTCATTTTCGATGGTACGTTCATAATTATCTTTTCCACATGTCTAGGTTAAACCCTGTTGTTAGCCCAACACAAAACTGCAAAGGATGTATCACAGAATTTTGAAATGTAATAGACCCTGTAAGATAGTTGTCAGTTGCAAATAGGTTCCTCTGAAAAGTAAGTAAGACATGAACAACCTTGACTTTATGGTGTAATTCACATGTGTTAAAAAAAAAAAAGAATAGACCCCACTGTTTTATTAGGTATCTTTAACATGATGAAGGACTTTTACACATCATGAGTTCAAGTCACAGGCTGTTTTGGGTTGAAAGACTAATTTATTCACTTAATAAAATAAATGCATCTGAATCATAGGAGGATATGAATCCGCTCTGCTACCAGATCAGTGAGATGGATGTCTACCAGACATTCTAATCATAAAAGTCCTATGTTTCTTTGCCTTGAAAATGAGAAGTCGATGCCAATTTTACCAGCTGAAAGAAGCAAGTAGCAGCCTGCATGAAAGACTAGCAAAGTGACTTTTCAAAAATAGCAGGGAGCCAGACAGCAGAGATCCCTGTAATCCAAACAGTAGTTTATCTATAGACACATTTTACATTTACTCGGGTGTTCATTTTCTGCTAGACTCTGAGACGAATGGCCAGTAGCATCACATATCTAAAAACCCATGCAGAAAACAGTCTTTAAAATGATTATGGTATCTTCTAAGAGGGTTAAAGCTCAAAAAAAGTAGGTCAGAAACATGGACACTTCTGTCTTGTGCTAGCAGGTTTACTTAATGGGAATGGTAGAGAATTCTTACAATGCCACAGGGAGTTATTTGGAGCAGTGTCCTACTTACGCCCCTTAACTTTCAGCATCTTTTTACACTGTGAATAGATATTTCATTCATTAATCAACTAGTTACAGAAAGAACCCAGAAAGGTGGATCTTGGCATATCAGCCTTGCTTTACCTTTCTTTTTAACTTGAGACCTGTTTCTTAAATTTTGGTATATAATATGTTCCACATCTCTGATTTTTTATATTAAAAACTGTGCTTCAAGTGGTTAGTGAGAATGATGTGAGAGGGTACAGGTGTATCTACCTGGACCAAGGTGGGCACTGAGTGTCTACTCACTGACTGTGTATTCATTCCTCTGATGTCCATTGGCACATTTTGCTTTGAAATTTTCAGAAGATAACACAATTCTTCCACTGCGATTATTACAGAATGAAAGGTATATTTCTTCTCTGTTCTTTTCTGTTATATCCATGAGACAATGTGCAAGCAGGTGGAAATATATATGCTTTATATAAGCACATGAAGGCCTATAAATAATATCTTCTCTACAGTTCTGCAGTTTTGTTTCAGGGGCATTTCAGAAGGTGACAAATATCCTTTCTTGAATCAGATACTTTGAAAAGAGTACAATCTGTAAGAACAGTTGAGGAGAAAAAACAATCTACATCATTGGAAGGCCTGAGTCAAAAGATTACGGGCTTTCTACTTGAATAAGATGCCAAACATTTATTCCCCATGTGTTAAGAATTTTCTTTTTTTCTTTTTTTAACATATACATGTGTTTATTTGGTACTATGTTATTTTCAATGTTCCTGAGACTTCTTTTTTTTTTTTTTATTAAATCATAGCTGTGTACATTGATATGATCATGGGGCATCATTCACTAGCTTTATAGTATTCATGAATTTAGCCAAATTAAAAAAGCTTAGATAATTTTCAATGAGAAGTACAGACATTCTATAAACAGCAAAACTTACTTACTGATGTACCTTACGGAAATGTTGCTTTACTAAATACAATGGGTACTTGTAAATTCTTGGACGAGAGGGTAAAGTACTTTGACACAGTGAATGAGGATGGAAGAGAGAATAGGTAAGCTTGATCCTTAACTAATTTGGAAGGCGCAGTGGCTCATGCCTGTAATCCCAGCACTCTGAGAGGCCGAGGGAGGTAGATTGCTTGAGCTCAGGAGTTCAGGACCAGCCTGAGCAAGAGTGAGACCCCCATCTCTACTAGGAAGGAAGGAAGGAAGGAAGGAAGGAAGGAAGGAAGGAAGGAAGGAAGGAAGGAAGGAAGGAAGGAAGGAAGGAAGGAAGGAAGGAAGGAAGGAAGGAAGGAAGGAAGGAAGGAAGGGAAGGAAAAGAAAAGAACTGACGTTACTGTGACCTATGATGCCATAGCACCCTACAGAGGGTGTCAAAGTGTGACTGTCTCCAAAAAAAAAAAAAAAAAAAAGGAACTGAAAAGAATCAATTTGACTTTTCCCCTCATAATGTCACTATGTACATCTTAATTTTCATGGACACTATGTAAGCAGGTCTTATTAATAAACCATTTAATGAATGAAATACTTGAAACTCAGAAAATTTCAATATTTTTATCAAGCTATGTACATAGCTAAAAATTAGGGAAATCTGGAATTGAAGTAATTCCTCTTTGATTTATTGTTCTTTAAATTCAGTCCAAAACAAAAGATTAAATATACAAAAGGTTCCTTAACTTTACCTCTCTATGTGCTCCATGGCAGTCTCATCATCTCCTGGGTGTTCACAGAAGACCCTATAGTGCCTCACACAGTGAAGAGAGCAAAGGCACCCTCTGAGGTCTAAGCCTAGCTGGACGAGGGAAGATTATGAAGATCTCATAGTCAGAGACTATGACTACGGAAGATCTCAACATTTTTTACCACACTTAGAGTAGGTGAAGAAGGTTTTTTCTCCTGTTGAAACAGCTTAAACAATAGGCATCTTCATTTCTTATAACAGCTACATACATCCAAACATACATTTCTCTTATGCTTTACTGGCTACACGATTCTTATTTCCGTATTTGTTCTATTGCTGTTAGATAAACCTCTATTCATCCTCCTGTAGCTATTAAATGTCATCTTCTATGGAGACTTCCCTCTTTCTCTCACACTGTTAGTAAGAAAAAAAAGTCTAGCTATGTTGCTCTAGAATTCAACTATACCTTTAATTGTAATCTTTCATATATCGCACTGGAGTTGGTTGTAGGTTTATATGTCCATTCTCCTATTATTTTCAGATTGACTTGAGAAGTAGTTCTACAGCACAAAGTAGCCATTCCTGAAATATAATTTCATTAAAATGGGAAACATTATGTTATATTACATACAGCATTAATAAGTTAACAATTTAATAATAATTGTTACTTGATAAATGCTCTTGAAAAAATACATCAGAGTATTTTCAGTTGTACCACTAAATTGGGTGATTTTTAGTGTTTTTTTTTTTTGTTTGTTTACGTGTACTTTCTAATTTCTCAATGCTGATATATTACTTGCACTCTGAGTAGAGATAGTCCAGATGCTTACATCAGATCAGTCCCTGAACAAACTCTGTATGAAACTGTGCCCTGATTTACCTCATTAATTCAAAATGTAAGAAATACATGAGAACTTTGACAGAGCATAAGTTGAGTGGACGATAGAGACTAATATTGGGACAAGAAAAAAAACAAACCTTTGCGGAAAGGTTAAGGCAACCAAGATTATTCAACTAGGGGAAAATTACCACTTACCAATTATATAAAAGATGAAGACACATATAGATAATGATTACCAGTTGTAGCCCATCTTCCTGTAGGATTGATTTCTTTTTTTTCTTTTTCTTTTCTTTTTTTTTTTTTTTGCAGTCAGTTTTTGGCTGGGGCCAGGCATGAACCTGCCTCCCCCGTTATATGGCGCGGGCACCCTACTCCTTGATCCACAGGCGCTGCCCAGGATTGATTACTTTTAAAAGAAAAACACAGAACACAGTAGGCTAAAACTCAAGAAGAAGGAATATAATTAATCTATAATCAGGGCTTTCTTTTGTGATAATGGTGAAATTACTCTACAGATGGAATGAGGAACACATTTTGAAGCTTTATAAAAGTAGTCAAATAAATTTTAAATCTGCCTATGTGCAGGCAGTGGGGGTGGTTAGGTTCACTTTTAAAGGTCTTTTACAGTGTTTTGCTTTTATAGTATGATGGATTTTGTTGGAATAACACTTATTTCTCATAGGACACTTAGTGACTTATTCTAATCTTTCCAGAAGCCAAAAAGCCCTATCCTTTACTGACAAGTACTTTTTATTTTCTAAATCTCCAAGGTGGAAAACAGATTTCTTAAATGTAGACACTGGGATTGTAGCAATCTCACAAAGCTCTTGTGTTCTGAATTCCCAACTCACATCAAATTCATTTAATGCTCCACTAAATGTGTATCATTTCTAAAAACCAATTTTTACTCTTTAAAATCTAAGCCTTCCTTCTTTCTACAATCCACTTTGACTCCCCTACTAACAGGTTTGGTTTTAGCCACAGATAAATTTTATCCCCTGATTTATTTCTTTTTTTAATTATTTCGGATTCATTGAGGGTACAAAGAATTAGGTTACACTGATTGGATTGGTTAAAGTCTCTCTCATAATGTGTCCTGCGCCCAAAAGGTGTGCCATACACTGTGACTCCCCTTCCCCTCCCACCACCTCTCTCCCCACTTGCTCATTCCCCGACACCCCCTTGTTTTAGCTCATCTACTGCCTTCATATTAGAGTACATTGAATCTTGCTTCTCCATTCTTATGATGCTTTACGAAGAAGAATGGGTTCCACCTCTTCGAAGTACAAAAGATGTAAAGTTTTCATCTTTTTTAGTGGCTGAATATATATACCACAGCTTATTAATCCATTCATGGGTTGGTGGGCATTTAGGTTGTTCCAACATTTTAGTGATTGTAAATTGAGCTGAGTGTAAATGTCCTTATGATACAAGGATTTTTGTTCTTCTGGGTACATTCCTGGTAATGGGATTGCAGCATCAAATGGGAGGTCTAGCTTGAGTTTTTTGAGGATTCCCCATACTTCCTTCCAAAAAGGTTGTAATAGTTTACAGGCCCACTAGCAACGTAAAAGGGTTCCCTTCTCTCCACCAGCATCTGCATTGTTGAGACTTTGTGATGTGTCCACTCTCACTCTGGTTAGGTGATGTCTCAGGGTAGTTTTGACGTGCATTTCTCTGCTAATTGGTGACAATGAGCATTTTTTTCACGTTTGTTAGCCATTCATCTGTCTTCTTTAGAGAAGGTTCCATTCGTCTCTCTTGTCCAGTGATATGTGGAATTGTTGGGTCTTTTTTATTCTGTTGATTAATTTGAGTTCTCTATAGATCTGTGTTATCAAGTTTTTGTCCAATTTATAATATGCAAATATCTTTTCCCATTCTGAAGCTTTGACTCTGTTTGCTTTGATTGTTGTTTCCTTAGCTGTACGGAAGCTGTTCAGTTTAATTAAGTCTCATTTGTTTATTTTTGTTGTTGTTGCAATTGCCACGGAAGTCTTCTTCATAACATCTTTCCCCAGGCTGATATCTTCAATGTTTTCCCCACACTTTCTTTGAGAACTTTTATTGTTTTATGCCTTAGATTTAAGTCTGTTATCCATTTTAAATCAATTTTTGTAAGTGGTGAAAGGTGTGGGTCCAGTTTCAGTCTTTTACATGTGGTTATCCAGTTCTCCCAACACCATTTATTGAATAGGGATTATTTTCCCTTGTGTATGTTCTTGTTTGGTTTATCAAAGATCAGGTATCTGTAAAAGGTTAGTTTCATCTCATCATTCTCTATTCAGTTTCAAAAGTCAACGTCTCTATTTTTGTGCCAATACCATGCGGTTTTTATCACTATTGCCCTGTAGTATAGCTGAAAGTCTGTTAGAGTGATATCCCTGTTTTTTTTATTATTGCTAAGAATTGCCTTGGTTAGATGGGGTTCCTTCTGCTTCCATACAAAATGAAGAATCGTTTTTTTTCCAAATCTTGAAAGTAAGGTGTTGGTATTTTAATGGGAATTGCATTGAATTTGTAGATTGCTTTGGTTAGTATAGACATTTTCAGAATGTTGATTATTCCAAGCCATGAGCATGGTATGTTCTTCCCTTTGGTAACATCTTCTGCTGTTTATTTTCTTAGGGTTTCATAATTTTCTTTCTAGAGTTCCTTTACCTCTTTTATTTTGTCTATTCCTGTGTATTTTGTTTTATTTTTTAAGCCACTGTGAATGGAATTGTGTCCTTGATTAGCTTCTCATCTTGGCTGTTATTGGCATAAACAAAGGCTACTGATTTGCAGACATTGATTTTTATATCCAGAGACATTGCCATATTTTTTTATCTCTTCTAGGGGTCTTTGGGTTGAGTCTTTGGGGTTCTCTAAGTATAAGATCATATGATCATCAAAGAGTGAGAGTTTGACCTCCTCTGCTCCCATTTGAATGCCCTTTATTTCCTTCTCTTGCCTGATTGTATTGGCTAAAACTTCTAGCACTATGTTGAATAGTAATGGCGATAGAGGACAACCTTGTCTGGTTCCAGTTCTATGTGAAAACGCTTTCAGTTTTACTCCATTCTGTATAATCTTTGCTGTGGGTTTTCTATAGATGGCTTCAATCAGATGCAGAAAAGTGCTGCCTATGCCTAAATTCTTAAGTGTTCTAAATAGAAAAGGATGCTGAATTTTATTGAATGCTTTTTCTGCATCTATTGAGAGGAACATATAGCTTTGGTTTTTGCTTCCCTTGATATGGTGAATTGCATTTATGGACTTGTGTGTGTTAAACAGGCCTTGCATCCTTGGAATAAAAACTACTTGATAGTGATGAATGATTATTTTAATATGTAGCTATAATCTATTGGCAAGGATTTTATTGAGAATTTTTGCATCTATCTTCATTAGTGAAATTGGTCTGAAATTTTTCTTTTAATTGGGTCTTTTCCTGGTTTTGATATCAGGGTGATGTTTGCTTCATAGAACATGTTGGGGAAGATTCCTTCCTTCTCAACTTTTTGGAATAATTTCTACAGTATGTATAAGTACATACATTGTCATGTATAAGTTCTTTTTTGAAGGTTTGATAGAATACTAGTATGAAGCCATCTGGACCAGGGCTTTTTTTGTTGGGAAATTTTTTTATTTCTTCAATCTCAGTTCTTGAAATCAGTCTGTTCAAGAGATCTATTTCTTCTTGATTAAGTCTAGGGAAAGGATGCAATTCCAGGTTTTGATCCATTTCCTCCTCATTGTCAAATTTCTGGGCATACAGTTTATTGCAGTACTCAGAGATGATCTCTTGTATCTCTGTGGCATCTGTTTTTATTTCCCCTTTATGATTTCTGATTGTAGTTACTAGAGATGTTGCTTTTCTGTTTTGACTTAATGTGGCCAAAGGTTTATCGATTTTATTTATTTTTTTTTCAAAAGCCAGCTTTTGTTTTGTTAGTTTCCTGAATGATTCTTTCGTTTTCAATTTCATTCATCTCTGATTTAATTTTGGTTATTTATTTTTTTCTGCTGAGTTTAGGATGAGATTGTTCTTCTTTTTCCAGTTCCATAAAATGGTTTATGAAATTGTTGATGTGCCCTCTTTCTGTTTTTTATATATAGACATCTAAATTTTCCTCTTAAGACTGCTTTTGCTATATCTCACATGTTTTGATAACTTGTGTCTTCGTTGTTATGTTTAAGGACTTTTCAATTGAAAAGTCTGCTGTCAATTTCCTCTTTTATCTCTTCCTGAAATAAACTATCATTCAGCATAAGGTTGTTTAATTTCCAAGTCTTTGTGTGGGGATAAACGTTTTTGTTGGAGTTGAAGTCCACCCTAATTGCCTTGTGGTCCGAGCAGATACAAGATATAATTGCTGTTTCTTTAATTTTGCTGAGGTTTGATTTGTATCCTAGGATGTGGTAAATTTTGGAATGCATACTATAGGCTGATGAGAAAAGTGTGTATTCCTTACCTTTGGGTTGGTGTGTTCTGTTCTATTAATCACATTTGTTCTAGGGTCATATTTAAGTCCTTTGTATCTTTGTTTAAAGGCTCTGTCCAGTTCTGGCAGAGGGGTGTAAAAAGTCCCTAACTATTATAGTGTTATGGGATATCATATTGCTCAGACCCATCAACGTCTGTTTCATAAATCTGGGAGCATTTTAGCTGGGTGCATAAGTATTTAAAATGTAAATGTCTTCTTGTTGTGTTGTTCTTTACACCAGAATAAAGTGCCCATTTTTTCTTTTTGTAACTTTAGTTACTTTAAATATACATGTATCTGAAAATAAGATTTCAACCCATCCTTTCTTCTGATTTCCATTTGCTTGAATTATTGTTTTCCATCCTTTAATCCTGAGTCTTGATTTGTCCTTCAAGGCTAGGTGTGTCTCCTGGAGACAGCATATGGATGTCTTGTGCATTTTTAATCCAATCAGCCAGCCTATGCCTCTTCAGTGGTGAATTTAGTCCATTTACATTTATTGAGAAAATTGAGAAGGGTGGTAGAGTTCTATTCATCTTATTTTGTGAAAGTCTGTTGTGTAGTTTTATCTTTTGCACCATTGTGGAAGGTAAGTTTTGATCTTTATCTTCTGGGTGTTTACTTTCTTGGTGGTCCATTGTTGTGATCAGTATTGAAAATAGGTCCATTTATTTCCTATAGTGCTAGTCTTATCATGGAAAATTCTTCAGTGCTTGTTTATCCACAAAAGATTTGATTTATCCATCAATTTCAAAGCTTAGTGCATCAGAGTAGAGAATTCTGGGCTCAAAATTATTTTGTTTAAGAATGTTGAAGGATCACCATGCTCTTCTGGTTTAGAAGGTTTTAGTTAAAAAGTCTGCTGCCATCCTAATGGTTCTGCCTCTGTAGGTCAGTTGGCACTTATTCCTGGATGTTTACAGAATTTTTTCTTTCATCTTGACTTTGTACAGATTCATTACGTGTCTTGGAGAGACTCTGAGTTGATATGACCTGGGGTTTGATATCCATCTGAAAGGAGTGTTTTGGGTCTTTTTTTTTTTTTTTTTTTTTTTTTTTTTTGTGCTTTTTGGCCGGGGCTGGGTTTGAACCTGCCACCTCCAGCATATGGGACCGATACCCTACTCCTTGAGCCACAGGCGCCACCCTGTTTTGGGTCTTTAGTAAAACTTGGGAAGGTTTCATTTATGATTGTATCCAGTAGGGCTTCCATTCCTATGGGACAATCTTCTTCCCCTTTTATTTGCATGTTTGAATGCTTTGTGGAGCTTCATAGCTAAACACCTGCTCTTCCTATGCTCTCTACTTTTTGTCTCTTTAAGTATCTAAGTTAATTTGAAAACTTTATCCTCTAGCTCTGAGGTTCTTTCTTCTCCATGGCCTAACCTAACTTTTAAACTTTACACTGTATCTTTACATTCCCTGATTGTCTCCTTCATTTCCTTAAGCTCTGCCATAGCCTTTCCATATTCAACATATCTCTCGTCCAACTTCTCATCCAATCTGTTTATTGTCTTTATAATCCATATTTTAAATGTCCTTTCTGTCAAGTCTGTTAATTCTTTATAGGTGGAGTCTTCTGCAGTGCTGCCTTATGGTCACTTGGAGAAGTTTCTTTGTTTTGGTGTTTTATGTTGCCTGAATTTTTCTGTTGGTTCCTCTCTTGTTCCTTCTTCCTGTTCACTTCCTTGTCCTCCTTTTTCTTTCTCAATCCATCCTTGTTTCCAACAAAAGGCATTGCTCTTGATGACAGCATATTGTAATATGTTACCTGGACACTAGGAAGCACTATCTTTGTTTTAGGAGGCAGAGAGCACAGCCAGAAATCTCTATGGTCCTTATTCCAAACTTAGTTGACTTCTATGATCACCTGATTGTTTTTTCAGCATTCAGACACTGCTAGGTTAGGATCTTAAAGCTCACAAGAATCATTCAGGGGAAGGTCTCATAGTGCCTGCTGACTCCAGTTCCTGTGGGGTGCAAGAATCCCTCAGCCTATATCAAAGGGTGGAGTTCTGATTTGGCAGGCAGAATTAAGATGGCCATACTTTAGGACCCTGCTAAGACCTTCCCACTTGGCAACCCGCTGGCAACCTTCCTGCATGGAAGCCTGCTGGCCACCAAGACCTTCTCATTTATTAGTACTTGCTTTGGGAAAACAAAGAATTAGTACTTGGTTTGGGAAAACAAAGCAATACTTTCAATAATTTGACCAAGAAGAGAAATATGCAAATCATAGGGTTATTTAATTTCTACATGACTGTGAATCCCGATCCTCATCCAAGCTGTCTGCGTCTTTTCCTTCTCTATTTCACAGAAAAACTCAAAAAAAAAAAAAAAAAAAGTCAGCATGCATAACTGATAGTTCCTCCCTCCTATTCACTATTGCATCAACTTCGGTAGGATTTTCTCACCATTCCTGCAAACATGGAGGTCCCTATTTTCTATGTCTGATATTTATCAGAAGTCTCTGATGCATTAGTCCTGGCCTCCTCTTTGAAACTCTCTTCCGTTGGCTTCTGCAACACCTCCGTATTTCTGCTCCTTTCCTGGGTGCCAACGGCTTCCTCTCCGTCTTTTTTTCTAGCTCTTCCTCATGCAGGTGACCTCTGACCACAAGGCACAGACACATACATTGGAAACCCCCACATTTTAACCCAAGCCAAGTCCTTTCCAGATATTTATGTTCAATTGTCTAGTCAACATTTTTATAAGTCAACTTACAAAAATATAATAAGCATAACCTGTTCAAACTGACTCCTAAAATCTACCCCGAACCTGCTCCACCTGTAACTTTTCCCAGCCACATGACACCCTAGTTGTAGACCACATTTTCTATTTTTCCTTACACGTGGGTGTACATGCTTGTCTAAATGTGAGCTGCTGGAATGGATGCATGTAACGTGTATTACCTCTAATCTACCACTTTAAAAACAATTGCCCTGTACCCCACATATGCATGAATGTATTCATGATCTATGTGTATATGACTTAATAAAAAAAAAAAAGAAAAGAACAGACGGAAAGACCAGATACCTTATTGTAGGAGAGGAAAAGAGATGTGGTAGATAATTTTCTATTTACATAAATATAGTTTAATTGCAACTTACTTTATTTTTAAATTCAGAGAAGCTAAAGGGATGTTCTCCATGTCTGTGACGAGGAGAACACAAACAAACAATTTAAGATGGGTATTTACATTTTCTGGAAATCTGAGAAATAAACTCCCTAACATAACACACATAAAAAAATAAAAATAAAAATAAATAAAAACAATCCCCCTGGACACTCTCATTCTCCTTTTTCCCTCACGGGGAATGAGAGCAACTTTGACAATAAAGCATGAAGAATCTTTGAACTTCCTTATGTTCCCTGTATCCTGAGCCCACCCTTTAATTCTGGAGACATTTTAAACTGAAAATTTAAACCAAACCTATGGCAAATACACCCCAACTGGCATTTAAATCTGGTTGTTGTATACTGTTGTAGTCTTCCCACTCTTCCCAGATTTCCACTCAATGCTCAGCTTCCCCCAACGACTGAAAACTCCAGAAAGGCTTCCTCCCATCCTGGGCCTCTGTTAGTGACTAGGCAATCCTAGCTAGTTGCAATCACTTGTCTAATTCATCAGATTTCAACTGCTCCAGATTATACGCTGTATCCAGCTCACCACCTCCTTGCTGTGCTCCCTGAGCTATGACTCTGAGTAAGGTCACGCACCAGGTATAGCTGGGTTCTCTCTTTTACCCCAGTGATTCTAGGATAGCTCAGCTGAACGATCCTTCTGGTCCACGATCTTGCTCTGCCCTGTTATTCCCTAATTACTAACAAACTTAGATCTTGATAGTGAATATGCTGTAATTTGTGGAAAGTAAAGTTGAGAAGATGAGTAATCAGA
The DNA here is from genome assembly GCF_027406575.1 of Nycticebus coucang. Classification (NCBI taxonomy): domain Eukaryota; kingdom Metazoa; phylum Chordata; class Mammalia; order Primates; family Lorisidae; genus Nycticebus; species Nycticebus coucang. The sequence goes on along the minus strand of NC_069793.1, from coordinate 98,509,488 downwards.
TGGTCAGGAAGATTTCCAATCTAGAATGTACTTCACCTAGAAATCTATTAAATTTGAAAATTCTTCAGCCTTATCCCAGGTTTAATAAATCAGAAATCCTGATTGTAGGACCCCAAAACTTATAGTTTCACAAGTCCTCCAGGAGATATTGATGCTGGTTAAAGTATGAGAATCAATGTGTAGGAGGAATTGGAATCAAAATTGGTGAGGGGGTGGTGGGTAGAGGGAAGGGGATTGAAAGGATCACACCTGTGGTGCATCTTACAAGGGTACATGTGAGGCTTGGCAAATGTGGAATGTAAATGTCTTGGCAAAATAATTAAGAAAATGCCAGGAGGGCTATGTCAACTAATGAGATGAAAATGTGTCAAATATTCTATGAACCAAGTGTATGATGCCCCATGATCATATTGATGTACACAGCTATGATTTAATAAAAAATAATAATAATAAAAAAAAATTGGTGAGGGTACACAGAATGCTCAAAAGTGTAAAGAATATTGAAAATGTTCTTTTCAATCACATGAAGGCACTGGTGGCCCACAGAAAAGTTATAAGGAGGACATAATTTCACTGGAAAAGCTCCATCTGACCCACTGGCCTCTGTCGGCACACCGGCATTCTTTGTTATACCGTGGATTACATTTGTGCCATAGCACTTATCACTCCTTTCTTACTTGTTTACCTTTTGTTTCTTTGTTTTCTCTCACTATAATGCTCCTTAAGGATATGACAATCTTTTTTGTTTTATATTGAATTGGCAGGGCTTTGAATATTACTTATTGCACATACGTAGTAGACACTCGATAAATGTTTGGAATAAATGAATTGAGGAGTGGGTCACTAGGGATGTAAAGGTGAGAGAGAAGGATGTAGGTCCTGATCTTATGGAGCTTACTTTCTGGATTGCACGACTACGTTTCAGATAGCATTTAGATCGTTACAGGGTGAGGAGAGGTAAGAGTGGGATAGGAAAACTAATCGGGATGTGCTTTCTGCCATCAAATTCAGAGATAATGGTGACCTCTAATCAAGAAATGCCAATGGGGAGGAAATTGCATTTAGGAGATAGAATCAGGAATCTTCCATGATTGACGAAATGTAAGTGGGATGAGTGAAGGTATAAAGGGATTGGATTCTGGCTTAAGTCGTGGAAGACAGGAACACCATTTGCTGAGAGAGGGAGCAGAGAGGAAAAGCAGGCAGGGTTTCAAGTACCATATGGAACATAGGAAAATATTAGCTCTTCTTTGTATGAAATTTAATAAGTACTCTGTATCTTATTTACTAATAAAATACTGCACAAAATGAAATCAGGGCTTATTGGTGAACTCGCATGTTATAATTACAAATTTCATTATAAAGAAATATATGGATACACTGAACACTGAAAGTATGAAATTCAGATCATTCAATTATTTCATTCACTAATAAAGCACTGGGCTGATGTAAGTTCATAAGAATTATAAGCCTGAGTGTATTTTTCACAGGAAACTATGAAATATCGAGGGAACTATTCTTTAGGTGTAGAATATAAATGTCTTAACACAATAACTAAGAAAATGCCGTGAAGGTTATGTTAACCAGTTTGATGAAGTATTTCAAATTGTATATAAAACCAACACATTGTACCCCATAATTGCATTAATTACATAAATCACAGCTATGATTTAATAAATAAATAAATAAAATGAAAAAAAGTAATTGCATCTATGCACATGGAAGAGAGATGAAAAGGAATTGGGAGTGTTTTGCCAAGGAACTTACTGCTAAACCAGATTCTCAGCTTGAATGAACTTTCTCAGTGAGTTTTTGTTACAGTGAAATCCTTGGGAGAAAGAAAGTCAAGGCAGAGGAAAGCCCTGGGGCCTTGTCAAGGCAGAGGAAAGCCCTCTATATACATATTAATAGAACGTAGTTTTGAAAATGCTTTCAATCCATTTGACATTGAGCCTCCAAGTGACTATGTCACCGATATTTGTCTCCGTCTGAGCATAGGAAGGACATGAAATTCTTTGGGATTTTTATGGAGATCAATCACACTTTGAGAAAGGGGACCAGGCAACACCTGACACTCTGTCTTCAAGTTTAGAATTCACATTTAAGCTGTGATTAATGGGGAAATCACATAAACATACCAAAATGTGTACATAGATAGAGCATACAAAGATATGTACAAAGTTATGTAACATAGCATACAAAGATATGCTTTCCCATGAAACTAGTTAGATATCTGAATACAGACCTTGAAAGAGTTGTACAGTGATGTAGTTGTGGTTAAAGATTGTTAGGTAAGGGTGGTTCTGATTTGGAGAAGCTAAGAAAAACTCTGGACGTGCTTTATTCAGCTTTCGGCAGCAGGGGGAGCCCGCGGGGCAGATCGCACACGCAGCAGGTCTCCCACCCTTTATACCCAAGGGGGAAAAGAAGCCAAGTGTCAGGCCTAGGTTACATATAGGTCATTAGGGCTAAGAACGCACGGCGCTCCCCAATGCCTGGGACAGTCCAAACAACTCTGTGTCAACCCACAAAGCTTTCCTAGAATTGCTTCTACTTGCATATGAAAAATGAAACACAACTTTAGCCTAAGATGAAGGGGTGAAGGGGAGAGAGAAGGGAAGGGAGGGGTGGGTCGATAGAGGGAGGGTTAGTAGGGGGACCATACCTATGGAGCACATTGCAAGTTCAAGTTGGATCTATCAGGTGTAGAAGACAAATGTCTTAATGCTGTCATTAGGTAAAGGAAGGGAAGGCTATGTTGATTAGTAGGATGTAAGCACTCCAATTTGTACAAATAATCAACACATCGAATCCCATAATGGCATAAATGTATTTATGATCTATGTACAAATGACTTAATAAAAAATAGATAAATAAATAAAAATAAGATAAAAATTTTTAAAAAAGAAAAGAATTGCTTCTAAGGCGAACACTGTAGAAGGGCTGATCAGGGTGGAAGAGCTTTGGCCAGTTTCTGAGAAATGGTTGGACCCCATTATTATTAACCTATCACAGTGCCCAGCAGTAGCTGCTAACTTGGTGAGCACCTAAAGCAGAGTTAATGTCCCACATAAGCTGCTACTCCTGAAAGCAGATGATGACAACACAATTGATAAAAATGATTGTTAAAGAATTCATCCTACACAGAAGAAACCTGAGGAAAATTGTGGGGAGACGCCACCTATGGCAGAAAGTACCAATGACAGCAGATGAAGTTTCAGGGAAAGAAGACTCATGGTCCACCATCTCCACCTCATTCACCACCCCAAAGTGCCAGTTGTAAAAGATAAAGGATTATTCTCTGTTTAGAAGAGTAAAATTGAGGTTCATCAATCTATGGTTATGCCCATTGTTACGAAACAAGAAAAACAGTTATCTGCAACATGAGAAAGCAGGTTTGAGGACCCAGATTTCCATCACAGGGATTCTGAAAAGTCTGCCAGGGTTCAGAACCCAGTCCATCAGGAAACAGACACAGAAAGCCCCATAGCTTGTTTCCTTAAGTAATAAACAAAGGTGTAAGTTAGACCAGCTTGTTTCACAAGGTTTTGAAAAGGCTTAAAGATTTTCTACGTGCCCCAAGAGTCTATTGCAGGCATGATTTGAAGTGAGTGCACATGGGGTCCACCCCCCTGTTAAAAAATCAGACCCACTCTTCGAATCCGTGCAGAAATTCTGCACGTGAATTTGTTTGAAGTTTATTTCTTGTGCCTATGAAATTTGAAAATATCTAGGACCCTTTAAACTTTCTTTCCAATTTTAAGATATGCATTTATGAGCCATAATGTTATATAATTCTTTTTGCAAAACATTCAGAGTGCCAGTGCATTGTATTGTATTTTACCCGCCACCACCACTTCCTTTCCCCTCCCCATCCTTACCCTGTGACTGCAAATTCCATCATTATTTCTTGATTATATATTTGCTCAGTATTTGTCTGTCATTCCCAAATCAACCTCAGGTTTGTAGAGAAGGCTCCAGCTGGAAAAATAAGCTTCCTGTTCAGGCCTATCCTGTTCCTAATCTGCTGCTGTTGTAAGAAATCCCTGTAGGGAATGCTTTACTTCCTATTGTTTTGCCTTTTCTGCTATACACCTCGCAAATATTAATCTCTCTTGGTCCCCGTATTCCCTTACCACCTAACTTTTTTTTTTTTTTCAGTCTAAAATGCCTGCCAGCACTTTTCACACTGCATCATGTCTGCAGGAATACTGGCCTTAGGTCAAAGCCAGAGGCTGCAGCTTGACCAGACGTGTTGCAAGGTGGTTCTCCCTCCAAACTGTCTGCAGCTGTCACCTTCTTGCGGGTCCTCAAACTGCAAATTAGTGAGTCAGCATGGGAACATGGGATGCTGTAATTCCTGTTCATTAGAAAAAGAAAAAGGAGCCTACGTGTTCTTTTCTTCCCTATCTAGAAAAATGATTAACTCATACATCGATAATCTTTCGCCAGTTTCTTTTAATGAGATTCCGATTCATATGATCAAAAATCACAGCAGAGAAGAGTTGAAAACTCCTCTTCCTAGAGGAAAATGTTTCACAAATAACACTTTGGTCACAAAAATTATTAATACATATTTCCCTTTAAAGGAAAACAGATCTGCTGCACAAATATTGTTTCATGTTTAAATTTTCCTTTGGGGGCAGCATCTGTGGCTCAAAAGAGTAGGGCGCCGGCCCCATATGCTGGAGGTGGTGGGTTCAAACCCAGCCCCAGGCAAAAACTAAAAAAAAAAAAATAAATAAATAAAAAAATAAATAAATAAATAAATAAATTTTACTATGAGTGATTGTAGTAACAGTGTTGACTCCAGAAGTGGAGAGACTTTTAGAAGAAAAGCAATCTAAATTTCTCTAGCCTATTCTCAGTTTTCAAAACATAAAATTCAAACCATTATTTTCTGCATTATAGATTATATATTCCATTGACATTAAATTGGAAATTTATGATGAGACTGTTCATATTGAGGGGGTGCACTTTGTTGTGAAGACTTACGTGGAGTAAGCTTTAGAGAATCCTGAAATAAGACTATAATTGACATTCCGTTTCTTTTTTAGTAAAGACAGAAATGTTTTTTAGTTCAAAGACTGTAAAATCATTCCTACATCATTATGCTAAGTATTCCATTTTTCTAGAACTTGCCATAATCTTTTCTTCTTAAAATAAGCTTGTCAGATATTTTATAAATAATAGAACTTGAGTTTTATATGTTTTAATATCATAGAAATATCAAAATTTTACAAGTATCTATTGAAATACGACCATGTGCTCTTGTACTATGCACTCGGTATGCAATGGAGAATCTCATACATAGACTCATAAGCCATTAAAATATTAAATAATAAATACAGAAAAATGTAGGTTAACTTCTCTGAATTTCCCAGTTTCTCTTTCTGGTGATTTGGAAAGAAAAAGAAATGTGTTTTCTTTTAGTGATGAGTATGAAAAATTAAATTCTGGCATACTTTGATGATCTAAATCATGTCTAAAAGTAAATAAGCATCTAGGTCTTCAAATCATAAATGTTATATATAAAGTTTGGTCTTACAGTCACTTATAAAGCCTGAAAAGTTAAATATTTTCTTATGTACTCCATTAGGTTTTATCTGGCTATCATTGGGAAAAGTAATGTCAGTTTTCTATAAAGTAAAAATCAGTATAAAAATTGCGAACTGTTCACCATTTCAACCAATGCTTAGGGGAAGATATGTGTAGCCATATAGTCATAAGAAAAGTACATGAAAAATGGCTATATGTGCCTAGAGAGATGGATAGAGTATAGACAGATGATAATAAATAACACATGGTATAGGCAGATACAGAGACAGAACACAATGCCCGGCTATTTTTTGGTTGCAGGCCCAGGCCGGATTCAAACCCACCATCTCAGGTGTATGTGGCTGGTGCCTTAACCGCTTTAGCCACAGGTGCCAAGCCAGAGACAGAATTCTAATGAACAAAAGAAAATGCATTCAGTGTGGTTTATGTAGTGAAAACACACTCAAAATCTTTGTAACCAGGGGGATAAGACTCTAAGGTTTGAGTCCTTGGATCTGTTTTATGTGCTGCATGATTGTGAATTATTTCAAATCTCTTGGCTTAACTTTGTTCATCAAAATGGATCCTTTAATAATATTTACTCCCCGTAAGTTATAAAGATTAGAGAGAAATTTTTGAACTACAGTAGAATTATTTTTGATATTTTTGAATGAATTATGTCATCAGACTGCCACCAGAATTCCATGATCTGAAAATTATCCGTCTCACTGTGAGACTATTACAATGTCACAATAAATGAGCAAGGACTATCACCGTACTATACATCATTTCTCATAACTCCCATTAGGTCAAATGATCATCATCTCCAGCAGCTGCTGCTTCTTAAAATCAGGTGTCGTATCTCTTTAGCCCACCATAGGAATGTCTAATCCAGCTCATGCTTGAGTAAACTGTCAGCACTTAATAAATGTGTACAGAATGAATGAGTGGTAAGCATTGGAGGCAGACCAAGTTTTGTTATCTTTCTACAGTCTTCGAAGTTCATTTGTCGTGAACTTCATCACAATAGGTAATATTCTAGATGCCTATAATCCTGGAAGGAACATGAGATTTTTTCAGACTTTTAAAAGGAAAAGTAGCCTAGGTCAGACACCGAGAGGATCTTTATGCTTGACGTCAAAACATCTTTCGGGAAGTCGGTGAACCCTCATGTGAGCAGCATTATCTTGTGAAACAAATAGAGGTTTGTTAACAAAGGTTTTAAAATGTCTTTTCTTCTTTATCTAATAAATGCCATCAGTGTAACCTAATTCTTTGTACCCTGTATGACTCCCAAACAACAACAAGAAATGAAAATAAAATAAAAGATTTTCCTTAAAGCTAGAGGAGCAGAGTGAAATATAAGTGTTTACTTAAAATATGTCCTCCTAAATGGGAGGTTGTATCTGTGGCTTGCAATGATGGCATTAAGAAAAGAATAGTTATTGAGCACCAAATACCAATGTGCTTATAATGTCAACGCATGTGCACAGATTCACATGTGGAAAGATGAAAGGAATCGTATGTATTAATAATCAGTGAAGAGAGGCCTATGGAATGGTTAATAAAGAAAATTGAACGTACGAAACGCAGATGGAAAAGAAAATATATTCCTGTGTCTACTTAGAATTTCAAGTCACAGAAAAACAGGATTTCAAAGGGATAATTTTTTTTTTTTTTTTTTGTAGAGACAGAGTCTCACTTTATGGCTCTCGGTAGAGTGCCGTGGCCTCACACGGCTCACAGCAACCTCCAACTCCTGGGCTTCAGCGATTCTCCTGCCTCAGGCGCCCACCACAACGCCCGGCTATTTTGTGGTTGCAGTTCAGCCAGGGCTGGGTCTGAACCCTCCACCCTCGGTATACGGGGTCGGCGCCTTACCCACTGAGCCACAGGTGCCGCCCAGGGATAAAATTTTAACGTTTGTGAAAAAAAAATGTTATGAGACATGGTGAGAGATAGGAATCTTTTTTTTTACTTTTTTATTTTTTTATTAAATCATAGCTGTGTACATTGATATGATCATGGGGCATCATTCACTAGCTTCACAGACCATTTACCAAGTTTCACATATACCCTTGTAAGATGCACTGCTGGTGTAATCCCACCAATCCCCTTCCCTCCCCTCCCTTTCCCCCTTCCTCCTATTCTTAGGTTGTAACTGGGTTATAGCTTTCATGTGAAAACCCTAAATTAGTTTCATAGTAGGGCTGAGTACATTGGATACTTTTTCTTCCATTCTTGAGATACTTTACTAAGAAGAATATGTTCCACCTCCATCCATGTAAACATGAAAGAGGTAAAGTCTCCATCTTTCTTTAAGGCTGCATAATATTCCATGGTGTACATGTACCGCAATTTATTAATCCATTCGTGGATCGATGGGCACAAGATAGGAATCTTTTTCATTCTTCTACATATGGTTTTCCAGCACCATTTATTGAAACACTGTCCTTTTCCTAATATATAGTCTTAGTGCTTTTTTCAGAAATGAGTTGGCTTTCAGGCAAGGTTTTATATCTGAATTCTCTATTATGTCCCATTGGTGTGTTTACTTTATGCCAGTACCATCCTGTTTGGGTTATTAGAGTTTTATAGTAAACTTGAAGGTCAGGAGTGAGATGCCTCCAGCTTTGTTCTTTTTACTGAGAATTGCTTTGGATATTTGGGGTCTTTTGTGGCTCCATACACATTTTAAGATTTTTTTTTTCTATTTCTGTGAAAACTGTTGGTATTTTGGTTGGGATTGCATTGAATCTGTAGATTACTTTGAGTAGCATGGACATTTTAAAAATATTAATTCTCCCAATCCAGGAGCATGAGATGTTTTCAATTTTTATGGCCTTTTCAGTTACTTTTATTGTTGTTTTATAATTTTCATTGAAGAGCACTTTCAGGTTCTGTAAATTTGGTTACAATTATTCCCAGGTATTTTATTTTTTGTAGCTATTGTCAATGAGATGTCTTTCTTGATTTCTTTTTCAGATTGTTCACTGTTGGCATTCAGTCATGCTATTGATAATTTGAACATATAAAGTTAATTCAAAAGTAGGGGTTAAGCTTTAAAAATAAATCAAATATTGCCCCTTTAACAATGTTTGCCTCTATAAGGTCAACACATGTATAAAATTTTATTATTTATTGAATATCCTGTCTATGTATGGTTCTACAGGACATAACAATAAAGTTAAAATTGTAGAACAGGAAACAGGTCTCAAAATAAGAAAGCAATGAAATATATTTTTTAATCAGATAAAAAGCTTTGAAAGAAATTAAAATGGAATCTGATGATGAATAATGGGGCTAGGAATTTGACATTTATTACTAGGTAGACAGAGAAGTTTCCCGAGCCAGATGATATTTGAGGAAGACCAAATTACCAGTGTTGGTGAAGTACAGACAGCAAGTCAGTGACCCAAGGTGGCCCTGAAGAGATAAGAAGAGACCAGGTCTCACAGGTCAATAAAACTCTTGTAAGTGGTTGATAATGCACTAAATTGTGTCCCCTCCAAATTCATAGGTATGGCTGTATTTGGTGATAGGTTCTTGACAGAAGTAAAGTTATATGAGGTCAAAAGGGTGGGATCCTATAATCTATAGGCCTAGTGTTGTAAAAAAAAAAAAAAAGAAAAGAAAGAAACAGCAGGGGGTACATGAAAACAAAAAGGATGTAAAGGATACTTGGAGGTCACCATTTGCAAAGCAAGGTGAGGGGCCCTGAGTAACCAGCCCTACTGGCAGGTTGGTTTTGGAAATCCAGCCTCCAGAACCATGATAAATTAAAATTTTATTGTTTAAGCCAGCTAGTCTGTAGTATTTGTTGTAGTATCCCTAGCAATCTAATATAACTATTTAAGTTTTGATTTTTAATCCGGTATAAAATCATTAGTTTTTTGGTAGGCCTATCATATGACTTAATAGATATTTTAAATGAGATTGCTTTGGCTACTGGAGCACAGAATGAAGTGCAGGTATGAGAGAGACCTGTCAGAAGATCTGTTAGTGGAAAGATTGAGTGGTAGTCTGGGTCGGAGATATTGAAGGTAAGAACAGGGATAATGTAATCCAGACTGAAGGACGTGCATATGTAAAAGCAGTACTTTGAAGGCAGAGTTGACAGGCCAGCTGCTGAGGTCGGAAGAGGGATCAGAGAAGAGAGAAATTTTCTAGTTTGAGTTGAGCACCTGGGTGGTGGTTCTGGGATTTTTTGTAATGAAGAGTAGATAAAGAGAATGGGAGGAGGAATGGGCTCCTTTGGGGGTATGTTACCTGAAAGATTGTTTCAAAATAGATATTTAAAAAATAGATGGGAAAAATAAACCTTAAAATAGATACTTATGAGGTTAGCGCAGAAAACCAAGAAACGCGCTCATCGTATCGTTTTTGCAAAAATAAGGCACTTTTACCATATAACAATCATTTTGCATAGGTTTCTGTTAAGAATGTGGGAAATTCTTTACCTCAAAGTTTCACTCTCATGAAAACATAATGAGCTTTTTTCTAAGCCATCTTCTACTATAGAACAACCAGGAAATTTAAAATAATATATCAGAAAAATCAAAAGGAATACTTTACTTTTTTGAAGAACAATATGCATATTTTTAGAGCTTATTAGGTATGCAAATAATTTATCTATGGCAATCTGAGCATATCTTTCAGATTTAAGAATAAGAGGATTTCCTGAAATATAAAGTTTTCTTATTTGTTATTTTGAGCAAAGTTTGTAAAGAGCAGCTCATAAATATTTTAAAATTACTCTGCTGTTTGCTCTGAGTGCTTTTCATAATATTTTCACATTCAGTGATTCGACTTCAATAGCTCACTTGATATGAAATGATTGCACGGAAATGATACATTCTGAAGTGACTTCTCTTTCCAAGTGCTTGCGTTTGTCAAGTGTGTTTTTCCCTATTAAAGTATGTTTCTTTCTGATAATATACTCTTGGGAAAACGCTAAAGAAATGCCTTTCTATCAAGTGGATAATTTTGTTATTTTCTAATCATAAATTGTAGGGCTGTTTCCAGTTCTTCTTTCATTCTGGAAATTGATTTGGGTAAATCTCACTCAACGCAAAATAGCACGTGTTTTTATTCACATGACAAAAGCTTCTGAATGGCTTGAAATAAAAGACATAGAGTTTCATTCCTCCACGGATCTCAATATACTTCATTAATTGTAATAGAAATAGAATGCCCTGAAACAGGACAGACACAACTTATAAAGAAAATACAAAGGAGCTGGTTGTGCAGAACACAACCCACCTGGATGAATAATCCCTAAAAATTGGTGTCAAAGATTCCCTATTTAACAAATGGTGCTGGGTGAACTGGCTGGCGACCTATAGAAGACTGAAACTGGACCCACACCATTAACTAAGACAGACTCTCACTGGATTAAAGATTTAAACTTAAGACATGAAACTATAAAAATACTAGAAGAAAGTGCAGGGAAAACTCTTGAAGAAATTGGCCTGGGCGAATATTTTGTGAGGAGGACTCCCCAGGCAATTGAAGCAACGTCTAAAATACACTAGTGGGACCTGATCAAACTAAAAAGCTTTTGCACAGCCAAGAACACAGTAAGTAAAGCAAGCAAACAGCCCTCAGAATGGGAGAAGATATTTGCAGGTTATGCTTCTGACAAAGGCTTAATAACCAGAACTCACAGAGAACTCAAACGTATTAGCAAGAAAAGAATAAGTTATACCATCTCGGGGTGGGCAAGGGACTTGAATAGTAACTTCTCTGAAAAAGACAGGCGCACGGCCTACAGACACATAAAAAATTGCTTATCATCCTTATCCATCAGAGAAATGCAAATCAAAACTACTTTGAGATATCATCTAACTCTAGTAAGATTAGCCCAAATCCCCAAATCCCAAAATCAGAGATGTTGGCGTGGATGTGGAGAAAAGGGAACACTTCTACATTGTTGGTGGGAATGTAAATTAATACTTTCCTTTTGGAAAGATGTTTGGAGAACAGTTAGAGATTTAAAAATAGACCGGCCATTCAATCCTATAATTCCTCTACTAGGTGTGTATCCAGAAGACCAAAAATCACACTATAACAAAGATATTTGTATCAGCATGATTATTGCAGCCCAATTCATAATTGCTAAGTCATGGAAGAAGCCCAAGTGCCCACTGACCTACGAATGGATTAATAAATTGTGGTGTATGTACACCATGGAATATTATTCAGCCTTAAAGAAAGATGGAGCCTTTACCTCTTTCATGTTTACATGGATGGAGCTGGAACATATTCTTCTTAGCACAGTATCTCAAGAATGGAAGAAAAAGTATCCAATGTACTCAGTCTTACTATGAAACCAATTTATAGCTTTCATAAGAAAGCCTAAGAATTATAGCCTAAGAATAGGGGGAAGGGCGAGAGGGAAGGGAGGGAGGGGAGAGGTGGGTGGAGGGAGGGTGATTGGTGGGATTACACCTGCGGTGCATCTTACAAAGGTACATGTGAAACTTACTAAATGTAGAATATAAATGTCTTAACACAATAACTAAAAAAATTCCATGAAGGCTATGTTAACCAGTGTGATGAAAACATTTCAAATTGTTATAAAACCAGCACATTGTACCCCACGACTGCAATAACATAGACAGCTATGATTTAATTTAAAAAATGGTGTCATATATAAACACTGGACACATTCTGCATATTGTGACTTTTCAGCACATATGTTCAGAAAACAGATTATTGACCTTCTGAATAAATAGCTATGTTGTAAAACTGCATGTAAAATATTATTGAATTTAAACATTAGAGTTATTTTCAATGCTGTTTTACTTTGAGTTCATTTTGCAAAGGTGACTAATGATGCAAATGTACCAGCATATCTACAGATGAAAAAGTATTTCCTTACTTTATGAATAGTAAATAGTTGGCTTTTAAGATTCAGAAGACAGATAATACATTTTTTTTACAATCTTCTACAATTTTGGGGTTTTTATTTTCCACTCATAGAGGTTTTAAATTTAGCTTAAACCTCTTTTTTAGCTAACTTTTAGCTTAAACCTTTTTTCGCCCTAACATAGACAATCAATATACAGTATCCCTTGTGTATATACCAGTATGTATATGTCAATATGTGTTTAAGAATAAACAACTATATCATGCATCCTGCAATTTAGAGAGCAAGGAAAGTTTCAAAAAGCAACAAATATGACTATTTAAACTTAAGAGCACTGCAAGCAGTTTCCTCAATACAAAAAGTCTAACTTTTGTTTTTGTTTAATCCATCCATAATCACATTTGTACAGACTACAACAGCCATGAGACGAGTCTTCAGAATGTTGTGATTATAAAATTTGAAGTATAATAATGAACAACTGTTGGCAGATAAATAAAAATTAATTCATGTTGTTTTTAGATTTTTTTTATTGAGTTAGTTCTCACAAAACACTAGAAATTTACAAAAAGATAAGCAAATTAAGGCAATATAACATATGGACATAATCATGGCATATAGAGTTAAGTCCCAGTAACTTTGTGTGGCATTACTCTTTGGTCAAAATTAGGTCAAGTTATAGTCTGCTTTTTAATATACTTTTACTTATGATAGACATGATATATGGATTTTCCATGTCATCAGACATTTTAATAAATACATCGGCTATATTATACTGAAAGGCTAAATCTCTAAATAGTACAGTAATGTTAGATAATATATATTGTATTTTTTAATCTTGAAACTTTGTTGCAATGAATATCCTTGTATCAACAACCTTGACCGTAGTCATGATTTTATTATTTCTCTGTTTCATCTTAAACAGTAACCGAGGATTGTCAAATACTTAAGACTTTTGAAACATATTGTCAAATTTTCTTCTGTGAAGTTTGTACCAAAATTTACAGTTCTGTCAGCAATGTGTAAGAATGGTAATTGTTATGGTATGGAATTTAATCAATTAAAAACACTCAAGCAAACCAGAATATAACTAAAATTCAGTAATTTATGCATTGAGCTTTCTTCTGTAAAATTGGCGTATTTGTGTAGTGTCATGGAAATGAGTCTCATCATTTTCTCTTGTGTTAATAAAATTAAGCGGTGGTACTTGAACACAGATAATACTTTATCTTGCTTTGATTTTAGTATCCTACAGAGTGCATTTTGTGTGGGTACTGTGTTCTCAGTTTTGTAAGGTAGCAGAGGATATGAGATACTTAGCTTAAGGGAAATCAATTTCTATTCTCTAGGGAATAACACTTTATCATACTGTAGTCATCCCTGCTTTTGTTAGATACTCTAATTCTGTCCCTTATAGATTCACTCTAGGAAAGCTTGCCAAGGTTGGTAATATACTAGTTTTCAGCCTGTATTATAATGTAATATCAATATAAAATCAATTGCCTCTGATTTAACCACTTTAAGAAATTTTTAATCTTTGTGTACATTGACCTAAAACCTTAAAATTTAATAATTAGATAACCAAAGTTTTCTTTCCTACATATATTTGGTGGTTAAAATAATTTGCAATTAGGGGGGTGCCTGTGGCTCAAAAGAGTAGGGGCACCAGCCCCATATGCGGGAGGTGGTGGGTTCAAACCCAGCCCCAGACAAAAACTGAAAAAAAAAAAAAAATTTGCAGTTAATCAAATAATGATATTGGAAATAATTCTATGGGCATATTCTCTAATCTTTAGAGATATCTAAACATGCCTTTACAATCATCCATTTTGTTTTGCTTTGTTTCTAAACTGAAGGAGCACATTTTATTCGTAAGTAGCATAGTTAGAAATTTCCTTCTCCCATTATACCTAAACTTGTTCCCTTTAATGTCCACTCATCAGGTCATATTATTTTTTTCTTCAACATAAGAGGATTTGAAACTATCTATTTTGTGTTTCTTTTCAACCTTTCTTTTCATATATAATTTTATAATTCTTTCTATACTTTGCTGCATGGAATGTTTCCTTAGCTCTTTTCTGAGACAACCCTCCTGTACCTCATTAGCAGATAGGGATGAAATAACAGGAGTTCAGGACACATTTAGTTTTCCGAGTATTGAATATCACCCAGCTTTTTGTCTTTAAGTCCCAGAAACCTGGTAATTTAACCTAGAATGCGTGCAGTGCACAGTTATCTGCAATAACCTTGTGTAAATGACCAGGGCTGTCTTCATTTCAAATTAATCACTATGGTGCCTGGTAATCAGGATACGTGTCTATGACCTGGTGGCAGAAACAGAGAGCATAATAGTTAGAACATGTATGAATAAAATCAAGAAATGTTTGTCTCATAATAAATTGTTGCTCTATGGAAAAAGAAAGATGATTCCACCCTGACATCAAGATTTCAGTCATCAACTTATATCAAATATTAGCATTTTACCATTACAAAGGTAGGAAGGGAGATAATTTTGACATTAGGAGATCAATCCATGGAGTCACAGGTTTCAATTTACTGCTCTGGCAAGAAGAGGTAGTTTTATTGAGATTGTCTCTTCCCATTCAGCCTGTAAGTTTGATAAAACACTTTGATACTCTTTAGAGTTCTCCTCTGAAATATCATGGCCAGTGGGTCACTACTTACTGGTGGATTAGATAGGGAACACCACATTTTGGTTCTTTATAGTCTAATTCTGTTCTCGCTTTACACTTTCTCACGGTTAGTACTGCTTGTTAGGAAAAACCTTATTCATGATCCATGCTCTCCCTTAGACTACTGAATAGTGTCCAGAAGCAATAAATTAGCATACGCCGTATGAAATTAGGTAACCATTTGTAACATGATTCCTATTGGTGTCCTGACTGTAGAAACTGGGTAACTTAATTTCAGTATGTCTTTTTTAAAGTGCACTTTCTCACCTGTTACTTCATTTATTCAAACTCTAACTCATCTATGTAATGACCTCAAACTAGTTTTAAGCACAAGGGAAATGCCAGGGCAGGTGAAAGAAGTGAGACTTCAAATACAAACTTTGTTTTTAATTAAAAGTTCCGTTCTCAGGGTCCAATCTAGGTCAAACTGTCTGATGTTCTAGGATATTGTGATATTCCTGCCTGTATATAATGGTTGTAATATTTCCCAGTTTTAAAAACTTCTGAGAACTTGACACAAAGATCATTATCAATGAAAAGTGTAAAATAAACATTTTTCATAAATTAAATTACAGTCTACCTCTCCCTCCAGATCTAGTAGCATTTGTTTTTTTATATTTAGGTGCTCCAATATTCATTGCATATATTTTTAAAATTGTTATATCATCTTCATGAATTTACCCCTTTACCATCATATAATGAACTTTGTTTTTCAGAGTTTTGAGCTAAAGTCTACCTTGTGTTATGTATTTATTTCTAACCTCTCTTGATTTCCATTTGCATGGACAATGCTTTTCTGCCCCTTCCCTTTCAGTTTATGTGTGTTCTTGCAAATGAAGTGAGTTTGTTTAGGCAGTATATAGGTGGAGTCTTCTTTTGTTTTTTCTTTTAATCCATTTGACCACTTAATATCTTTGAAGTGTTCTGATTATTTTGTGCATCCTCTGTTGCTTTCCACCTCTCTTTTTCCCTTCCTTCCTAATTAAATGATTTCCTGTAGTAGTATGCTTTGATTCTTTACGTGTTTGACTGTTACAGGTTTTTGCTTTGTGTTTATCATGAGGTTTATATAAAGACTGCATCAGGCCATTTTAAGCTAATAACAGCCCAATTTTGGTAACTGAAAATTCTATACATTTTCTCTCTCCCTACATTTTAACTTTTTGGTTAAAAAAACCTGTTTGCCTGATGCGTCCCTGGAAAAACTACTGTACCTTTCGTTATTTTTAATAATTTTATCTTTTAACCTTCATGCTAAACATGTGATTTACACATCACTATTATAGTGTTAGAGTACTATAAATTTGACTGTGAACTTATTTTTACCAGTAAATTTTATATTTTCATACGTTTCTGTGTTACTAAGTTGTGTCCTTTTCCTTCAGCTCGAAGATTTCTACTTAGCATTCTTGTAAGGCAGGTTCAATGTGATAAACTTTCTCAACTGATTTATACAGTAATATTAGTCATCCTTCATTTATGATGGATAGCTTTGCTGGGTGGAATATTCTTAGTTTTTTGGTTGACAGGGCTTCTTTTTTTTTTTTATTAGTATTAGATCATAGCTGTGTACATTAATGCGATCATGGGGCACCATGCACTGGTTTTATAAACAGTTCGACACATTTTCATCACACTGGTTAACATAGCATTCCTGGCATTTTCTTAGTTATTGTGTTAAGACAATCATATTCTGCATTCGCTAAGTTTCATATGTACCCTTGTAAGATGCACCGCAGGTGTAATCCCACCAATCACCCTCCCTCTGCCCAACCTCCCCCCTCTCTCCCCTCCCTCCCCATACTTTTAGGTTATAACTGGGTTATAGCTTTCCTATGAAAGCCATAAATTAGTTTCATGGTAGGGCTGAGTACATTGGATACCTTTTCTTCCATTCTTGAGATACTTTACTAAGAAGAATATGTTCCAGCTCCATCCATGTAAACATGAAAGAGGTAAAGTCTCCATCTTTCTTTAAAGCTGCATAATACTCCATGGTGTACATGGACAGGGCTTCTTTTTGTTTTTTTCCTTCAGTAGTACTATCGTTCTACTGTTTGCTGGAGTTTCAAGAAAGTGGTTTCTAGGGCGGCACCTGAGGCTCAGTCGGTAAGGCGCCGGCCCCATATACTGAGGGTGACGGTTTCAAACCCGGCCTCCTGCCAAACTGCAACCAAAAAATAGCTGGGCATTGTGGCGGGTGCCTGTAGTCCCAGCTACTGGGGAGGCTGAGGCAAGAGAATTCCTGAAGCCCAGGACTTGGAGGTTGCTGTGACCTGTGTGTTGCCACGGCACTCTACCGAGGGCGATAAAGTGAGACTCTGTCTCTACAAAAAAAATAAAATAAAATAAAAAAGTAAAAAGAAATATGAGAAATTATCCTGCAATATAACTTACTAAATGTAAAATATAAATGTCTTAATACAATAACTAAGAAAATGCCAGGAAAGCTATGTTAACCAGTGGGATGAAAATATGTCAAATGGTATATAAAACCAGTGTATGGTGCCCCATGGTTGCATTAATGTACACAGCTATGACTTAATAATAAAAAAGAAATATGAGGAATTATGATTATCAAAATATTGCTCTAAAGGTCAAGGGATATAATATAAATGTTTAATTTTCTTTTATTTATTCATTTTTATTGAGACAGAGTCTCACTTAGTGGCCCTTGGCATCACAGGTCATAGCAACCTCCAACTCTTGGGCTTAAGTGATCCTCTTGCCTCAGTCTTCCAAGTATCTGGGACTACAGATGCCCGGCTTTTATTTTTTTTTTGTAGAGACAGCGTCTCACTCTTGCTCAGGCTAGTCTCGAACCTCTGAGCTCAGGCTAGTCTCGAACCTGAGGTTCGAGAGGTTTTCCACCCACCTCGGCCTCCCAGAATGCTAGTATTATATGCGCGAGCCACCACGCCTGGCCAAATGTTTAAAGAGTTAAACTGTTTTATAAAAGCCAGAAAATTAAAAGTTAAGTAGAAAATCTCTTTTTCTGATACAATTAAATATAAAAACAAAACAACATATTTTTATCTAAACCTATTATTGCCTCAGAAACAATTAGTGTGTTTGATGCCTATTTCTTTCCTTCCATCCCCGTTCTCTTCCTTTTTTTCTTTCTTCTCTCTGTCTCTCTCTCTTTGAGGGTGAAGTACAGACTGGGACACAGAGACACAAGCATAGTGGAAGGGCAGAAGGAATTAGAATGCAAGTTTGAAAACATGTAGGAATCTTATCTCTCTATATAATCATCAGAATTACTGGCTCTGACAGTATTATATGTAATAACATATTTCTATAATACCATGACCAGATTACTTTTTACTTGCAACTATTGACCTTGTAAATCATAACTATGTGCATTTATGAGGCACAACATGCTGAACTGATAAACAATGTGGAAAGCTGGCATTGAAAACATTTTTAAACGAAACAAACCTTGCCAATGTTACTAAAAATTGACAATATTTTTCTCCAAATTTTCCCTCTTAATGGCTCAACCCTGTTATACAGCTTTTGAGACCGAACAAGTGGGAAAATCTGAAGTTCTTAACACATTTTCATTGTGAAAGCTAAAAATAGGTATGTGTGCTAAGAGGAAAATAAACAAGATTTTCTATAGAGCTTAAAATCCAAGCCCCAATTTCAGATTTCGGGATAGCCCTAGAATGTCCTGATGGGCATTGGACAGTGGTGAGTGGTATCAGCTGCCTTCAAGCTTGGACTTGAGCTACAGAGTCCACGCTATTATCCAAAGATAACAAATGGGACCCTTCAAAGATTCCTTATAGATTCACATTGGGTTATTCTGGGTCGAGGGGCTTTTGTCAAATAAGTCTTCCGGAAATGATCTAGGAGTTCTAACATGTTCAATCCATGTATAATTGGTTTGTCTAGTATTGCATCAGATCTTTCAGCTCTTTTTCTTTGGATAATGGTTATCATTATTTTTAACTTAATAGGTGTTTTAAATAATGAAAGTATCTAGTGTTCCTTTCAAGGGGGGTCTTGAGAGAACCTTTATTCTCTATATTTGTCCCAGTCTTCACACTTATTGGATTATCACTGGGATTACTCTTCTCTCTGCGGCCATCACTTAGATTATTACCTGTGTTACTCTTGTCTACACTGCTCCAGCACAGACCTACATGATTACCAGTTAATTCTCACTAGCTATCTACATTCCAGATCTCTCCAGTCCATCCTCTCTGTCATTTCTCTTTAGTCACTTTTCAGTACAGATTCCATGGGAGTTCTCCCTTAATAAGCAATTCCCAATGTCACATAATCACTAGCATGTAGATTCCTACACAGGAGATACTCAAGTAACTTTCAGTTCAATTACTAATAACCAATTAATTATTTAAATATACAAAATTATCTAACAAAATTGCAACATGAAATGCATTCAAGTATGATGAATTCAAGATACTGCAGATAATTTCAAATCACACTCTCTAAGAAGAAATATTAGGTATAATTAACTTTCCTCCCACAGTGAGTCTTTTTTCATGACTTCACTGTTGAATGTTTGACCAGTTTTAGAGAATATACAGTCATACAGGCAGAACTTCCATCCATACTCTGTTTTCCAATATAGGAGTCCTTTTTCTACTGAAGAAATAATTGTGTTAGGAAGACACAGCGTGAGATCCTATTTACACTAAACATGAAAAAAGATATGATTTTAATAAACAGTGTTGTGCTCTAGAAGGACACAAAATATATTTTATATTAATATTTTAAAAATAGTAAAATCAAGACATTCACTGCTTCCCCACACTCCCTAAACTTTCCCTGAGTTAGAGTCACTACACAGTATCACCCTACTCACTGTGAGTTACAAATGGGGAAAGGACAGCAATGATATAGGAACACAGAAAAAAGAAACGAGTAAAAGAAAAGCTCAGAGTAGAGTATTAGCAGAAACTCAGACAGGAGAAGATACTTCTAGCACATCTCGACACTGTGCCAAACACTATGTTAAACATTTTACACATGTGGTCTAATTTCATCTCCATAAACTGCAGGATGTTTACTATTGTATCCAATGTATAAAAGAGGAAACTGTGGCTTTAAGATGTAGAATCAGTTTTTCAAGCTCCAAAGTTAGGACATGAAAAAATCAGAATGTCACTAGCAAGTGACAAAAGCTGAGCTTTGACTCTTACAATCAATCGGTGTGTCCATTTCAGGCTGATTTGTAAAGGGCAGGTGCTAAACACTCTTGTAGTGGTTCTCATTTCACACATGCATATAATCTGCTAACACACAAGGATGTCTGTTGCTTAGAAGCTTTGTGTGCCTTGAAATTACCTCAAGTATTTGCAATGCTTACATTACTATATGATCAAACATTTGACTTCCGGACCCTAAATGCCTCTGTGTGACATCTGACGTTAATATATGAAAAGTGATCACCATGCTGAGAAACATGAAACATGTGAATTGAACATTTTCTGCCTCAGTTTAGTTTGAAAACGCAATGTGATTTGTCTTTTGCAATGATTCTTTATCAAGTTAAGCTTATTAAGTATTTTGCTGAGTATTTGGTTGAAATTTAAACTCTTTCATTTTATTCTTGCCAAAAATAAATTGGCTAATAGAATAGGGTGGGGGGGAGGTTAGGGGGGAAGGAGGGTAATGGGTGGGGCCACACCTACGTGCATCTTAGAATGAGCACAGGCGAAACTTACTAAAGGCAGAATACAAATGTCTACATACAATAACTAAGAAAATGCCATGAAGGTTACGCTGAACAGTTTGACGAGAATATTTCAGATTGTATATGAAACCAGCACATTGTATCCCTTGATCACACTAATGTACACAGCTATGATTTAACAATAAAAAAATAAATAAATAAAATTAAAAAAAAAGAAATGGTCGATTTTATGATATGGTAACTTGAAAAGTAATACTGAAAATAAAGCTGGACAAAATTAATTTTTTAATGAGAACAATGAAGCGAATTGATGAAAAGCTAATGAAAGCAAAAACAAAAATCCAACAAAAATAATGGGGAAAGAACCAAATTAAAGATGTTGCAGAGATTTAAGTCCTAAGAAAAAAGTATTCTAGATAGCTTCACACCAATGCACTTGTGTGAAACTTCAGTGGTATAGACAGTTCTTAAGAAAAATGTATACCTCAATTGATTAAAATGTTCTTTGAAAAAAATCTAAAATAACTGAATTAGGAGTTTAAAATAATCCTACACTGAAAGAAATAGACCCAGCATTGTAGGTAAATTTTCTTAAATAGCCAGGCAGAAAACAATTCCAATCCTACTGAAATTCTTTCAGTGATAATAAAAAGAAGACTATCTCTCAAGTAATTTTGTTGATTTACTATAAAATTTATACCAAAGCTGAGAAGGTCATATGAGAAAGTAAATTTAAAGACCAATATCACTTATGAATATAGATCTAAACAAAATGAATCTCATGATAAATGAATATGTATAATATTCATTACAATTAAGTTGCATTGATTTTAGGAATGCAATGTTGGTGCAACATGAAAAACCATTACTATAACTTACCACGTTAACAAATTAAAAGAGGAAAATCCCACAATTATCCCATTAGACAAAAAATATTAGATAATGTAAGCATCTGTTTGTGAGAAAATATATTGACTGGAGAGCAGAAGTGAGTATCCTTAAGATAAAAGGCATATGCAAAAATACCTGTAATAAATATCATGTTTAATGGAAAATATCTGAAGAATTTTTCAATTACTTTCTAATGAAAAACATTTAAAAACCATAAATGTTTAACATCATGTCTTCTGTTAAATATTGTCATGAAAATTCTAGCCAGCCCCTAAAGACGAGCAAAACAGAAGAACTGACCAAAGCAAACTGGCTGTTTATATACCAGGAATGCTAAGAAAGAAAATGCAATTTCAAAAGATAACATTTAAAAATAGTAGTAATCTCATCATTCAAACAGC
The DNA here is from genome assembly GCF_027406575.1 of Nycticebus coucang. Lineage (NCBI taxonomy): Eukaryota > Metazoa > Chordata > Mammalia > Primates > Lorisidae > Nycticebus > Nycticebus coucang. The sequence goes on along the minus strand of NC_069793.1, from coordinate 98,487,429 downwards.
ACAAAAATTAAATCTAAGGCACACATGAAAGAAAAACCCAATAAATGTTGAGACAGACCATCTTTATAAAGGCAGATTCAGTGTCATGAAGAGGCTCATCCTCTCCCCACATGGTCTATGGATGCAACGACAATTTAAAGTTACTTATTGGCTCTGTATTTTTATTTTCTCTTATTATTTATTTTTTTTTTGTCTTGCCAGTCTGATTGTAGTATTAATGTGTAAAAGCTAAGGGCCAGGAATAACTGGGACATTTCTAGAGAGAATAGGCTGTGGAGACTTTCCTTCTAAAGTAACAAAAGCTATATTCTACAAAAGTTATATATTTATATTCTAAAGTAACAAAGGGTAGAATTGGTGCAAAGATGTACAAATGGACTAGTACAAAATAGAAGCTAAAAAACAGATACATACCTATCTGATAGGGACAGAATGAAATAATTAATAAGTGAAGTTAAGACTTTCTCAAGGCTATGTCCTATTGTGAAGAAATAAGCACCATGCAGCAATATATTTTCACTGAAAAATAGCATCATTAAATCCTTTTTCTTCACTAAGACATTTAAACAGAGGGGAATATATTGTCTACTCCAGATTTATTGGTGAACTTTGTCTCTGCTTTCCCAACGTTTCCATTGTAGGTTTGAACAGACCAGTGTGTTTACATGTTTTACTACATTTTTCCAGTGTCTGTCAATAGATCTCTTTAGTTTAGGACGACTTATTTGTAAATTTGGCTTTTTGATCCTCTTGAAGAAAGACATTGGTTTGAAGTTTTCATATACATTAGACAAAAGTGAATGAATTTCCTCTTGAATATAAGTTGATCTGTTTATTTTCTCATTTCTAATTTACTAATAATTTATTCACAAGCAGGTTGTTTTCATCATTAGCATTTACAAAGAATAAATTCTTAGATTTTTTTATTAATTAAAAAAAAAGAATAAGGTGACAGTAACGGTGGTGTTAAGTATCCCTGGTTTAAGAACCTAATATTGAAGGAAAGAGGGGCTGAGTGACCGTAGCTTAAGGGTTGGAGTGCCGGCTCCATGCACCAGGGCTGGTAGGTTTGAATCCGGCCGGGGGCTGCTAAATAACAACGACAGAAAAACAAATAAACAAACAACCCCTCCCCCCCAAAGGTCAAAGGATAGAATCAGGTACATGAAGCTATGAAAAATATGAAATTCACCTACGGTGCATCTTACAAGGGTACATGTGAAATTTACTAGGTGTAGAGTATAATTGTCCCAACACAATAACTAACAAAATGCCGTGAAGGCTGTGTTAACCAGTTAGAGGAAAATATTTCAAATTGTATGTAAAACCAGCACATTGTACCCCGTGATTGCATTAATGTACACATCTGTGATTTAATAAAAAATATGAATTTCAGAAAATATTCTATACGTTCTGATCTATAGAAAATAGCATCAAAAATCTGAAAAATACAATTATCAAATGATTATGATGACAGTCATCCATAGAGGCCATGCATGCTTTTGGGGGCCCACTAAATAGCATTTGCTCCCTTCCTCCTAATGACTCAGGAACTAACCTTGACCATGTCTCTGTATTCCAAGCATTGATTCCAGATTTGAGTTGCTCATTTTCTAGATTGTAAGTTTCTTAAAACATGGATTGTCTGAAGTAAGTTTGTTTTCAAAGGTCTGGAATAAGAGAGTGTTTTTCTGGGTGTCAGTATTAATTTAATACTGGGTGGTTATTAATTAAAATATTAAATTTATAATTTTAAGAGACATCTAGTTTTCATTTAATTCAGAAATATGTTCTATAATAACATTGATGTTTTTCCCAAGTCTTCTAACAAAAAAGGTGTTTTAAAAGTACATTTTTATGATCTTTCAAACTCTTTTCTATATGCAATATGCCTTCTTAATTATTCTTTCATTAGTCCTAGATCTTCAATCTTTAACAAAAAGAGTATAAACTATGGAAATAGAAACACCTAGTTTTTATTCTAAGCCTATCTCTCTTTACCTAAATAACTCTTGTAAAGTAAATGAATTATTTATATTTCCTTAGCTATAAAAAAAGGCAAAATAAAAGCAACCTCATAGTTGGGTAAGAAAAAATTGAAGTTACGTGTGTATGTATAAACATGTGTGTCACTAATTAGTATTTCTAATCAACCTTCTAATCCTATCCTACATAAAACCTCTTTTTCTTTAATTTCAGAAGATTATGATTTACAAAGAATTCAGTTACATCAATTGCTTTTGAGATGGTTTCAGTTAAACTTACAAGTGTACCCATCACCCAGATAGAGGGTAATACATAGTATGCCTGTTTGGCTATTAGCTTTGAATTTTTCTGTGCCCTCCTGCTGCCTCACACCTGCTTGGTTTTCCCTGAGTTTGACTTCATGTGTGTCCATGAGCATTGAATGATAAGTTCCAGTTTAGTAGTGAGACTATGTGGAGTTTGGGGTGTTTGTTTTTTCATTCTTAATATACTTCAACCCCTTTCCATCAGGGCTGCTGCAGAAGTTATTAGCTCACAGCTTTTCTTAGGGCCACGTATTATTCCAGGGAACACATATACCACATTTTATTCATCCTCTCATGTATGGACGGACACATGGGATAATCCCACATCTTTGCAATTGTGAATTGTGCTGCAATAAATATTTGAGTGCAAATGTCTTTTTTATAAAATGACTTTTTATACTTTAGGTCAATCGCCAGTAGTAGTGGGATTGTTGGATCAAAGGAAACATCTCCTTTTTTTTTTTTGCAGTTTTTGGCCAGGGCTGGGTTTGAACCCGCCACCTCCAGTGTATGGTCCTGGCACCCTACTCCTTTGAGCCACAGGCACCACCAGGACCATCTACTCTTAAGACTTTGAGGTAACTCCATACTAATTTCCAAAGAGGTTGTACTAGTTTGAAGTTCCATATGCAATGAAAAAGTATCCCTTTCTCCATGAATCCACACCAGCATCTGATGTTCTGGGACTTTTTGATAAACACAATTCACACTGGAGTTAGGTGATACCTCACTGTACTTTTGATTTGGATTTCCCTGATAATTAGACATGTTGAAATTTTTTTCATATGTTTGCTGGCCATTAGTCTATCTTCTTTTGAAAATCTCTATTCCTGTCTTTTACCCACTTTTTATGGAGTTTATTTAATTTAATTTTCCCATGCTTATTTGTTTGAGTTTATTATGGATTCTGGTTATCAGCCCTTTAGCAGGTGTATAGCATGCAAATATTGTCTTCCATTCTGTGGGCTATTAGCTCCTTTGGCTGTGCATGGCTTTTGAATTTAATCAAGTCCCATTTATCAATTTTTGTTGTTGCTGTGATTGCCTCTGGGGTCTTCTTTATAAATTCTTTGCCTAGACCCATATCTATAAATATATATAGGTTTCAGTCTGTTATCCACAGTGAGCTAATTTTTATGAGTCACCAGAGGTGTGGATCCTGTTTCAGTTTTCCATGTGACTCTCTAATTTTCCCAGCACTGTTTATCGAATAGGGATTCTTTTCTCCAGTATATGTTTTTGTCTGCAATACTTTGACTCTGTAACCTGAGACTTTGCTGAATTTAATTGTCAATTTCTGGATACTCTTGGCAGAATCTTTGAGGTTTTCTAGGTATAAGATTTTATCATCAGCAAACAGTGATATTTAATCTCTTCTTTTCCAACTTGGACACCCTTGATTTCCTTCCCTTGTCTGATGACTCTGGCTAGGACTTCCAGCTCTATTCTGAATAAAGAGGGGATAGTGGGCCTTGTCTAGTTCCTGTTCTAAGACGGAATATGCTTTCAATTTTTCTCCCTTCAGTAAGATATTGGCTGTGGGTTTCTCATATTTGAATTTTATAATTTTGAGATATTTCTCATCTATGCCTACTTTCTTACATATTCTTATCCTGAAAGGGAGCTGAATTTTGTCATAAAACCTCCGAATATTTGACTATGAATGTGATATTTCTTTATGTCTTATCATCTTTGACTCTCCAGGTCCTTCTATCATTTCTAATACGGCACAGTTCCTAGATTAGTCTTTATTCTCAATGTATTCTGAGTTGACAATAAAATCATAAAAACGTGAAGGCCGGAGAAGAACATAGTACTCCAGGCAAGCTATGACAGCAAATCAAGCTGGTACTTCTTTTTTTTTACAGGACCTCAAATATTATAAATTTACATTTAATTTGCTCTGATATTGCAGCACTAGTATTACACTGAAGGTTGGTCAAATAAAATTCCCAACTCTGAATGAAATTTCATCTTGACCTTTTAATCTTACAATAGTACACTTGATTTTTTTGAAATTAGAGACAGAATTTCCATCTATTTCATTTTCTTCTTAAGGATTTTTATTTTTATTTTTTATTTATTTATGTTTTATTTTTATTTCAAAAAAATTGGGAGATACACTTTTTTTCTTAGGTGCATAGATTTATCATGCTGAAGTCAGAACATTGAGTGTACCTTCCAACAGAACTGTTGTGCTCATAGGTTGATTTTTATCCCTCAACTCCCTTTCAACCTCCCACCTACTAAGTTTCCAATATCCATTATGCCACTGTGTGGCCATCTACATATATGCTTTGTTTAGCTACTTTTTTGGGGGGTGGGGCTGGGGCCAGGTTTGAACCCATCACCTCCGCCACTCTACTCCTTTGAGCCACAGGTGCCACCCTGTTTAACTACTTCTTGTAAGTGAGAAGATACTGTGTCTGTTTTGTTCATTCCTAAGATCCTTTTCTAGGGTAGTGGTCTCCAGTTCCATTAAAATTGCTGCAAAAAAACATTACTTTATTCCTTTTCGTGCCTAAGTAGTACGTCATGGTGTATGTGCGTGTGTGTGTGTGTGTGTGTGTGTAAACACAGAGGGTACCAAAAACTTATACACATTTTAAAAAGAAAAATTGTAAGGAGAGCAAGATGGCGGCCGAGTAACAGCTTCCTGGCATCTGGGCACTGTGAGTCCGGGGAGATAGGACTCCAGGCATCTCTGGCTGGTGGGATCTGCCTATCATCACCCCTGTGAGGATACAAAGTCAGTGAGAGACTTCTGGACCCCAAAAGGAGGACTAAAACAGTGAAAAAATGGAAAGTGGTCGCGTGTGTTCAATTGGTCTAAACCCACCCACAACTGTAAGTTCAGTAGCAGCGAGACTGCAAACCAGAAAGGACATACCTGTGAACTGTTTTGGTGTCTTTGGACTTGGCACTCAGTTGAACTGCCTTGGGGAGAGCCTGAGTGGGAATGCAGAGAACTTTGGCCATTGTCTAGGGCCCCAGTCTGAGCCGCTGAGCCAGACGGAGCTAATAGTGTTTGGCTGTGGGCCACAGGGAGCCATTGTGAGCGATGTGCCCCGGCAAGCCCCACCCTCAGGGTCGCAGAGCTAGAATCGGGTGGGAGCTGATAACCCAGCGACCGAGTAGCCTAAGAGTAGCCTAAGGGTGGGGTATGAGCCGCCTTGTAGCCCTAAACCTCAGGCACAGAGTGAGACCAGTTTTGGCACACTGGGTAAGTGGATAGCCACTCCAGTAGTGATTCCAGCCACAAGCACTTTCCAGAAAGCTTCTGCTCAGCAAGTTTACAAGTTCAAAGTGCCTTTTAAGTGGGCTGAAGAGAGATTTAGGGTGTCTACCTGCTGGGGTTTAAGAAATCAGCAGCCTCCCATCATATCAGAACTGTGATTAACATCTCATACCCCAGAAGACCACGTGTTGCCCAGACAATGTTCAACAACACATACATACTGCTTTGTTTCTGGTTGTGTTTTGTTTTTTCTGTTTTTTTTTTGGTTTGGTTGTTTTTTTGTTTATTTTGATTTTGTAGATGTTGTTTTGTTTTTTAATTTCAACCTTTTCCACACAGATATTTTTTCTTTCTCAATTTTTCTAGTTTAATTATAATTTCCCATTGCTGCCTTTTTTAATAACTACATTTTTGCTAGTGTTTCTACCGATATTATTTGGTTTTTCACCCAATTTTATCCCGTAAAGTTTTCTGTTTGCTTGTTTTGGTTTGATTTATAGCATTTTTGTGTTTCCTCTCTACTTGGTGGAGGTGGGGTACTGTGTCTGATTAGGGTAGCAAAGAGCTGCTGACCTCAAGGGAACCACCAAACTGGGCACCCGCAGAAGGTGGTTTTTTCAAAGTTGTGTCAAAGTACCCTATTGTACACCTATATTGCTCTGTCTCCCTCTTTCTGTGCCTCTCTTCTTTTTGTCAATATTGCTTTTACCCACCCCTTATCCTTTCTCTATTTTTTTTTTCTTTTCACTCGGTCCTCCTTTCTTTCATCCCTTTCTTGCTCTTCAACCTTCTCACCCTTCTGGTTCTGTACCAAAAGGACTCATCTAACCCTTAGTCCACAGGCATGAGAAATTAAAGAGCAAGAGGAAGTGAAAAGAAAATTAGGGCAACAAACAGATAAAAGAAATCACTCATGAGGAAGAATCAGCAGAAAACTACAGGCAAAATATAGAACCAGTCCAGAACAACCCCACCAAGGGAACATGAGGTAGCTACTGCAGATGATTCCACCTATAAAGAAATGTCAGGAATGTCAGAAAGAGAATTTACAATACACATGATGAAAACAATGAAAGAAATGATGGAAACAATGAAGGAAATTGCTAATAAAGTGGAAAATAACCAAAAGGAAATCCAAAAACAGAATCAAATCAGAGATGAACGATATGAAGAATATAAAAAGGATATAGCAGAGCTGAAGGAACAGAAACAGTCAATTAGGGAACTTAAAGATGCAATGGAAAGTATCAGCAACAGTTTAGACCATGCAGAAGAAAGAATTTCAGAGGTAGAAGACAAAGTTCTTGAGATAACTCAGATACTAAAAGAGGCAGAAAAGAAGAGAGAGAAAGCAGAACGTTCACTGTCAGAATTATGGGACTTTATGAAGCGTTCCAACATATGAGTTATGGGAATTCCAGAAGGGGAAGAAGAATGCCCTAGAGGAAAGGAAGCAATACTAGAGAATATTATAAAAGAAAATTTTCCAAATATCACCAAAGATTCTGACACACTGCTTTCAGAGGGATATCGGACCCCAGGTCACCTCAACTCTAACCGAGCCTCTTCAAGACACATTGTGATGAACCTGTCCAAAGTCAAGACAAAAGAAAACATTCTGCAAGCTGCCAAGAGTAAGCGCCAGCTGCCCTACAGGGGCAAATGCATCAGAGTGACCGCAGACTTCTCTAATGAAAATTTCCAAGCAACAAAACAATGGTCATCTACCTTTAATCTACTTAAACTGAAAAATTTCCAGCCCAGAATTCTGTACCCTGCTAAGCTAAGCTTCAAAATTGACGGAGAAATCAAATCATTTATGGATGTACAAACATTGAGGAAATTCGCCACAATAAGACCAGCTCTACAGGACATACTTCAACCTGTTCTGCACACTGACCACCACAATGGATCAGCAGCAAAGTAAGAACTCAGAAATTAAAGGACAGAACCTAACCTCCACACTGATGCAAAAGATAAAACTAAGCAATAGACTCTCACAAAATAAGATGAATAGAATACTACCACACTTATCAATTATCTCAATAAATGTTAATGGCTTGAATTCCCTACTGAAGAGACGTAGATTGGTTGACTGGATTAAAAAACGCAAGCCATCCATTTGCTGTATGCAAGAAACACACCTGGCTTCAAAAGACAAATTAAAGCTCCGAGTCAAGGGTTGGAAGACAATTTTTCAGGCAAATGGCATTCAGAAGAAAAGAGGAGTTGCAATCTTATTTTCAGATACATGTGGATTTAAAGCAACTAAAGTCAAAAAAGACAAAGATGGTCACTTTATATTGGTCAAGAAATAAAACAGGAAATCATTAACTTCCTTGAGCATAACAACAATGAAGACACAAGCTACCAAAACCTGTGGGATACTGCAAAAGCAGTTTTGAGAGGAAAATTTATCACTTTAGATGCCTACATTCTAAAAACAGAAAGAGAGCGCATCAACAATCTCACAAGCCATCATATGGAGTTGGAAAAAGAAGAACAATCTAAGCCTAATGTCAGTAGAAGAAAAGAAATCTCTAAAATCAAATCAGAGATCAATGTAATTGAAAACAAAAGAATCATTCAGAAAATTAATGAAACAAGGAGTTGGTTTTTGAAAAAATAAATAAAATAGATAAACTATTGGCCAGACTAACGAGCAATAGAAAAGTAACATCTCTAGTAACCTCAATCAGAAATGATAAAGGGGAAATAACAACTGATCCCACAGAGATACAAGAGATCATCTCTGAATACTACCAGAAACTCTATGCCCAGAAATTTGACAATGTGAAGGAAATGGATGAATATTGGAATCACACCCTCTCCCTAGACTTACCCAGGAAAAGTAGAGCTCCTGAATAGACCAATTTCAAGCACTGAGATCAAAGAAACAATAAGAAATCTTCCAACCAAAAAATGCCCTGGTCCAGATGGCTTCACATCAGAATTCTATCAAACCTTCAAGGAAGAACTTATTCCTGTACTGCAGAAATTATTCCAAAAAATTGAGGAATAAGGAATCCTCCCCAACACATTCTATGAAGCAAACATCACCCTGATACCAAAACCAGGAAAAGGCCCAAACAAAAAGGAGAATTTCAGACCAATCTCACTCATGAATATAGATGCAAGAATTCTCAACAAAATCCTAGCCAATAGATTACAGCTTATCATCAAAAAAGTCATTCATCATGATCAAGTAGGCTTCATCCCAGGGATGCAAGGCTCGTTTAACATACACAAGTCCATAAACGTTATCCACCATATTAACAGAGGCAAAAATAAAGATCACATGATCCTCTCAATAGATGCAGAAAAAGCATTTGATAAAATCCAGCATCCTTTTCTAATTAGAACACTGAAGAGTATAGGCATAGGTGGCACATTTGTAAAACTGATTGAAGCTATCTATGACAAACCCACAGCTAATATTTTACTGAATGGAGTAAAACTGAAAGCTTTTCCTCTTAGAACTGGAACCAGACAAAGGTTGTCCTCTGTCACCTTTACTATTCAACATAGTGCTGGAAGTTCTAGCCAATACAATTAGGCAAGACAAGGAAATAAAGGGAATTCAAATGGGAGCAGAGGAGGTCAAACTCTCCCTCTTTGCTGACGACATGATCTTATACTTAGAGAACCCCAAAGACTCAACCACGAGACTCCTAGAAGTCATCAAAAAATACAGTAATGTTTCAGGATATAAAATCAATGTCCACAAGTCAGTAGCCTTTGTATACACCAATAACAGTCAAGATGAGAAGCTAATTAAGGACACAACTCCCTTCACCATAGTTTCAAAGAAAATGAAATAGCTAGGAATATACCTCACGAAGGAGGTGAAGGACCTCTATAAAGAAAATTATGAAATCCTCAGAAAAGAAATAGCAGAGGATATTAACAAATGGAAGAACATACCATGCTCATGGATTGGAAGAATCAACATTGTTAAAATGTCTATATTTCCCAAAGCAATCTACCTATTCAATGACATTCCTATGAAAATACCAACATTATACGTTCAAGATTTGCAGAAAATGATTCTGCGTTTTGTATGGAACCGGAAAAAAACCCCGTATAGCTAAGGCAGTTCTTAGTAATAAAAGTAAAGCTGGGGGCATCAGCATAACAGATTTTAGTCTGTACTACAAAGCCATAGTCATCAAGACAGCATGGTACTGGCACAAAAACAGAGACATAGACACTTGGAATCGAATTGAAAACCAGGATATGAAACTAACATCTTACAACCACCTAATCTTGGATAAACCAAACAAGAATATACCTTGGGGGAAAGACTCCCTATTCAATAAATGGTGTTGGGAGAACTGGATGTCTACATGTAAAAGACTGAAACTGGACCCCACCTTTCCCCACTCACAAAAATTGATTCAAGATGGATAAAGGACTTAAATTTAAGGTATGAAACAATAAAAATCCCCCAAGAAAGCATAGGAAAAACACTGGAAGATATTGCCCGGAGGAAAGACTTCATGAAGAAGACTGCCATGGCAATTGCAACAACAACAAAAATAAACAAATGGGACTTCATTAAACTGAAAAGCTTCTGTACAGCTAAGGAGATAATAACCAAAGCAAAGAGACAGCCTACACAATGGGAAAGGATACTTGCATATTTTCAATCAGACAAAAGCTTGATAACTAGGTTCTATAGAGAACTCAAATTAATCCACATGAAAAAAGCCAACAATCCCTTATATCAATGGGCAAGAGACATGAATAGAAACTTCTCTAAAGATGACAGACAATTGGCTAACAAACACATGAAAAAATGTTCATCATCTCTATATATTAGAGAAATGCAAATCAAAACAACCCTGAGATATCATCTAACCCCAGTGAGAATGGCCCACATCACAAAATCTCAAAACTGCAGATGCTGGCGTGGATGTGGAGAGAAGGGAACACTTTTACACTGCTGGTGGGACTGCAAACTAGTACAACCTTTCTGGAAGGAAGTATGGAGAAACCTCAAAGCACTCAAGCTAGACCTCCCATTTGATCCTGCAATCCCATTACTGGGCATCTACCCAGAAGGAAAAAAATCCTTTTATCATAAGGACACTTGTACTAGACTGTTTATTGCAGCTCAATTTACAATCGCCAAAATGTGGAAACAGCCTAAATGCCCACCAACCCAGGAATGGATTAACAAGCTGTGGTATATGTACACCATGGAATACTATTGAGCCATTAAAAAAAATGGAGACTTTACATCCTTCGTATTAACCTGGATGGAAGTGGAAGACATTATTCTTAGTAAAGCATCACAAGAATGGAGAAGCATGAATCCTATGTACTCAATTTTGATATGAGGACAATTAATGACAATTAAGGTTATGGGGGGGGGAAGCAGAAAGAGTGATGGAGGGAGGGGGGTGGGGCCTTAGTGTGTGTCACACTTTATGGGGGCAAGACATGATTGCAAGAGGGACTTTACCTAACAATTGCAATCAATGTAACCTGGCTTATTGTACCCTCAATGAATGCCCAACAAAAAAAAAAAAAAGGAAAAAAAAATAAAAGAAAAATTGTATTAAAGTTGTAATACTCAAGTCACATTTAGCTTCTGCTATTATAAGAGGTGCTCACACTTGACTTGTATTCATCTTTTCATACTTGTATATATTATATATATATAGTAATACACATATATGTGTGTGTGTATGTAATATACATTTTCTTTAGCCACTTCAGTTCATGGCCACTTGGGTTGATTCTGTAACTTTGCAATTGTGAATTTCACTGTGAACAACTTTTACTTGCTGGTATCTTTTCAATAAAATGACTGCTTCTCTTCTAGGTAAGTATCTAGAAGATTTTTTGAAATAAATCTCTTCTAGGATTGATGGATCAAATGGTAGGCCTACCTCGTATCTTTGCAGAAGACCCATACTGTTTTTCATAGCTGTTTTACAAGTTTACAATACCACCAATGTTGTATAAATGTTCACATTTCTCAAAAGTATTGTGCCAGCATCTAACGTGGTATCTCATTATGGTTTTAATTTGCTTTTCCCTGATAATTAGTGATTTTGCGCTTTTAAAAAATACAGGCATGTTTGTTGGCTATTTGTTTAGTTTCTTGAGAAGAATCTATTCATGTTTTTGTCTACTTTTTAATGTTTTTTTTTTTTCTTGCTGATTGAGTTTTTGTAGATTCTGGTTGTGAGCCTTTGGTTGAATATACACTTTGAGAATATTGTCTCCTATTCTATATGTTGTCTATCTATGCTGTTGATTATTTTCTTTTCTCTTCAGAAACTTTGTTTTTAATTAAATCCCATTTATTTATTTTTGCTTTTGGTTTCTTTGAGATGGTTTTCTATTATCTCCTCAATTCCATTCATCTGACTTGTCATCTTTAGTCATATTAATTCATTTGATTCAATTATCTCAGCCTATCAAGGTTCTTTTTGATTATGAATTCATCATTCAACATAAAAGATGAATATTCTCTCTTAGTCTTGCTTTCCTATGTTTAGGAAATACATTAACACTATGTTTGATCACTCAGTTTTCTGTTATAAGAATCTCATATGTGCCAAAAGTAGTTTCCCCAAGACTTCTTTCCTTTCTGCATAGCTCTTTAAACTATTACAAGTATCCACCTTTAATATCATTATTACTCCAAGTTTCCATAATTACTGAGAAAGTATCCCAAACTTATTACCAAATGTCTCACTGAAATCAAGGCACACTTTATTTGTTGCATGAATACACTAGCTATTAAAATGAAGAAAATTAGATTTATATGAAACAATTTATTATTAGTGAATTTATACTTACTTTTGCAGATCACAAATGTTGATTAATTATCCTTTTAAACATGTAGATTTTTTTCCAGTAATCAACATTAGATTAAAGTTTGTCTACTTATTAGTTATAGAATTTTGGATTAGTTGCTTTATCTCCTCACTTTGCTTTTTTTTTGTTTTTTAATGGGAGTAATAAAGTCTGCCTTATATGTTTTGGGGAATCCAAAGTTGTTAATTATGTAAATGATTTATAAAAGTTCATAATATAATAAGTACCATATAGCTTAGCTAATTCAGTTTGAGAAGTGAGCTACAAATATAATTTATATTATTTTTCTTTATTCTCTACAGAAATATTTATTAATTATTTGTCATTTTGAGAAAAACAATTTTTAAAAATATGTGTGTAGGAAAGACATGAACATGATGACAAAATATAGTGTATTAAGTAATTTGAAATATACTAAAAAGCTTCATATGATAAAAAAAGGGAGAGATTGAGATTGAGATTGTATCCGATTAAAAAATTAATATAGCTTGGCCCAGTGTCTCAGGCTTATAATCCTAGCACTCTGGGAGGCTGAAATAGGTGGATCGCTTGAGCACAAGAGTTCCAGACCAGCCTGAGCAGTATTGAGATGCTGTCTCTACTTAAAATAGAAAAATTAGCTGGGCATTGTAGTCTGTAGTCTCAGCTACTCAGAAGGCCAAGGTAGGAGAATGGCCCAGGAGTTTGAGTGCTGTGAGCTAGGTCACTCTAGCCTGGACAACAATGTAGCTCTGACACAAAAACAAATAAAATAAAATGAGATTAACAGTGACTTCAGTAAGCAATTTCTGCTGAAAAGAATAACTTATTCAAAAGTACAAATTAGAAAGGAAATGTGGAGCATAATTTATTGGTCCTTGAAGGTCATGGGATATATGTTGTACTTAATTTTTTTCCTTTTTTTTCTTTTCTTTTTTATTGTTAAATCATAGCTGTGTATATTAGTGCAATCGCCTGTACCCATTCTAAGATGCACCATAGAAGTGGCCCCATTACCCTCCCTCATCCAAAACATCCCCCCTCCCTTCCCCTTCCTTGGCCCTTTCCCCATAGTCTTGTGCTATAGTTGGGTTATAGTCTTCATGTGAAAGCTATAATTTAGCTTCATAGTAGGGCTGAGTACATTGGATACTTTTTCTTCCATTCCTGAGATATTTTGCTAAGAAGAATATGTTCCACCTCCATCCATGTAAACATGAAAGAGGTAAAGTCTCCATCTTTCTTTAAGGCTGCATAGTATTCCATGGTATACATGTACCATAATTTGCTAGTCCATTCGTGGGTCGATGGGCACTTGGACTTCTTCCATGACTTAGCAATTATGAATTGGGCTGCAATAAACATTCTGGTACAGATGTCTTTGTTATATTGTGACTTTTGGTCTTCTGGGTATAAACCTAGTAAAGGAATTATAGGATCGAATGGCAGGTCTATTTTTAGGTCTCTAAGAATTCTCCAAACATCCTTCCAGAAGGAACGTATTAGTGGGAATTCCCACCAGCAGTGTAGAAGTGTGCCCTTTCCTCCACATCCATGCCAACATTTCTGGTTTTGGGACTTTGTTATGTGGACTACTCTTACTGGGGTTAGGTGATATCTCAGAGTAGTTTTGATTTGCATTTCTCTGATGATTAAGGATGATGAGCTTTTTTTCATGTGTTTGTAGATCTTGCATCTGTCTTCTTTAGAGAAGTTTCTCTTCAAGTCCCTTGCCCACCCTGAAATGGGGTCACGTGTTCATTTCTTGTTAATACATTTGAGTTCTCTGTGGATTCTGGTTATTAGACCTTTATCGGAGGTATAACCTGCAAATATTTTCTCCCATTCTGAGGGCTGTCTGCTTGCTTTACTCACTATGTTCTTGGCTGTGCAGAAGCTTTTTAGTTTGATCAGGTCCTAGTGGTGTATTTTTGATACTGCTTCAACTGCCTGGGAAGTCCTCCTCATAAAATATTCACCCAGACCGATCCCTTCAAGAGTTTACCTCGCAGTTTCTTCAAGTATTTTTATAGTTTCATGTCTTAAGTTTAAATCTTTTATCCAGTGAGAGTCTATCTAAGTTAATGGTGAAAGGTGTGGGTCCACTTTCAGTCTTCTACAGGTTGCCAGCAGTTCACCCAGCACCATTTGTTAAATAGGGAATCTTTTCCCCACTGAATGTTTTTAATTGGCTTGTCAAAGATCAAATAACGGTAAGTAGCTGGATCCATCTCTTGGTTCTCTATTCTGTTCCAGACATCTACTTCTCTGCTTTTGTGCCAGTACCATGCTGTTTTGATCACTGTGGATTTGTAGCACAGTCTCAGGTCTGGTAGCGTGATTCCTCCTGTTTTGTTTTTATTGCTCAGTAATCTTTTGGCTATTCGAGGTTTTTTCTGATTCCATATAAAACGAAGTATTATTTTTTCAATATCTTTAAAGTATGACAATGGAGCTTTAAAAGGAATTGCATTAAAGTTATATATTGCTTTGGGCAGTATGGACATTTTAACAATGTTGATTCTTCCCAGCCATGAGCATGGTATGTTTTTCCATCTGTTAAGATCTTCAGCTATTTCTTTTCTTAGAGTTTCATAGTTCTCTTTGTAGAGATCTTTCACATCCTTTGTTAGGTATATTCCCAAATATTTCATCTTCTTTGGCACTACTATGAAAGGAATAGAGTCCTTGACTGTTTGTTCAGCTTGGTTATTGTCGGTATATATAAAGGCTACAGATTTATGGGTGTTGATTTTGTAGCCTGAGACATTACTATATTCCTTGATCACTTCTAAAAGTTTTGTAGTAGAATCCCTAGTGTTTTCCAGATATATGATCATATCATGTGCGAAGAGTGAAAGTTTGATCTCTTCTGACCCTATGTGGATACCCTTGATCGCCTTTTCTTCCCTAATTGCAATGGCTAAAACTTCAATTGCAATGTTAAAGAGCAATGGAGACAATGGGCAACCTTGCCTGGTTCCTGATCTAAGTGGAAATGATTTCAATTTAACTCCATTCAATATGATATTGGCTGTTGGTTTGCTGTAGGTGGCCTCTATGAGTTTAAGAAACGTCCCTTCTATACCAATTTTCTTAAGTGCTCTGATCATGAAGGGATGCTGGATATTATCAAAAGCTTTTTCTGCATCAATTGAAAGAATCATATGGTCTTTATTTTTAAGTTTGTTTATGTGTTGAATTACATTTATAGATTTACCTATATTGAACCAGCCTTGAGATCCTGGGATAAATCCGACTTGGTCATGGTGTATAATTTTTTTGATGTGTTGTTGGATTCTGTTTGTTAGGATCTTATTGAGTATTTTAGCATCTATATTCATTAGTGATATTGGTCTATAATTTTCTTTTCTTGTTGGGTCTTTCCCTGGTTTGGGGATCAAGGTAATGTTTGCTTCATAGAATGTGCTGGGTAATATTCCTTCTTTTTCTATATTTTGGAAGAGGTTTAGTAGCATAGGTACTAGTTCTTCTTTAAAGGTTTGTTAGAATTCTGATGTAAAGCCATCTGGTCATGGACTTTTCTTTTTAGGGAGATTTTGTATAGTTGATGCTATTTCAGAGCTTGATATAGGCCTGTTCAACATTTCCACTTCGTTCTGGCTAAGTCTTGGTAGGTGGCGTGCTTCCAGGTATTGGTCGATTTCTTTCAGATTTTCATATTTGTGAGAGTAGAGTTTCTTGTAGTATTCGTTAAGGGTTTTTTGAATTTCTGAGGGGAGTGTTGTTATTTCATCATTACCATTTCTGATTGATGAAATTAGAGATTTTACTCTTTTTTTCCTGGTAAGGTTGGCCAAAGGTTTATCTATTTTATTGATCTTTTCAAAAAACCAGCTTTTGGATTTATTGATCTGTTGTATAATTCTTTTGTTTTCAATTTCATATAATTATGCTCTGATTTTGGTTATTTCTTTTCTTCTGCTGCGTTTGGGGTTGAAGTGTTCTTCTTTCTCCAGTTTTTTGAGATGTTCCATTAAGTTATTGATATCCTCTCTTTCCGTTTTCTTGAGGAAGGCTTGCAGTGCTATAAATTTCCCTCTTAGGACTGCCTTTGCAGTATCCCACAGTTTCTGGTAATTCATGCCTTGATTGTTGTTTTATTCCAAAAGTATGGGGATTTCCTTCTTAATCACATCTATAACCCATGTATCCTTCAGCATAAAGTTGTTTAGCTTCCATGTTTTTGTATGCAGGTTCCTGTTGTTATTTAGTTCAACTTTTATTCCATGATGGTCTTAGAAGATGCAAGGAATAATTTCTATCTTTTTAAATTTGCTGAGGTTAGATTTGTGGCCTAGGATGTGGTCGATTTTGGAGTATGTTCCATGGGCTGATGAGAAGAATGTGTATTCAGTTTTTTGGGATGAAATGTTCTATAGATGTGTGTTAAGTCCAGATGTTGAATGATTGTGTTTAAATCTAAAATTTCTTTGCTTAGCTTCTTTTTGGAGGATCTATTCAGGACTGCTAAAAGAGTGTTAAAATCTCCAAGTACTATGGAAGTGGAGGAAATCGAGTTGCTCATGTCTGTTAGATTTTCTCTTATAATTTGAGGTGCATTGTGGTTGGGTGCATAAATATTAATAATTGAGGTCTCATCATATTGAGTATTACCTTTAACAAATATGAAGTGCCCATCCTTATCCTTAATTATTTTGGTTGGTTTAAAGCCTATTGCATCTGCAAACAGGATTGCAATGCCTGCTTTTTTCTGCTTTCCATTTGCCTGGAATATAGATGAACATCCCTTCACCTTTAGTCTATAGCTGTCTTTTAATGTAAGTTGCGATTCTTGGATGCAGCAGATATCTGGCTTGAGTTTTTGTATCCAGTCCGCCAACCTATGCCTCTTTAGAGGACAATTTAAACCATTCACATTAATTGAGAGTATTGATAAGCCTTTTGAGAGACTGGTGGATTTTTTAATCCTTTTGTGACTGTGGAAGTTGGAATTTGATCAAAAATTTTTGGAGTGTGTTTACTTTTGTGGTGGAGAATTACACTGGTCTATATGGAGGATAGGTCTAAGAATGTCCTGGAGAGTTGGTTTAGTTGTGGCAAATTTCTTCAACATGTGAATGTCGTTGAAGTATTTAATTTCTCCATCATAAATGAAGCTCAGTTGAACTGGGTATAGGATCCTGGGTTGAAAGTTATTTTGTTTTAGGAGATTAAATGTCGATGACCATCCTCTTCTAGCTTGAAAGGTTTCAGCAGAGAGATCTGCAGTTATTCTGATATTCTTCCCCTTGTAGGTCATGGTTTTCTTTCGTCTGGCAGCATTCAGAATTTTCTCCTTCATATTAACTTTAGTGAAATTGATTTTGATGTGTCTGGGGGATGTCTTATTTGGGTTGAGTTTTGCTGGAGTTCTGAAACTGTCTGCTATCTGAATTTTGGAATCTCTTGGCATGTCTGGAAAGTTCTCCTTCATAATCTCATGGAGAAGAGACTCTGTGCCTTGTGAAGCCACTTTGTCACTTTCGGGGATCCCTATAAGACGAATATTGGTTTTCTTCAAATTATCAGAGAGCTCTCTGAGAGAGTGGTCTGTTTTTGCTCTCCATTTCTCTTCTTCTTAGAGGGTTTGGGAGTGTTCGAAAGGTTTGTCTTCAATGACAGAAATCTTTTCTTCTGCTTGCTCCATTCTGTTACTGAGGGATTCTACTGTGTTTCTCAGATCTTTGATGGATGCAACTTCTTGTCTCAATGTGTCGAAATCTTTGGTCATTTCGTCTTTGAATACATTGAATTCTTGAGATAACTTTTGGAATTCTAATTCGATCTTATTTGCTATCCAGATCCTGAATTCAATTTCTGACATCTCAGCTATTTGTTTGTGCATGGGATCTTGTGCTGTTCTGCCCCCATTGATCCTTGGGGGAGTTGATCTACTCTGATTATTCATATCGCCAGAGTTTTTCTGTCGATTTCGCCTCATGATTGTTTTTCACCATTGCCTCCGGCTGTCCTCAGAGTTGTGGAGGTGTCTCTCCATGATTAGACCCCAGCGGGATCACTCTATTTTTGCTGGATCTTTGTAGGGAGTGACCCTGTGTAGTTCCTCTGGGTCTGATCTAGCTAGGGAGTTCTGGTTGTGGAAGCAGCTCTGGTTTGTGACAGATCCGGATCCAGCAACAGGGCTGCTGGTGGTGTGCATGGTTCTGGAAGTGCCAGATGCCCAGTGACTTTGGCACAGAGAGCCCAAGGCTCAAGCATTCTCTGGCCAGGAGAAGAGCTCTGTGCAGAGGCAGGGAGGGCTCCAAAAGGCACATAGCTACCAGAGTCCCTGTCCAGATGAACGGTCTAGTGTGGAAGCTGGGAGGACAGAGGAGGGAGGATGCAGGGTTGCGTGGCTCCCGTAGTTCCTGGTCAGGGAATGTGGATGCCCAGTGGGTGTGGGTCACTGTTCAGGGGTGGCTGCAAAGCTCTTATGGAGGTCTGGGCGGTGCCATGCCCAGGAGTTTCTGGTTGCTATGAGCTGTGATGTCACAGCACTCTACCCAGGGCAAAAGCCCAAGGCTCCAGTGTGCCAAAACCGTCTCACCCTGCCCCTAAGGATTAAGGGTGTAAGGCAGCTCAGTCCCTGCCTTTAGGCTGCTCAGTCAGTAGGTTACTTTGACCCGCCCAATCCTTGCTCTGAGACCCTGAGGGCGGAGCTTGCTGGGGCAGTTCTTTCACAATGGCTTCCTGCGCTGAACTCAGTGGCTCAGTCTGGGGCCCCAGACAATGCCCAAAATTCTCCACACTCCTGCTCAAGCTCTCCCCAAGGCAGTTCAATTGAGTGCCAAGTCCAAGAACACCAAAACAGTTCACAGGTAAGGCCTTTCTGGTTTGCAGTCTCACTGCTGCTTGTACTTGTGGTTGCCAGCGTGATTAGGTCGATCCAACACACACAACCACTTGCCAGTTTTCCACTGTTTTTGTCCCCGTCTTGGGGTCCAGAAGTCCCTTTCTGGCTCCCTGTATCCTCAAAGGGATGATTATAGGCAGTTCCCACCGGCCAGAGATGCCTGGAGTCTTGTCTCCCCAGACTCGCTGTTCCCAGTTGCAGGGAAGCTATTACTCGGCTGCCATCTTTAATCGCCGCCCCCCATTGTACTTAATTTGATGGATGTTTGGAAACACTGGAAATGTATTTTGAACCCAAGAATACATTTTGAGATAAATATTCAAGTTATTAGGCAAAAGTAAGGATACTATATTACATGCTGAAGTAGTCCATGTACAAATAATTCATATAGAAGTGTCAGTAATGGAAACTAGGGATAAACTTTTGGAGATATTCTAGCTCAGGCTCCATCTGATATGTTTTCTTATAAGGACAACAGAGAAAAGAGGGAGTTAAAATTATAATATTCATTTAACATTTACTAGGTTGTTTTCTAGCTGCCTGGCTAAGTGTTTTTATTGTATTTCATATTTTAATTTTATAAAACCCTTTTAGTAGGGTTTGCTCTTTTCTTCCTTTAATGTCAATTCTGAGGAAACAGAAGGCTAGATTTGAGTGCCATTTGAACCCACCAAACCTCTTATTGACTCTTGTACCACATTGCAGCACTGCCAGGAGTTAGGACCTACTGGGAGGCATTTGGGTCACAGGGGTTATATTTCTCATGTACAGACTGGTCCCATTATCTCATGAGTTTTCTTTCTCATGGGAATGGATTAGTTCTCACAAGAATGGGTTGTTATAACATGGGCTCAGCCTCTACTGTGTGTCTCTTTACACACATGTACTCCCCTTTCTGCGTCTCTGCCATATTGTAAAGCAGCATATGGACCTAGCCAGAAAGCAAGCAGATGCTGGCCTCATGCTCTTGGACTTTACAGTCATCAGAATCCTGTGCCAAATAAATCTCTTTTCCTTAGAAATTGCCCAGCCTTAAGCCATTATAGCAATGCAGAAAGAATGAAGAAACAAAGACATTAGCAAATTCAGAAAATTCCTACAGAGGACACAGCTAATAAGTGGTAGAGCTCAAAGGTAGCCCTGGGCAATGGAAGTTGGCAATCCAGGGTCTATGTTTTATTAATTACTCAGCTATACTTCCTCTTGTCCCTGGGGAGCCAGGTTTGGTTGGCTGTGATTCTAGCAAGGAAAGACATCACAGGTGCTACGCTGAGTAGAAGGAGAAGAATAATATCGATTTTCTTGGAACATCTTGACCGCAAGTTTTCAATGTGTATCAAACCATGGTTCCTAATTTAGAAAATAAAAATACATGATATCCAATTTAATTTCAATTTCTGATAAATAATGTTTTTTTAGTTTAAGTATAATCCACTCAATATTTGGCAAATATTATATTTAAAGATTGTTAACCAGGTATTTTGTGTTTTGTCTGGCAACCTTAGATCAAAGTGAATGTGTTATTGATCTCCCTGCTATCAATGTTATCATGCTCTAATTTATCATACATCATTTATTTTCCTTTATAAAAACCACATCTAGCCAGGTGTGGTAGCTCATGCCTGGGAAGCCAAGGTGGGAGGACTGCTTCAGGTCAGGAATTCCAGACTGACCTGGACAAAACAGGGAGACCCTATGTCTACCAAAATTAAAATAAAATGAAATAAATAAATTAGCAGGGTGTGTAGCACATGGCTGTAGTCTTAGCAGGATGAGGCAAGAAAATTGCTTGAGATGAGCAGTTCAAGGCTGAGTTATGATGATACAACTACATTCTACCCTGTCTTTGAAACAAAAAAACAACAACCCCCCCCCCCAATCATATTCTATTTTAAAATGCAAACTTCCAGCATTGGGATTGCTTGAGCTGAGGTGTTCAAAACCCGTGTAATCAAAAGCAAGACCCTGTCTCCACTAAAACCAGGAAATATTAGTTGGGCATTTTGCTACGTGCCTGTGGTCCCCCAGCTACTCCGAAGGCTGAGCCCAGGAGATTCACAACTAAAAAGTAAAAAATTGTCATTTAAGTTACACATGTGTATATAGATCTTGCCACTTGCCAGGCCTCAGGTAGGTATTGCAGAGTGATGACAGGTGACACAAATAAATAGATAAAATCCATGATTTGAAACAAAGAGTCAAAGGAAGAAAGCACATACATAGAGAAGCATCAATTTGGGGAAAATGTTTTCAAGGAGAAAGAAATGGCCGCAAAGTCATAAAAAGAAAAGATGTAAGGCTTCCTGCATAACCAGGGCAGATATTCTATAAAATCTGAGAAACCTGTTGGCAAAGGCAAATGCCCTGTAATATTAATGAGAATAAGGCCCAAGAGAAGGTCATTGCATTTGGAGTTTATCTACTGTGGTAGACTGTTGCTGAAAGACCGTAACTCATTATGCTGCTGTGACCAATGGTAAGTGTATTTACAACTGCAAGCACCTTTCTCCCTAAATAAAACAGCTATGGGATGGTGGATCTGAATATGCAGGAGAAGACATATAGAAAGTCAAGGACAACCATAAGTTATTGAAAATAATTACACTAGGAGCAAACATTTAAATGAATGCTGTTTTTATTGTTTATTTTATTTTATTTATTTATTTTTTTTATTGTTGGGGATTCATTGAGGGTACAATAAGCCAGGTTACACTAATTGCAAGTGTTAGGTAAAGTCCCTCTTGCAATCATGTCTTGGCCCCATGTTTTTAATGCAAAAAGACAGTCAGTACAAAGACGATTGAAAGTCAAGGAAGGTGTAATGACTATGGAATAAAGAAACCTAAAACTTATCTGTATTAGTTTTTATTTTTATTGCATCATAAATTACTACAAATGAACAGGCTTAAAACAACTTCCATTGACACTAATTTTAACTTTAACTTCTCCATCCCTTAATAGAATATTAATTCCATGAAAACACGGACTTTGCCTAATAAAACACAGACTGCTTGGTCTCAACTAGAAGCTTTAGGTGGGTTTTTCTAATATTGGTTGAGAAATGAGAAAGGGTTTATCCTTTCTTCAGGAAATGCTATTATCAGACATGAACAAAACTTTACTAAAAGAACATGGATGTTAAGTTAGTTAATTACAATATTTTTTGTGCCCTGAGAAATTTATCTTAGGTGTGGCTGCTGTGGCTTACAAAGTTATATCTGGTTACACCTGATGAACTCTTGGGCCACAAAAAGTGTAATAAAGAGGTGTAAAGTGTCCACTTGTGTGTGGTCTGCAACTTAGAGAAAACAGGAGGTAGTCAAAAATCATTACTGTTTGGGATTATAGATAAAGTAATGTAGTCTTGACACTTCACAGGATTGATGTTCACATAGGTTTAGATCTTTGTAAAAATGTTTGGTTTGATTTTAAATAGAAGATGGTTTCAATGCTTTAAGAAAACCCACACAAAACTAGAATATATAAGGTAGATGAGTTGGTTATTAATTAAACTATTTCAAAATAATTCTTAGGAATACATTTTTTAAAATTCATTATGAGTTCGAATCACCAATCTATGCTGAAAAAAGTGAAATTACAATCATTGTTAATATTAATATGATAGCTAATAATTATTCATTGTGTATAATTTACCAGATACAGGCCTAAAACTGTCAGTGCATGTGTACACATGTATATGTGTGTGATGTAATCCTCATATCCACCTTGTAAGAGCAATGCTATTAACATTCTCATTTCGCAGCGGAGAGAAATGAAACTGAGACTACTTAAGTAACATTCCCAAGGAACATCATGTGTTACTTAATGAGTAGTCATTCTGAGAAATGCATCCTTAAACAATTCAATCAATGCACAAACATCATGATGTGTACTTCCTTTCAAAACATAGATGATATAGTCAAGTACATACGATACAGCCTATTGCTCTTAGGCTACAAACTCATACAGCATGCTACTGTAGTGAATACTGAAAGCAATTGTAACACAGTGGTGAGTATTCTATGTCCACACATAGAAAAGGTACAGAAAAAAATGTCCTATTGTGATCTTATGAGACCACCGTTATAAATGTGGTGTGTGGTTGACCAAAACATGGCTATGTAGTACATGAGTGTACATAGCTAGTAAATACAGAATTAATTTAAAGTTTACGTATGGTTTCTATTCAAAAATTGTTATCATTCCATCCTTTGTAGAGCAGATGGCCCCTTTTCATAATTACTGTTTTAGAAATATTTATAGCTCAGAAAATCATTTTTAAAAAGCGTGCATATATATGTATATAAACTCACATTATTCATAGATGTGTGTATTTCTGCATTTCTATATTTTTCTTACTACTTATATAAGACATTCTGTACTTATTTTAGTGTATTGAAAGTTGGTCTGTTCTACACTAATTAGTCTACTAGCAGCATAAATTAGCAATGTTGCTCAGTGAATTGATATAAATATATCAGAGATACATGAGCAATATGCAATATTCTTCATAGACGCTGTAACTACTGTTAACAATACAATCCTTTTTTAATAAAGATGAATACACTGTCTCAGTGTTCCACTCACTTAGCATTCATTGACCATGTTCCATATTCAAGACATTGTATTCAGCCCAGTAGAGGTCTTCTGTCCTCAGGGGAGCTAAAAATCTACCAGGAAGTCAAAAACATTTATAGTTATTTTGCACACTTGGCAAGGTAAAATCATTCTCCAGGGAAAGAATAACAAGTTTTAATATCCAATTGAATAAAATGTGAAGAAGACAAAGATGATGATGTATCAACTAGATTTTAGATAATTTCATTGATGAAGAATATTCCAGGTAGAGAGAAAAGTTCATATGAAGGCACAGAAGAGAGTTATGTGAGAAACAGTCATTGAATAGTAAATAGTTTAGTTTTTTCTTTTGTATATAGGAAATGTTGAGAGAGATGATCAAACCAGAAGAATCAGATGAGACAAAATTAAGGAGAGCCTCAAAAATATTAATTAATATTAATTAATATTGATACATCATCATCTTTGTCTTCTTCACAGGTGAGCTAAAAAATGCCCTTGGATTTTTGTATGATCCTGTAAGTTTTATATATAATAAACCTTTCTCAAGTAGGAAAGATAGGTAATTAGGTTTATGTTCACAAAGTTAAACTCAGATACCAAGTGGAGAATGAATTGAAGAGAGCAATTGAAGAATACACAGGATGTTAATGAAAAGAATCTTTTTTATTATCTATGTGATCCATATATCTATTTTCTTTTTCATTTACTATTGAGGAAATAGAGACACAGAAAATTTTAAGGTGTGTATATCTAACTTGAGTGGTGATCAAACTAGTTAGAACCCATATTTCCCATTATCTAGTTCTGTTTCCTAATTATATTAATATTGCTTTCTCC
The DNA here is from genome assembly GCF_027406575.1 of Nycticebus coucang. NCBI lineage: Eukaryota > Metazoa > Chordata > Mammalia > Primates > Lorisidae > Nycticebus > Nycticebus coucang. The sequence continues at coordinate 98,462,792 of NC_069793.1, read as the reverse complement.
TCAAATGATCATTATGAACAATTTCAAATAGTGTCCGGTGTCCATTAACGTAATAGCTGTGTGAGAATATAGACATGGAGTTGCTATGGTCTTACCCTGAGGGTCTGGGAATGCCCAGATTCTGTCCCACTGATTTAAGTTTCTCCATAGGATTTTCCTTGGTATTGGCAAGGAAATCTAACCAAATGAGAACAAAGTGACTGCTCTATTAGTAGTGAAACTAGAAGTTAACTGCTAAGTTTGCAGAGATCTGGAATGAGGAAATGAAACCTGTGATGTGGAGCTAAGCAGGGCTTTCTATTCCTCCTGCCTCTGATGGAACCCTCCTCTCCCACCAACTGCACATCAGGTGTTAAGTCCATCGAAGCCATTGTAAGAAAGGAAGCAGTGGGAAAAAAAAGAAAAAGCCTTTCCCTTGACTGACTGGCCTCACAGAAAATGTAAGTGCTTTTCACTTTTCCAAAATTTAAGTCCCAGTAACACCATCCAATACTCAAGTACACCCCCATCAATGTCTTGGACTTTAACCAATCACATTAGCACCATCTCTTTCCCTGGAAAGGAATGAAAGGAGCACCGAATCATGGGGGAAAGGATGAATCACAGTTCCTCCTACCTTTGCTGTAGGAATATACGGAAGATAACTATGGTAGTTAAGGTTCTCCAAAGAACTAGTGAGGCATGGATTGAAGATTTCTGCTTTCTCTTTTCTCTCTCTCTCTGACAATAGGTAGAATTGTGGATGATACCGAGGATACAGTCTTCCATAGTTTTAACAATCGGGATACATTTTGAGAAATCTGCCAGTAGTCAATGTTTTCACTGTGCAAATATAAAGGCTACTTCCACAAACCTAGATGGTATAGGCTACTCCACCCTAGGCTACATCCTAAAGCCTATTGCTCCAAGGTTACAAACCTGTACAGCCTGTTATTTTACTGAATACTATAGGCCATTATAACATAAGAGTAAATTTTGTGTATCTAAACTTATCTAAACCTAGAAAGGTAGAGTAAAATAAGGTAGTATAATTTTATGGGTCACTATTGTATATGTGGTTTATCATTGACCAAAAGTTGTTATGCAGCACATGACAGTGTATTTACCAAGAAGAGAAAGAAAGCTTGATTTTTCCCTGGTACAAAACTCTTAACTTGAGAACTATACTAGACACAGAGAAATTAATGAGTTTTCTGTTTTCTGAGTTATTTTTTTTTTTTTTTTTTGCTTTAAGAATTAACTATTTTTTATTAAGGAAGTTTTTAAAAAGTTTTTAAATATGTAAATCATGTATACATTAATGCATTTGGGGGTACGATGTGCTGATTTTATATACAATTTGAAATGCTTACATCAAACTGGCTTGCTTACATCAAACTGGCTATATAGCTTTCACCTCACTTACTTAATTATTGAGTTAAATTATTAATTAAATTACTTGAAGAATTTTTAATAACTAATTTCTATTCTTTTTTTATCTCTAAAATGTTGTTGTTTTAGACATGTTCAGTAAAAGAGCTTAGAGATATAATATACTGTAAGTGGAATATTATGACCCTGTTTAAAATACAAGGTAGGATATATTTGAGCTAAATCTAGTATCTTTGTATGACGGCTTTCCATGTGAGCAGTACCATGCTCCAAATGTTGACAAATATGTATTATTGAAAACATTGTATCAATTAAAGCATTTTTATTTGTTAAATTTGGAACATTACTTTAACTGGGTGGGTTGACAAACAATCTTGGTTTCTTATAAAAAACAGCTTTTCACCGGAACATACCATGAGAGGCTGTTGTAATACATGTCAAGAATATATTAAATGTAAGTGGAAGGAAAACTGTGTTGTCTAGAATTAACGTCTGAATTATTTCTTAGATCATGACTTGATTACTTTAACTTGTGAGTTTCTGACATTGATTGACAGTTGTTAAAGGTCAATCATGTGTTACTATGTTAGTTGGGAAAATAGAAGCAGATAACACTTCACTAGATGGTAACTAAGAGAAACTGACCTGTGAAAGTCCGTCCTGGACAACTGAGCGATTCTTTTTTTTTCTTTTTGCAGTTTTGGCTGGGGCTGGGCTTGAACCCACCACCTCCAGCATATGGGGCCGGCACCCTACTCCTTTGAGCCACAGGCGCCACCTGGCTCAGTGATTCTTAAATGTACCAAACAATATTGGGCATTTCCCTCTGTACCATGAAGTTCCTTGACCCATTGGGATGCTTTTAAGCACAGCTAAAGGAAAGCTTGACGTTTTCAACCCAAGAGTCACTGAAATAAGACAGGAGATGTGTCTTCTGGTCCAGATGCCCCGCTGTTAATTATCATTGGCGCACCTCACAGTCACAGGACGGCTTTGTGACTTTGGCACACTAGAACATTTTTCAAAATTTCAACTCGTTTTGCTACTTCTTATTATGAACATTTACCAATATTTCAAAATCCTTAAACATTGCTTCACCAGGACTGAGTAGAAAAATTGCTAGATTCAGGAATTATTTCAAAAAGGCCCTTAAAAGTGATACATGTAAATACAACAGGTATTTTATCATGATAATCTTCATACTCAAACTAAGGGTTCTCAAATTTCCTGCAGAAACAGTGATACTTTTATTTCACTTACAGGATAATCTCACGCTTCAGAAGTCTAATAGGGTGTAGCAATAATTACAGGCTTTGGAGATTCCACTATTTTATTTAAAGTTGAAAAAAAGTATATAAAGTTAAAAGACGATACCTATGGTATAAAATGCTTAAGTAGTGTTGGAATAAGGATAAAATCAAATTCACTTTAAGTGAATTTTAATTTGCAAGAGTTTTCCTAGTGTGGTCAATAGTTTTCAAAGTGTGGTCTCTGAACATAATGATGCTTACGATGTTTCCAAGTAAAACATGTAAGACGTGCATGAAAATTCTCAGTCACCTCAGAAACTCTGAGAACTAAAACTTAGTAAGATGTTTTAATCCTTCCAAATGATGCCAAAGCATGTTAAGATATTGGAACTACTGAAATAGTTGCCAGAGTCTGCAACAGTATTGAAAAAAGTTACAGTGCTAGACAAATGCAAGATGTAAGTTTGAATAGTTTATATTGGGTTTGTAATGTTATTTTCTTAACAAGTAAGGAAGAAAATATAACAGGGTGAAGTGGCTTCTTGAAGTTCATTTAAAATTAATTTAGTGGCTCTGTGCCTGTGGCTCAAATGTTTAAGGTGACAGCCACATACACATGAGCTAGTGAGTTCAAATCCAGCCCAGGCCCACCAAACAACAATGACGGCTGCAACCAAAAAAAAATCTTTGGGTGTTGTGGCATATCCTGTAGTCCCAGCTACTTGGGAGGCAGAGGCAAGAGAATTGTTTAGCCCAACAGTTGGAGGTTGCTGTGAGCTGTGCCACCACAGCACTCTACCCAGGGTGACAGCTTGAGGCTGTGTCTCAAAAATAAATAAATAATAAAATTAATTTAGTCATGGTGGAATGGCACATGCTATCTGGCTATTTATGCTCAATAAATTTAATATAAATTTATAATTTATATTATAATAATATAATTTTCTTTCATCTCCTCCATAAAAAAAAAAATAGAGATGAAATAGTGAAAGGATTTAAGAAGTATTTAGAAAGCAAAATCAACAGGAGTAAGTGATGGATGAGTTGAGAGAAATGAAAAGATGAGGCCAGTGACGGGAGAATGAGTAGTTGTGGGATGAAGACGAGGGAGCTTTTAGTTTTATGAACTTTGTTTTTTTAGCAGTGGAGGAAATCTCAAACTTAACAGATTCTTGACAGACGTCCAGGGATTCCATGAGGCCATCAGAAATGCCAGTCTCCCCCTTCCACTGTCCTAACTTTAGCTTTCATGGCTTCTCATTTGTACTAGCATAGTCGCTTCCTAGCAGTGTTCCACTTTCCGTCTCATCGGGTACTGCCGGTGTGTGATTTCAGAGTGAGATTTCTGCAGTACAAGTCTGCCAGCATCATCCCCGGATGAAAATCCTTTTATCGACTCCCAACCCTCACCCTTCCCCAATAGGTCAGGTCAGGCCCACACTCAACACTCTGTAAGTTTTGACGTTTTTCCATCTCCTAGCTAAATCCCTTCCAATGCTATCATGTGAGGTATTCATTCCTAGAAATTGATAACTCAGATCTATTTTCTTGTATACAAAATCTGCAGGGGACAATCACGAGAAGCAGTAGTGGCTGTTGAAATGCCAAACCCCCGCAGGCAGGAACGAGGAGGAGAGAAAGAACTTCATGCCTGGCTAGCCATTCACACCACGAGTGGCTGTTTTCAGGTGTCACTTTGTCCACTGATCTTCACTGGTGCTGCTTAAACCCTTACAGCTGATGCTGCTCCTCACCCACTGTTCCATGGAGACAGTCCCTGCAGCTGTGCTGTGGTTTGGGGTGGCCTGACACCTCCCTTCAGCTGGAGACTAACAGGAAAATTTCCCCGTGTCCTCTACCATTTATTTCAGAAGACATAAACCAAATAGTGATATGTGGGGAATCATGCCCACAAAACGATTCCTGGAAAATAACATTTGGTCAGATGCATATAAACAGATAAAATGCAGAATTGACATGTCTGGATCAGAGAGGCCGGAGCAGTGGCAGAGGAAGGCAAATAAAAGGAAAATAAGGCAGTGTTTATGTTAGTATTGAATGGCAGTAACAGTATTAGAATCAAAGTTTCTTCTATTCATTTTATGGACAGCTTGGGCCGTAGCTGGCTGATGGTCTTGACCAATTAATCAAGTCGTTGAAGATAAATGTTCATTAATATTCAGACAAACTCACTGCGTATCTCTCATCTGTCAGAGGCAGTGCTCAGATATAAAATATAGAGACAGGTAATAAGACCTAGAATTGTCTCTACTAAGGAAGACGAATTTCTGGGAAAAATAACTGCATTACAAGTGAGTGAATATGTGTGAAAGTAAGAACTATATGAAATGGTGTGTAAGTGCAGAGCAGACGGCAGACGACCACATGGAGAAGTCAGGAAGCGTTCACAGAAATGACGGCATTTTACCCCACGTTGACACAGTGACAGATGATAGGAGGCAGAGCTGAATAGGAGAACGAAGAATAAAGAAGTGCTTAGAGAATAGCATGCACAAAGGCCCTGAGGTGAGAGCACATACAGTTCTCGTGAGAGAGAGAGACAAAAAATAGTTTTCACATGCAAAGAGAACTCGCTGCCTGTCAGTTGAAATTTGAATTCTACGTGACCAGTTTTGTCGTCTTCTTTTTTTTTTTTACCCCTCTCTCTCTTTTATAATAATGACATGAACTATCAGCCTTCAGAAAGCCTTTCCAATCAGGCTTTAATCTACTTATTCAAACTTATGCCTCTCTTTATCTTCACTGTGAACGAAGAGACACAGACTCAAGCTGTATTTCACCAGCATAAGGGACTCGGTCTCCTCCCTCTCCGAGTCTGTGCGATGGACTTGGTGGAGGGGAGCTCCTTCACACCCGAATGCCATCGCTCTGCTATTTCACTGGTTTCCCCTCTTGCTTCTGTTGATAAACTTGCCACTCTGAATAGCACATCTTTTAATATCTACTCATTCCTGACACTAGGTTAAATAGCTGTCTCCTTGGAAGATACAATGATCGCAAAACCGGTTACCCATTGAATTACTTGGCACCCTCATCAAAAATCAATTGACTACAAATATCCTACTTTATTTCTGGACTCTCATTTACATGAATCTCAATGTCTATTCTAATCCCAGTACCACATTCTCGACGACTCTGGTTTTGCAGTAAGCTTTGGAATTGGAAATAAGTCCTTCAATTTTATTCTTGTTTCTCAAGATTCTTAAAGCCACTTTAGGTTCTTTGCATTTTCATATTAATTTAAGAATACGCTTGTCAATCTCTTAACAAAACGTCAAAGAGAAAATCTTGTGTAGTGCTTGTGGGTATGTAAATTAATACAGCCATTATGGAAAACAGTATGGAGGATTCTCAAAAAATTAAAAATAGAAGAAGCACCATATGATCCAACCATCCAGTTACTGGATATATACCCTAAAGAAATGGAATTAGTATGTGGAAGAGATGTCTGCACTCCCACATTTATTTCATCACGACTCATAACAGCTAAGATGTGGGAGCAATCTGAAATCAATCTAAATGCCCATCTACAGATGAATGGACAAAAAAACTGGAGTAGATATATAACACACACACACACAATGGAATACTGTTCAGCCTAAAAGCAGAATGAAATCGTGATGTTTCCAGCAACTTAGATGAACCTGGATAACGTTATGTTAAATAAAACAAGGCAGGCATAAAAAAAAAAAAAAAAGGAATAATCTCACTTACGTGAAATATTCATAGATTCTTCATAGAGGTAATGAACAGAATCATTATTACCAGAAACTATGGAGGCCTGTGGGGAGGAGAAACCAGAAAAGGCTGGTAAATGGAAGTTACAGTTAGGAAGAATAAATTCTGGTGTTCTGTTATATGGTACAGATAGCTAATGACAATGTAGTGTGTGTGTGAGTGTGTGTGCGTGTGTATTCAAGATGGAGAAGAAGATTTCAAATGTTATCACTACAAAGAAATGAAGATTTCTCCATTTCAAGATGGAGAAGAATATTTCAAATGTTATCACTACAAAGAAATGGTAGGTGTAGAAAGTGGTGGATATGGTCACTCCCTTGGATCTGGTTATAACACGGTGTACACCAGCATTGGAACAGGACATTGTATCCCGTAAATACATATAATAAGTGTGTGTCAATTATAAATTTTCAAAAATATTAATGGAAAATATAGGTCTTAGAATGGATCAGAAGATTAATTTGGTGAGAATTGCCATCTTTGATGCCTTTAAGGATGTTTGGCAGTTTTCTTTATATAATTTTGCATTTTTCTTGTTAAAGTTATGCCTAAGAATTTTGTTTCATTTGGATTCTATTATATGTGACATCGTTTTAACATTAATTACATATTGGTTTTATTGTTTGCATTTTCAAATTAGTCATTGCTAGTGCATAAAAATGTACTGCGTGTGATTTTCTTGTATTCCGAGCTTGTATACAGTAAGCATCCAGAATTTATTTATATTTAATAGTCATGTCTGTGTGTATATATTTGTAAGTTTTTTTTGGATTGAGTTACCATGAAAGTCTCTGCTTGCTTAGATTCATGGTCGGCTAATGTTTGAAAAGAAATTTCCTAAATGACTATAACCAGTAAGTTTCCCAAGTGTTGCTTAAGGTTGTTGGGTCTCCCTTCAACACTCAACCAGGCAATTGACAGTTTTTCTTATTTTTCACCTTCTGCTGGCACTGAGTTTCAACGTAAGCTGGTGTAGGGCCATCTCTGTTTTTTTTTTTTTTTTTTTTTCCATAGTGTGTAGACAGCCCTAGGGATGTACACAGTCATAGAAATGGACATGGTCTTACAGATTCCCAGGAACATCTCAGAGCTCCTGCAAAGCCACTGCCACCATCTCATTTATTAACTTTAACCTTGAAGTGTTTTGGGCAGCCTATTATTCACCCCACCTGTTATCTACTGCCCCAAGGAGCCACTAATGTAAATAATTTCTTCGAATTATTCTTGAAAACCCATTGAATAAAATGTTCCTTGGACTCTGTGAGCTTATACTCAGGTCAAATGAGAGCCTTTTAAGTGACGTCTGGGAAGGACTGGGAGGATGTCACATAATGAAAATTCTCTAAAAATGCAGCTTAAATGGCTTCCTTTGCCCTCTTTGGAGGCTGCTCTTCTGCCGGCTTTCATGCTGATGGTGGCCTGTTGGTCTTCAAGGCTCCAACAGAGCTGGAGGTAGGAGAAAGGAGAGTATGTCAAGTTAAAATTGTAAAGATTGTTGTTCATACCAACATTTAGTATTTTTCTTGAATTAAGACTTGCCATATTGCTGCACAATTTTGGTTAATTCCCAAAGTTCTTAAAATCTTTATCCTGACAATTTTGTAAAAATTATTTTTCTGTGATATTTATATTATCTCTCTACTTTATATTTACATTTACATGCACACACAAGCAAATACCATTTGACGGATAAGACTGTTTTAGGCATATTTCTTGAGTATACTTCATGATAAAATTTGAAAATTATTTTTAATAAAGTCCATTCATATATTGGATATGACATATTCTATTATATTGTTATTTTATCTAGTTTAATGAAATGTGTGGGAATTTTTGCATTTTTGTTATGGCGAAATATACATACCATACTATTTATCACTTTAACAATGTGTAAGTATAAAATTTTGTCATCAAATACATTTATAATGCTCTGTCAACAACACCACTATCTATATTTAAAACTTCTGAAATCATCTCCCCCCACAGCTCTATACACTTGCAGGGACCTCCTTTCCTTCTCTCTCAGCCTCTGTAGCCTCCATCCCACTTTTCCTGACTATGACTTGGTCATGCAAAGTAACTCAAAAACAAGAAAGCACAGAGTGTCAGCTTGTGTTTGATTATTTCACCAAGCAGTGTTTTCAAGGCTCATTCATGTTATAAAATATAGCAAAATGTCATCCTTTTTTGCAGCTGAATAATATTCTATTGTATGTCTATACACACATTTTCTTTTCTTTTTTTTTTTTTTATTGTTGGGGATTCATTGAGGGTACAGTAAGCCATGTTACACTGATGCAGAATGGATACTTCTCTTGGGCGACTTACATTTTGTAGCTATTGCTAAGAATGATGCTATGAAAATGAACATGCAAATATGTTTTTAATACACCTGGATCTATATCTAAAAGTAGAATTGTAACATTATATTTTAATTCTATGCTTAACCTTTTGAAAATCAAAAACTGGGCTCGGCGCCTGTAGCTCAAGCCTCTAAGGTGCCAGCCACATACACCTGAGCTGGCAGGTTGGAATCCAGCCCGGGCCTGCCAAACAACAATGATGGTTGTAACCAAAAAATAGCTGGGCGTTGTGGCGGGTGCCTGTAGACCCCTCTAGTTGGGAGGTGGAGGCAGGAGAATTGCTTGAGCCCAGAAGTTGGAGGTTGCTGCGAGCTGTGATGCCACAGAACTCTACCCATACCCAGGGTGACAGCTTGAGACTCTGTCTCTCAAAAAAGAAAGAAAGAAAGAAAGAGAAAGAAAGAAAGAAAGAAAGAAAGAAAGAAAGAAAGAAAGAAAGAAAGAAAGAAAGAAAGAAAGAAAGAAAGAAAGAAAGAAAGAAAGAAAGAAAGAAAGAAAGAAAGAAAAAGAAAGAAAGAGAGAAAATAAAAAAACTATTTTTTCACACTGGCTTAACCATTTCCATTTCCCAACAGCAAAGCATGACAGTTTCAACCTCTTTAAATCTTTGCCAACACTTGTTATTTCTCATGTTTTAAATGATTTTAATCATTGTATTATGTGTGAAATGGTATCTCATTGTGGCTTTGATTTGAATTCTGGAAAAGATTGATACTGTTAGGTTAATTTTCATGTGTTGATTGGCCATTTGTATAACTTTGAAAGAATGTGTATTCAAGACCTGTTTATATATTTAACTTTGTTTTAATTGAAAATAATAATTGTATACATAGGTTACAATGTGATGTTTGGAGGTACCTACACACACAGATGTTATGAAATGATTAAATCAAGATATACACATACCCATTAGATGATAGACTTATTTTTGGTATTATTTGAACATTTAAAATGTGCTTCCTTAGCAATTTTGGAATAAGCATTGCATTATGATTAACTGTAGTCACCATGCTGCCCAGTAGACCTCACATACTGGTGCCTTCTATAGAAGAGAAAATACAGACCTTTTCATCAAATTCTCTCCATTCTTTCCCCTTCCCCACAAGCATTTGGTAACCATCATTCTACTCTGTACTTTTGTAAGTACAACATTTTTTAGGTTCCACTTATAACTGAGATCAGGTAGCATTTCTTTCTATGTCTTGTTTAAATTAATGTAATGTCCACGTTTATCCCTTTTGTTGCTGATGGCAGAAAGTCCTTCTTTTATTTTTTTTAAACTGAATAGCATTACACTCTGTATGTGTGTGTGTGTCTGTGTACCACATTTTATTTATCTATTCATTCATTGATAATCACTTAGGTTGATTCCTTATCTTGGCTCTTATGAATAATGTTGCAAATAAACATGGGAGTTCAGATATCTCCCCTTCATATTGATTTCAGATCCTTTGGAATTACCAAATCACATGTCAGTTCTCTTTTCAGTTTTTTAAGAACTTTCATAATCTTTTTCACAATGGCTGTATTAATTTGCATTTCTACCAACCACGTACAAGAGATTCTTTTCCTCTACATCCTCACCAAAACATACCTTTCATCTTTTTGATGATAGTCCTTTTAATAGTCATTTTATTCATTGCAGATTGAACTGATTTCTCTGATGCTTTGTAATATTGAGCAGTTTTTAATTTATTTTGGTGATTTATATGTCTTCTTTTGAAAAATATCTATTCAAGTTCTTTGCCCATTCTTTAATCAACTTAGTTGTTTTGTTATATATTTTGAATATTAACCCCTTTTGAAGTGTATGTTTTGCACTTGGAAATACATTCTCCCAATGTATAGGTTGCTTCTTTACTTTTGTATTTCTTTAGGTGCACTGAAGCTTTTTAGTTTAATGTAATCCCATTTGTCTATTTTTGATTCTATTGCTTACACTTTTGAAGTCATAAAAAAAAATGTCCAAACTAAGGTTGTGTAGAGTGTTTACTATCTTTTCTTCCATTGATTTTATACTTTGGGTGTTTAATTCATTCTGTGTTGATTTTTGCATATGGTGTTACACAAAGATTTAATTTCATTATTTTGCTTGTGAATATCCAGTTTTGATGATTTATTGTAAAGACTTTTTCCATTTTGTAATTTTTACATCTATGTTAAAAATAAATTGACTAAAAGTGCATAGATTTATTTCTAGACACTTTATTCTGTTCCATCCATCTACAAATGTCTGACAATTAAGTTTATGAACTTGCCACTGTGCACTTACCTTGGCAGCACTGTATACTGTATGAAACTCAGTAAGGTTTCATAACCTTGGTACATCAATGTCTGACAGGTATGGTGTTGATGTGTGACAGTGTCGTGCTGAGTGCTATTTATTATTTTTGTTGCGTGTTTTTGTGTGCCATCATGAGAATGCTGGAGCTTAAATTAGAGCAAAGAACAAACGTTACATTTCTAGCTACATTTCCAGCAAGAGTGGAAGTGAAATTAGCAGCATGTTAGTCCAAGTTTATGGGGATACTGCCGTGAAAAAAAATCCAGTGTACAAATAGATTAAACAATTTTCTGAGGGGAGAGAAGGTGTCACCAGTGAGGAGATTTCAGGACAGCCAGTAATGAGCAGAACTTACAAAAACATGGCAAAGTTTCGTCCAACTGTGCATCAAAGTTGTTGATTGACTGAGAGAAGCATAGACGAAGAAGTGAACATCAAAAGAGAAACAGGAAAATCTTAACTAAAAATCTTGTCATGCAAACAGTGTGGCTCTTGCATCATGACAGTGCGTCAGCTCACACGGCTGTCTTTGCGAGGGAGTTTTTAGTCAGTATAAAAATAATTGTAACTCACCTAATCTAATCCCCGGTGACTATTTTTTTTTATTCAAAGATAAAGGAAATATCAAAAGGAAAGCATTTTGATGACATTCAGGACATCAAGGGTAATATGACAACAGCTCTGATGTCCATTCCATAAAAAGTTCCAAAATTCCTTTGAAGGGCAGACTAGATACTGGCATCCATGCATAGCTTCCCTAAGGGAGAACTTCAAAGGCGACCATAGCACGTTTAGCAATGAGGTATGTAGCACTTTTTATAGGATGAGTTCACGAACTTAATTTTCAGACCTTGTATGTGTCTGCTTTATGCCAACACCATGTACTTGATTATTATACCTTGGTAACATATTTTGAATTCCGGTAGTGTGCTACTTCCAGCTTTGTTCATTTTACTCCACAATGCTCGGTTGTTCAGTATCTATTGTGGTTCCACATGAACTTTAGGATTTTTTTTCTATTTCTTTGAAAAATATTATCAAAATTTTGACAGGGATTGGATTGAATCTACAGACTGATTTGGGTCGTATGTACCTTTTGATACTATTAATTCTTCCAATATATGAACACAGTTTATTTTTCATTTATTTGTTTCTTCTTCAATTTCTTTTCTCAATATCTTATAGTTTTTTTTTTTGTTTGTTTGTTTTTGTAGATACAGAGTCTCACTTTATCATCCTCAGTAGAGTGCTGTGGCATCACACAGCTGATAGCAACCTCCAACTCCTGGGCTTAGGCAATTCTCTTGCCTCAGCCTCCCAAGTAGCTGGGACTACAGGTGCCTGCTACAACGCCCGACTATATTTTTGTTGCAGTTTGGCTGGGGCCAGGTTTGAACCTGCCACGCTCTGTATATGGGCCTGGTGCCCTACCCACTGAGCCACAGGCTCTGCCTTATCTTATAGATTTTATTAGAAACATCTGTCACCTTCTTGGTTCAATCCATTCCTAAGTGTTTTATTCTTTTTGATGCTATTATAAATGAGATAATTTTCTTAATTTCTTTTTCAAGTAGTTCACTGCTACTGTATAGAAATACTGTTGACTTTTGTATGTTAATTTCAGGGTTTTCTGTACATAAGATCAGGCCATCAGCAGAGATAATTTCCGTTATTTTTTTTCAGTTATTTATTTATTTAGAGATAGAGTCTCACTTTTTTGCCTTGTATAGAGTGCTGTGGCATCATGGCTCACAGCAACCTCAAACTCTTGGGTTCAAAAGGCCTTCTTGCCTCAGCCTCCCAAGCAGCTGGGACCACAGGCATCCACCAAAATGCCAAGCTAGTTTTCCAATTTTTCAGTTGAGACCAGGTCTCACTCTTGTGCAGGCTGTTCTGATACTCTTGACCTCAAGCAATCCACCTGTGTTGGCCTTCCAGATTGCTACTTGGCATTTAATTTTCTTTTTTCCTTGAAACAAGGTCTTGCTGTGTTGCTTGTTCTGGAGTGTAGTGATGTCATCATAGTTCACTGCAACTTTGAACTCCTGGGCTCAAGTCATCCTTTGCCTCAGCCTCTTAAGTAAAGGAAGCTACAGGCACACAACCATGACGAGCTAATTTTTCTTTTTCTTTTTTTCTTTTTACTCCCTTTGGATCTTGCTATTTTCCTCAAACTGGACTGAAATTCTTGGCCTCAAGCAGTCCTCCCACATCAGCCTCCCAAAGTGTTAGGATTACAGGATTGAGCGACTGCACTCCTATTTTGATGGATTTTATTTCTGTCTCTTACTTAATTGCTTAGACTAGAACTTCCAGTACAACATTGAAAAGAAATAATAAAGAGCGGCGCCTGTGGCTCAGTCAGTAAGGCGCTGGCCCCATATACCAAAGGCGGCAGGTTCAAACCCAGCCCCGGCCAAACTGCAACCAAAAAAAAAAATAGCCGGGCGTTGTGGCGGGCGCCTGTAGTCCCAGCTACTCTGGAGGCTGAGGCAAGAGAATCGCTTAAGCCCAGGAGTTGGAGGTTGCTGTGAGCTGTGTGAGGCCACGGCACTCTACCGAGGGCCATAAAGTGAGACTCTGTCTCTACAAAAAAAAAAGAAATAATAAAAGTGAGCATCCTTGACATAGCCCTGACTTTAGATGAAATGCTTTCAACTTTTTACCTCTGAGTATGATGCTGTCTGTGGGATGATCTTTTGCCGCCTTTATTTTTGTTCTGTTCATTTTTGTAGTTCTAGCTCTAAAGTTTAGGCCTTTAATCTATTTTGCCCCTTAGCAAGCAGGACACAGGATCTTCATTCGTGGAGGCTCACATCTAGGTGGCTCCATCCAGCCATGGCAGAGACGTGGTTCCTATCCCCACAGCTGCCTGCCAAGTGGAAAATCAGTAACCACCATCATTCTAATGGTTAAATTCAACTGAAATGAACAGCATTTTCCCTTGGAAGCTGCAAGTGTTCAGCTAAACTCCAAATCTCCAAAATAGTTAAGTAATATTTCCACTGTCCCTGTTGTCCAGGTGAAGAGACAGATCCTGACCCTGGCTACTCTGCTTCTGCAGTGAACACTCTCTGAATACCTAGTTTCAATGTGTTTTACTTTGAATTCCACTTTTTTAAATTTTAGTTGAGTATTGGTAGGGATATATGTGAGACCAGCCTACTCTTTATTCTTATATCAATTATAGTTGTTTGTGTGTAAGGAAATTCTTCCTGAAAAATAGCATTTCCTTTCAGTTAAATTCAGTTTTATGATTTTTTAAATAATTAAACTTTAAAAATATATTCTGTGTTTTAAATACTCCAATGTTACATACATTGGCTCGCTAGGGCCTATTTTTTCTCTCTTTTTTTTTATTTTGCTTTTCATAATTCCGTTTCCCTTTGCTCACCTCATATACAATCTCTATCTCCCTACTGTGTTTTCCATAGTGCTTATTTTTCCTTGACTTTCTCTTTTTTAATCTTTGTGTCTAAGAGAGTTTTTGCCCATTTTATTTACTGTTTGTTTTCTCAGTTCCCGATTTCCCTTATTTTCCAATAAGGACCTCACATCAGGATGTCTGATCATATCTCTGCTTAAATTTTATTACATACTTTTGTGTTCTTATATAGCTACAATTGATTCCTTACATTTACTAAAACATATTTATATTTTCCTCTGTTTAAAGGCAACTTTTTTTGGTGACTATTCTATAAAGCAAAGGAAAAATACACATAGATGTTTGCTTTATAAGGGAGATTTTTTTTTCCTCATTTTTTTTCTCTTCTCTAGATTTCTTCCTTTGATGTTATGGTCAAAACTAATTATTTAAAATATGATGCTTCTGAGTAGCTAGGGCTCCTTTGCCTTTCAGAAACTTACTTAGCCTAGCAGGACTCAGACCTCTAGCCCACCGTGTTTTCCTGACCACCACCATCAAAACAAAGTGTATTTCTTATAATGCCACTACAGTATTCATAAGGTGTATTTATTACATTCTTTACACACATTTCACTTTTCCACATCTTTTTTCTTCTTTACCTGCTCCTCTACCCCAGCCCTTAGACTTGCACTATTTTTGTCCATACTTGTATTGATTGTAGGTCCTTCATCCCCCTGCACCGGAGAGCTCTTTCTCTCCCTTTTCTTATTTGGCAGTAAGATTCACTGGCTCCTCCATTCTTCAAAGCAATTATTTTCTGTTCCAAACGACCTTCCTTACTCCTTTAAATGTTCAAAAAACCTCAACTGTCTTCCATAATTAAAAGTTCTCACATAAAAAGGTGATTTGGTAACCATCTAATGTTACTTCAGCATACTCTGTTGAATTCCCAATACCCTTACTCTCAAACAATACATTGACCTGAACAGACATGACTCTCCATGAAAAGAAAGCTTTTTAGAGATATCAAGCATTTTAGATTTTCCCACAATTTTGTATTTCACCACAATGTGGTAAAACAAAAGTGGGATTAGAATTAGTAGATTGGAAAACAAAGTTGTTTGTTTAACTTCACAATTGATCAACCGATTTAAGGAAACGGAGATCTTGGCAAAAATTCAAGTAAAATGCTTCCATTTTTAAAGCAAAAAACTTTTAACAGAAAATGACTGATAGTACTAAAAAATCGGAAAGAACCTGAAAATCATGGAAGACTAACAATACAGAAAGAGCTTATGACAAGGGAAAAAATAAGTTACAAAACCATGCGTATGATGTCATTACAATTTTATTAAATGTATGCACCATCAGTAATACATAAAATGTTAACAGTGAAAATAGTTCAAAATTACAGATGATTCTTATTTTCTTCCCTATACTTTATTTTCTAAAATTTTTATAACACACATGTATTCCTCTTAAAGTCCTGAAAATAATATTCAATAAGGAAACTGAAATTACTTAAAGAGCAATTTTGAAAGTACTGCCATTATATACACCATGAAAAAAGATTTATATCATGGGTACATTGGGAAAACACAGGCTATTTAGAGTCCCTTTTTCATTTATTACTTCATCTGAAAACACAGGGGGCTGGGGAAAATACTAATTTTCATATTCTCAGCATGTCTCCTGCGCGATGTACATAGACATTTCTGTAATGTAGAAATGGTTATAGCAATGTGGGAATGGTTATATAAAACATGCCTCTCTTTTATACCTGAAGTGGATATATGATTTCCTTTCCTGGTCTTGATATATTTTTACTTCCTTTCATTTATGTGGTGTCCTGGGATGAAGTACATTAGGAGTTATTGCTCAAAGGCGCATTCACCCTTAGGTGTTGTAAAGAGAGACAAATAGGCACCAGATTGCAGTTGCAGAGCAAAGCTACATGATGGTGTGCTGTGCAAAAGACTGAAGAGAACATTCTGTCTGGAGAATAGCCACCTGAAGATGGCAAAGAAAGGGCCATCTCATGTGTTCAGCCCCCTGTAAAATTTAAGACTTTACAAGAGAAGGTTATATCTGAGCTTAAGCTATTTAACTGCAGAATCAAGTAAAATGAAGGAGGTGTGTTCCGTTTTCTAAAGGGCTTGATGAATGCTATTTTTCTTTTTATTTAGGTGAGAGAAAATTTCAAAATCTAAAGAGCAGTTTCAGCATCTCTACAGGGAATTAGTAGAGTCAGGAACAGTGCTAAGGATGTCTTTTAGAAAAGCAAATTACAATTAATGTGACAAGCTTCATAGAATGGGAAATAAATACACCAAAAGGCATTTTTTCAAAAATATCTTTAGGTAATTTTTGAAAAAAAAAAAATCAATCTTTTTTTCAGTACATATATTGAGAATTTTCAGTATAGATACTGAGTAGACTTTTAGGGGTAGTTCCAATATTTAATAAGGATTCTAGATATTCCGTGAAGATAAACTCTTCATCCGACAAAAAGTGCCATCTTCCCTGTGCTGTAACCTTTATATATATTACAGCCCAACATCTGTGTGCAGCGTTGAGTGGCTTGCATATGAATCGTATTGCCCTTATTTCTAAAGTGATGGTCATTACAAAGGAACCCGTTTAAAACAATACTGCGCATGCTGGCTATAGTGTATGCAGGTAAATCTCCTGCTGGTTTCTCGTTTCAGGACGATTTCCTAGAAGCTTCAATTTTCTTTTTTAGTACGTTCCAGTTTCTGTTTCTTAGGGCAAAGCGAGAAATGGAGGAGAAAAATGGTGCTTATTACAAGGGCAATTATGAGTGTTCAACTACAATCGAAAAGCCTAGTATGAAACTAGACTCCATGGTTGCGTCAAAGTATGGCACAATTTATGGGGTTGTTGAGGCTCTTGGTTAAGGACTGGATGCAGTGTTATGAAATATTTCACTGTCTTATAAATTACATGATCTACCACATGAGCTTTCTGTCAGCACAACTTTTATTTATGGACTGCAATGTCAGAAATATCTCAAAAGGCAAAAAGTCATCTACAACAAGTAATGGTTACATTTTTCTAAAATGATAGAAACATTAGCTCTTGGTTGTACAGTGATGCTATATTGCTTCTCATAGCAGTTTGTCTTTTACTTTTTAAATAGATAAATAAAGTCAATTTCATTTTTTTCTTTCCTTTACTGCAGCAACTAGGATAATTGCTTATTTTACTCATTCTATTTTCCAGGTGTTCACAAGAGGTTTCATCTACTTTCAATGAGCGATGGCTTTGATTGCTTTATATCACTCATACACTGTGTTACTTACAAGCCAGGGAAACTGGTGTGCTAGCTTTTTACCTTCACAACCTGGAGAAAAGGGGGGCTTTCTCATAAACAAAGGGAAACTGGGCTAGTGAAGGCAATCAGGGCACTCTTGCCACTTTTTGCTGGTGATGTTCTCTGTTAACAAGCTTCTTATTATCCTCCGATTTCATTTTTATCATCTCTGACATAATTTTTGTTTTGTTTGATTGTTTGGGATTCATGGAGGGTACACAGAATTAGGTTACACGGATTGCAGTTGTCAGGCAAAGTCCCTCTTGTAATTGTCTCCTGCCCCCCAAGAGGTGCATCACACACGATGACCCCCCATCCCCCTCTCTCCTCCCCTGTTCCCAGTCCCTCATTCCCCTACCCCACCCCTCACATTACATCATCTACTGCCTTCATGTGTTTTAGCAAAATCATCTCTAAGGTCCTTGAAAGTCCTGAAACCTTTGACTCTAATTTTAATTTGTTTGCTTTTTTTTTTACTTATTCATAGAGTAGATGAAGGGATAGTTTTCTTACATATTCACAAATTGTTTCATCTGTTTTGTTAATAACTGAAGTTCTCATTGTATATAAAAATTCAGTCCTTTTTATATGTCATTTGGTAAAGCTCTTTACTGAACAGAATTTAAATGATTATAAATTCTTTGTTAATTTCAGATTAATATAAGGGTACAAATTTGGTGGTTACATTATTTTCATTTCTAAGGTAAAGTTCAAGTTCTAGTTGAGCCCTTCACCCCAGGGGCTCGCCAAACACCCTGACACTGGGCCTTAGGTGAGAACCCACCAATCACCTTCCTTCTTCCTCTTTCTCCCTCCCCTGGTCTACTCTCCCCCTCACTAGAATATATTTGTGTTTTTCTTTTGTGTGGGTATGTAGTTTGTTTATATATCGGTTTCAAATTTAGTACTGAATATTGTGCATACTTCCTTTCCATTCTTATGATACTTTACTAGGAAAAATGCGTTTCAACTCCACCTAGGTAAACTCAAAAAAATGTAAAGTCTCCATCTTTTCTTATGGCTGAATAATATTCCATGGTATTTACCTACCACAGATTGTTAATCCATTCATGGGCTGAGGAGCACTTGAGCACTCATGGCAAGTGTGAATTGAGCTGTAATAAATATTCCAGTGCAAATGCCTTTGTAGTAAAATGGTTATTTTTTTCTTCTGGGTAGATACCGATTAGTGGGATTGCAGAATCAAAAAGAAGGTAAACTTTCAGTTCTTTGAGAATTCTCTGTCTTTTTTTCCATAGAGGTTGTACAAGTTTTCAATCCCACCAACGGTGCGGAAGTTCCCTTCTTTCCATATCCATGTCAGCATATGCAGTTTGGGGGTTTTATGATAAGGGCTATTCTTACTGATTTTTAAGTGATGTCTCAGAGTGGTTTTGATATACATTTGTCCAAAGTTTAGAGACAATAAGCATTTTTCTTATGTGTTTTTTGGCCATTCATCTGTCATCTCCAGAGAAGTGTCTGTTCAAGTCTCTTGTCCACTTATAAATGGGGTTGTTTTCTCTTTTCTTGATTGAATTCTACATAGGTTCTAGTTATCTGCCCTTTGTCAGATTCATAGCATGCAAATATCTCCTGCCATTCTGAAGGCTGTCTGTTTGCTTAGGTGTTGTATCCTTGGCTCTGCCAAAACTTTTTAGCTCGATCAAATGGATCAAATCCATTCATTTATTTTTGGGTTTGCTACAATTGCTAAGATTTTATTCATAAAATCTTTTCCCAGGCCTATTTTGTCAAGAGTGTTCCCCACACCGACAGAAGCCAACTACAACAAACTCACAGCCAATGTCATATTGAACGGAGTAGAACTGAAAGCATTTCCACTTAGAACTGGAACTAGAGAAGGATGCCCACTATCACTGCTATTAACATAGTGCTGGAAGCCCTAGCCAGTGCAGTCAGGCAAGAGAAAGAAACCAAAGGTATTCAAATGGGAACAGAGGAGGTCAAACTCTCACTCTTGGTGGATGACACAATTGTATACCTGGAAAAGCCCGGGACTCAAATACAAAGCTCTTAAAAGTGATCAAGAAATACAATAACGACTCAGGATACAAAATCAATGTCCACAAATCAGTAGCCTTCATGTATGCCAATAACGGCTAGCTGAGAATCAAATTGCAGACACAATACCCTTCACATTGGCTTCAAAGAAAATGAAATACCTGGGGATGTATCTAACAAAGGATATGAAAGATCTCTATAAAGAAAACAATGAAACTCTGATAGAAGAAATAGCAGAAGATATTAACAAATGGAAGAACATACCATGCTTCTGGCTGGGAAGAATCAACATTGATTGTCAATATGAACCACTGTGCCTGTTGTTTCACTGTGGATTTGCATGGTTCATATTGACGATCAATCTCATACTTAGGAAGCAAAAATTCTACAAATTGAAGGCAACGTGCTTCTTTAAAATATGCCAGACTTTACATCCTCTGCATTATTTTTAAAAGGGCTGAAGAATTACCATGTTTCCCAGCATTTAAAAGAAGATGCATATTGAGGGCTTCAAGGCAGTAGACTTCAAAATGTAGCTGACAGGAAATGTGTGGGGAAAATTGGAGCCTTTCTATGGCCAAGTTGCTGATTCTTCTTGAAACTCACCTGATTGGTATCCCTTTTCCTTTTGTAGCCTAGAAAAGAAATCGGTCTTATGTTTGGAAAAATAAAGAAATCCAACCACCATCTTTGCGAGGGGAAACCAAATGGAAACCTAAACAAACACTGCTTTTTCAGAATTGTGAGACTTGCACATCCGAGTCCTGGAAACGACATGCTTCCCCCATTCTCTTCCAGATGAGCTCCACATAATTGGCATTCTTCCCTCTTTCCAATTTTCTTCCTCTTACTCTCCTTTAAATCCATTCAATTAAAACTTTAGTTCTCAGTTCCCCAGCCATATTGCTCTATCAATCTCATATTTTTAAACCTACTGGCTAGTTCTCTGTTCTTGTCTTGGTTAGATATTAAATCACAAGAACTGCTACTTTGACCCTGTCAGACCTACAATAACAGTGATAGTTGAATCTCACTTAATCCTTCAGGAGCATTTGATTGACTTGTGTTTCCCACTTTCTTGAAGAATTTTTTTTACTTGTTTTCCAAGCAAAAGTGCCACATTCTTCTCACTGTGCTGCTTCTGAGGCTCCTTGGCCAGCTGCCCTTACTCTCTCCTGCCTCTAATTACCTCATCCCCAGACTCAAACCACAGAGTGTCAATCCATATCTTGTTTGTCTGCACTCTCTCTTTGGTCTTCTGTCTTTCAGTATCACCTCCATGCTACTGATTTCAGTCCAGCTTTCTCCCCAAAATTGATGTCTTCACATACAATTGAGGAATCTATTTGGATTTTAATAGATATTGCAAGCTAATCCATTCAAAACTGTGTTTCTGACATTACCTCTCATCCAAGATACTAAACCTGCTCATCTGCACCAGAGCTACCCACACAGGTAGTCATAATTCCATTTTTCTAGTTTTTTAAGTCAAAATTCGTAGCATCCTCCACCTTCATTGCTGCTCTCTTTCTCTTGCTTTTTATATTCAATTCATCAGGAAATACTATTAAGTTGCCTTCAAAATATACCCCATGCATGATTACATATGACCACCTGTCCTGCTTCAACCCTGGTACTAGTCACTCCAATTTTTTCCTGCATTATTAAAATCCTTAGATTGATTTCTCTTTTCCCACCATTTCTCCTTTACTTGTTCTCCACACAGCAGCCCAAATGATCCCATTTCAGCATAAGTCAGAACACCTCAATTCAGAACCCTTCAACAGCTTTTGGTCTCCCATATTTAAAAGCTCTTGTTTGCTGAAAGCCTACCAGATGTGTAATTCCTTTACCCTTTGGATCTCAGCTCTTAATCCACTCAGCGCCAGCCACATATCATACCCATATGATTATCTGAAGTCACATCTTCTAACTAGGCAACTGCTCCTAAACCTGTCATATTATATATCAGGGGGATTGGTGCTCATGGATGGCCCATTAGGAACCAGGCCACATATCACTGTCTGAGCTCTGCCTCCTGTTACACCCCCAATCTGACCCTGTCAGTGGAAAAACTGTCTTTTACAAAATCAGTCCCTGTGCCAAAAAATGTTCTAGGTTTATGACATGTTAGGAACCAGATACACAGCAGGAAGTAAGCCATCGGTGGGCCAGCAAAGCTTCATGTGTGTTTACAGCCGCCCCATCCCTCCCATCTCCATCTGAGCTCCACCTCTGTCCATTTATCCATTGCATTCTCTGTGGAATAATTGTTTTCCAATAAACCTGTCTCTCTGCCCCTAAAGGTTGGGAACTGCTGATCTAAAGAGCTGTTAAATTATCTTGCTGTTAATTTAACATGCACAGTTCAATTTATGGTTCTCTCTTTATCCCAGATATGCACAAAACTTTGTCCCTATGTCTTCCAGGTTTACTCAGGTATCACCTCCTAGTGAGGTCTTCCCTTAGCACCCTTGTTTAAATCGACCATTCTACATACAAATACACTCTACGTTGCCCCTGCATGTTTTTACTGCCCCCCAGGGTTTCTGTCCTGTCTATCTGCACTATAATAGATGACCTTAGATCCTTGCTCCTATTTCCTCTGCTCCCCTTTGCCTGAAGGTTTCTTTGCAACCTCACAAGACCAGCAGTGCTGTGAGCTGGTAAAGTTGGAGAATAAATGTTCCATATATTTTGGTGGGATAATGAGGATTCATAGTCTACACTCTCTCCCAGAGTTCCCTCTTGGGACTGAGCCTCAGCTTCCTGAATGACAGCTCACACCTACTACCAACCTTCTTAGATTCTCCATTTCATTTCCCATCCTCCTGGATGTGCCCCTTGAGATTATCTCCCAAATAAACTCTACTCAAATTCTCCTGTCAGGATCCAACTCAGGGCATATTTCAAGAACTCCTACTCCTTTAAGGGAAAGGAGGTTTTTGTCTGTTTTATATCACTGGTCTATTTCCAATAACCAGAACAGAGCCTGCCGTCTAGTAAGTACTTAATAAATATTTGTTAAATCAACACAACTCTGTGATGAAACACTTCTTTGCACTGAGCACCAGCAGGGCTTAATTTTGCAATTACATTGTTTACGACTAACATATTCCTACTGAAAGATATTTCCTATTCACTTAAACTGCCAGTGCTGCTGGTTTTGAAAAAGTGAAGATTTTGTAAAAATCAGTAAATTAAGCTAAATAAAAAGAGAAATTTATTTAAAAACCGGAATTACTTACTATAGGGATTTTCAAACTTAGCTGTACCTTGAATCACCGTCCAGATTGTAAGTTTCTGATTTCTGGACCTTGTATTTCCTGAATCTAGACTCAGTTAACCTGGAGTAGGGTCTGTAAATACATTTTTTAATTGTTCTCTTGATGATTCTGATGTACAAGAAAGTTGGGGAACTACTCAATTGGCAGGAGAGTGCCACTATGACTTAGCAAGTATCTACCCAATACTCTTCAAATATTCCCAGTTGTCTTTAGAAAAAGAATCCAGCAGATCAATTTAAAAACACTAACATTTAAATTTTCTATTAAAGTATTTTTTAATTACATGAAATATCATCTTTCTATCAAGTTGCAGTAAATTTTACATCTTCTGGTTTAGGAAAGAGAAACCGGAACTAATAAATTCATATATGAGGAAAAACTATTCATGTGCATTTATAACTTAAGACATGGATTACTCATAAGAAAATAAATAAAGAACAGCACTAAAATTATTTTGAATAGTCTAAGTTCATTTTTCTTCAAAATTATACATTATGAGACTAGAGTTTCTAGTGTTTACCTGCAAAATATTAATATAAGTGAAAGGAAAAAAATCAAGTATATATTTTCTCTATTACAAATTAAGCACATGGTTTTGCATTTTTAACCCTAGTGTAATTGCCATGTTAAGGGTTATTTGCCTCCTGTTGGACTGGAATAAAAAAAAATAAGAAAAGTAAACAAGATAATTTCGTCTTCTCTTGAATTCTCTAGGGTAATTATCCAAACCCCAAAACAAAGAGCAATGGATTAGAGAACCATCTGTCACAGGTAACAAATTCATGCTCTTAGAGAAGCAACAAAGATTTTACTCCTTTGGAATCTCCTCCTTGCCAAATGGAAAAGAAAAATAAAAATCCATGTAAAAGTACAGTCTGGTCAGCTCAGTAGTGACCCTTGGGGAATGGTGTGTTTTGAATCCCAATTATAAAAAGATCATTAATAGGCCGGGCGTGGTGGCTCACGCCTGTAGTCCCAGCACTGTGGGAGGCCAAGGCGGGTGGATTGCCTGAGCTCAGAGGTTCAAAACCCATATGAGCAGCAGTCAGCCAGAGTAAGACCCCGTCTCTACCAACAACATCAAAAACAGCCAGCACCGCAGGAGAAAGAAGAAAATCAACAAAAAAAGGAGTACTTCAAACAAACATGAACAAGCACACTGAAATTAAAAAAAAAAAAAGTTCATTAATAAACTCATGTAGGGCTTTTCTCTAATGAGACAGACAGGTCGTTGTCTGTGATCAGAGGGCAGTTACTTCCCAAGAGAAGAAGGGTTTTGGGTCTTCCTAACAGTATATTTTTTTACTTCATAGAGTGTAAGTTTACACAAAATGATATACTCTGTGTGTGTGTATGGTGTGTGTGCAAGTATTTAGACAGATCTTAAGGCATTTTTATTGTTTGTTTTTTCATGGAGTGAAGTTCTACAAGGAGGCCAAACATAAATGATACAGAGATGAGGAAGAAAATAGGTGTAGAGAAAATGGCCCACCACCTGTTTTTATGGGACCAACCATGCTCTGGACGGATTACGTTCCTTCCCACCTCTGAGATCAGATATAATGGGAAGAATACAGTGACAGGTACTCTGGGCTAGGCTCCCAACTTTGCTATGAGCTATGTGACTTTAGTTATGTAACTATCTTCTATTATTTATTCATCAAATATGTGGAAATATTTTCTAGGAACTGTGGTAGGAGATACATACAAAACCATAGGAATACATGGTCTCTATATTTAAAGATTTTTTTATTCTAGTTAGACAACTACCCAAATAAAAAATTATAGTGGTATAATTTTGCTACCACAAAAAAAATATATTTTTAAGGGTTCCCTTCAGTAGGGAAAGACCAAAGTTCAACTCAGAGTGGCTTGGGCACTGACGATAATTTCTTGTTTCTCATAGTTTACAAGTCACATTACACACCCATGGCTGGATTTAGTTGAATTAATGTCATAAAGACTCAGTTTCACTCTCCGTACTACTCCCTTCTTTTGTGATGTAGTCATCCTTAAGTAAGATCGCTGCCCTAAGTTTCAAGTCTGTATACTGAACTATATCAGAAAAAAATGTATTAAAAGATTCTTCAGCTCAAAAATAAATGTCCCGTAGTTGGGTTTTTATTTGTTCGTTTTTGTTCCTGCATCATAGCATAAGCCAAAATCACTGAGTCAAGACAGAGATAGTGTTTAGATGGGCCAGTCGGGTTTTTCCACTATTATTAGTGGAGAAGGGTAGTTTACCAAGGAAAACTGTGGGGCTGTTTCTGCCCATTGCTTTGGGCAGAATACGAAAGTAGCATTTGAAATGAGGTAAACCAGGGACACAAACCTATACCGCTGGTCACATTCCTGGTGCTCAGAGCTGAACCGTGGCACTGAAGCTGGGCATAGCATCTCCCTAATTGTTCTTCACACCCCTGACAATGTGCAGCAATTCATCCCATTTTCTGCCAATCCCTTGTATGTGTAACCTATTCTCCCATTTCATGGTCACAGCTGAGGTCAAGCCTTTATAATTTATTTCTTAGAGCAGGGGCGGCACATTTAAGAAGTTATACATCCTATTTGCTGACAGTTGCAGTCTTTGAGGCATCCTTCTTATGTGTGGGGAATGTCTTGTTTTATTGGTCTCTCCTCACAGCAAAAGTTACAAACTCAGTTTCTGGGCTTTCCTTGACACTCTGAGAAGGCGTGTGACATAGGTTTGGCCAATCATACACACCTGCAAAACATTAGTTAGAAAGTGATCCGTGAGAGGACTCAGTGCTATAAGGAACACGTTTCCTGTGAGATAAGAATGTAAGTATCTGAATATTAGGGAGGTCATTGGTGGAGGTTCAGGACAGCAGTTTCCCCTCTGTAGAGAGAACTGTCACATCTTTGCAAGGACATGTGGTAGTGGGTCTTCCCTTGGGAAGCCCTTTGGGGGTAGCTTGACCAGTGTTACTGGCTGCATAGACTTCAAGCATAACTGTTTGATAACATCAAGAATTCTATGACTTTAATGTCTGTGAGCAGATGTGGATTTATTTGCTTAAACGAGCTAGAATTATTTATTTATTTATTTGCCACCAGGAATTCCTTTGACGGATATCTTGTCAACTGGGAATTGTCACAAGTTAAGACTCCCAGAATAGTGGAAATCTTAGATGGAATACTTGAGAAAGTGGGAATTGAACACCTTGGAGTCCAGCTGTTGGTATGAGATGGGACTCTGTCTGCCCATGTCGCTCACAGTGAAAGAGTTAATTCCAATCTTACAGTTTATTGCCACAGAGGAGAAGAGGCTCCAGAGACGCCACTAAACGTTAATGTGGTATACTGAACGGGCTCCCAGAATAAATAAAAGGGAAGAGAATCTGAATAACATATGGGCTTTTGTCAACAACAATGTATTAATATTGGCTCATTAGTTATAATAAATATACCACACTAATGTGAAATATTAGTAATAGTGGAAATACAGAGTGGAATATGTGGGTACTTTTTGTATGGTTATCATAAAATTATGTAAACATAAAACCATTTAAAATTAGTGCATACTAAATTAAAAATGATGTCCAAATGAGCCTAAAAGGGCTGTTTCTGTTAATATAAAATACAAATTTTTAGTTAGTAAAAAAAAAATATATTAAAATGGGTCATATATATGACCCATTTTAATTTGGAATGAATATAGGAGTTAAATAATCGCTGCAGGGAGAAAAAAAATTGCATAGAACAGTGGTCAGGAAACAGGGGACTATGAGGAATACATACTAAGCTGAATAGCTCTAATTATGTTCCGGACCTTCAACAAAAAGAGCTAAAAATTTCCGACAGTACTAAGTTTTTTGGTAGCAACTAGAGACTCAGAAACATTTATGAGTGTGATTAAAAAATAAAACTTTTACACTTTGTGGCCACATGATAACACCAAAATAAGAATTAGAACTTGTAGACTGACAAATTACAATGTAAGTTTAATTTATGGTGCAACAGAGATTTTATAACAAAATAAACATATTTATCAGGAAAAAAGGAAGATCAGTCATTGAAATTTACACATGTGGAAATGAAAGATGCAACAAATGGATTTTAACAATTTAATATACAGGTATTATATCAAGAGGAAGATATACCATATACATGATCATAATTTATTAATATGAGGTTATGCTAACTGAGAAAAGATTAGAGTGTTTTCTGGTTATTTTGTGTTTTCAATTAGTTATTTATTTCTCATATTCTGTATGATACTTATATACTTACATACATTATAACACATAAAACTTAATTTACAGTTTGATAAATGTTTGCAAGTATATTTATATCACCTGGATAGATAAAGAACAGTCCCCCTAGATAGCTTCCTTAAGGCTTCTTCTTGTCACTTACTATTTTTACTTTTCTATGAGACATGAATTATCCAAATTGCATCTAAGCTAAATAGACACCCCATTGTGAAGGCACAGGCATAATATTGGACTTCTTGTGTAAGACTATTAAATGTATTCCTGGTTGTAGCTTAGTTATGTTATTTCTTATTTCATAAGGACTGTAAAAATTGCATACTTCCAGATGACCTGAAAAGTAAATCTCTGGCCTTCTCTTTAAACACCTTCATAGACTCTGCATGACGTTATTTACAGACCTATAAACATCTTCACTTTACTTTGGAAAATCTCATGTTTATGCGATTGTTAATGTATTTTTGAAGACCAATTTCTTGCCCTTATGCTCATCAACCTGGTATATTTCTACATCTTATCATCTCTCACTTGGATTCTTGTGGAAACTTTCTTTCAGACTCCCCAACAACTTATTCAGCCCTGTTCCCCTCCATTCTATTCAGTAGTACCGAACTGATCCCTAAAAGAGAAGTGTTTTATGTCTCTGCATTAAAACTTACTTGGCTTGGGTAATGCCTGTGGCTCAAGGAGTAGGGCGCCGGCCCTATATACCAAAGGTAGCAGGCTCAAACCCAGCCCTGGCCAAAAAAAAAAAAGAAACTTTTTTGGCTTCACACGCATAAGATCCAAGTTCTGATGGCGTGTAAGGTTTTCCCAGCTGGCACCAAATATTCTCTTTTTCTGTTGAAGATCACCTTACAACATCACTCCTTCCCTTATGACACGAGAGTAACACAAGATGAGTTTCTGCCTTACATAATATAACATGATTTTTGAAATGACACACTTATTTAAAAACACACACAGAAAGTCTTCCAGTAAATTTATATCTATTCTCCGAGACTCAAATCAAATATCACCTTCCTATATAAACTCAAGGAGAATGAAGTTCTTCCCTTTCTGTTTTTCCACTGTGCTCTCTTCCTCTCGAAATATTATTGATTGCACTGTATCCCTTCCCTGTAATTGATCGTGTGTTGTTCCAAGTTGGACACATTGTTATGTTTCCAGTGCTGCTAAGTACTTCGTGAGAGTTGAATGAATGAATAACGTGGTCTAACTAATATGAAGTGTGCCCAAACTTCTTTCAAATATCCAATGAAGACTTAGGGGATACTTGCCTTTACTTATATCACAGTGTAGCTTTTCTGTTAGTCTGAGTTAAAGCTGCCTCCTTATTATCTGTAGGTCTTTCTGAGCATATCCTCTTTGTCAATAATTCAATACAAACCTAAAACCTTATTGGAATAACACTTTCTATGAGTAGGTTAGTGGTAAAGAAATTATAGAAGATTTTTGGGCAATAACTTCTTGAGTCAAATTAAATGTTTTTCCTAATAAGTTGACTTTTGATTTAAATGGCTACATTATGGTATTTAAGAGAAACACACAACATATGAAGTCTTAAAAACATCTAACTCAATAGCACAGTATTGAAAGATAAAAATTTGTTCTTAATGCACACATTGGGCTAAGTAAATATAGTTGCAATTTATTTGGGAAATATTGGATGAAAGCTAAATTTTTGATGAAAAATCTTGGGGGCCAGGCACAGTGGCTCACACCTATAATCCTAGCACTCTGGGAGACTGAGGTAGGTGAATTGCTTGAGCTCACAAGCTCAAGAGCAGCCTGAACAAAAGCAAGACCCTACTAAAAATAGAAAAAAAAAAAAATGAGGCCAGAGGATTGCTTGAGCCCAAGAGTTGTAAGTTACTGTGAGCTATGATGCCACTGCACTCTATCCATGGTTACAGCTTGAGACTCCATCTAAAATAAATACATAAATAAATAAATAAAGATTCATTTTGGTTGTAACATGCAGCACAATCTCATTCCTTTTTGGGCCAGGTGTGGTGGCTCACACCTGTAATCCACTCTGGGAGGCCGAGGTAGGTGGATTGCTCTGAGCTCACAGTTTGGAGACCTAACTGAGCAAGAGCGAGACCCCATCTAAAAATAGCTGAGCTTTGTGGCAGGCACCTGTAGTCCCAGCTACTTGGGAGGCTGAGGCAAGAGAATCACTTAAGCCTAAGAGTTAGAGCTTACTGTGAGCTATGATGCCACAGCACTCTACAGAAGGTAACAAAGTGAGACTGTCTCAGAAAAAAAAAAAAGAAATAAAGAAAGAAAAATCTTGGGAAAGTGTGTTAATACACAAAAACATAACAACTCATTCAGTTTATAGATAATGAAAAATGAAAATGAGGATAAATCCCTGGCAGTGAGATAGTTTGGTGGAGCCACGGACATCTGGCTTTAGTTCTCATCCTGCTAAGAAAGGGCCATGAAAATTTAGGAATTTATTACACTACATGGCTAATTCTCTTTCTTCAAGGCAGAAGAAATTTATCCTTTATCTTTATCTTTCTGCTGGCAGAGACCTATGTATAGTTTCAAAGCTGCAATTTTACACAGTCAGAATTTGTTTACTTCTATTTGACAGTTCACAGGGGCAGGACACTACTGTACATAATCAGGCTAATCACTGGCAGAAGCACAGTGTTCTGAAAACCGGACACATTCTTCTGAACAGTAGAAATCTCAGGGAACTGATGTGAGCTATCTATGTTTATGATTCAGTTTCAAGATGGGAATTTCTAGACTTTTGTGTATCATGAACTATTATATTTCAAGACCTTTATTCAGGATCAAAGAGAAAGATAAATGCAGGTGTCAGGCAAGTTGAGATACAAGTAAGCACCTTTATTATGGATTAAACTCATGATATTGGAGAATGTGACTTTGGTGTTTGGCTAAGTTGACTTGATAACACTTTATCCATGAGAGAAACTTACTCCTTCAACTAGGGGAAGTATATGTCACAGGCTTCACCTTTTTAGAAATGATACCAAAAAGTAATTGTGTGCAATGTGTGTTTCTTAAGATAATCGGTGCCTCAAACACAGCTGAGGGGATATACCCAGTTCCTTCCCCTGAATGCAAAAAGAAGTCGCTCCTCATCCCCTGGAGAAGAGAAAGTGAAGAGGTAAAAAGAGTTGTTGCCCTAGAGAATCTCTATCCACATGGAAGCCACGATAGTAGATGGCAGGTGTTTCACACTAACCTTTACTTTTTGTGTTTCTGTATAAAAACATTGAAAATGCAGAATACAGGGGGTGCCTGTGGCTCAGTTGCTAGGGTGCTGGCCCCATATACTGAGGGTGGTGGTTTCAAACCCAGTCCCGGCCAAACTGCAACAAAAAAATAGCCGGGCGTTGTGGCGGGCGCCTGTAGTCCCAGCTACTCGGGAGGCTGAGGCAAGAGAATCGCCTAAGCCCAGGAATGAAGGTTGCTGTGAGCTGTGACACCACAGTACTCTACCAAGGGTAACAAAAAAAAGAAAAAAAGAAAGAAAGAAAAAATAAGAAAAGATAAAAATGCAGAATACTTTATCATTTATACCACTTCATGAAGATTAGAGGAGGAAAGCTGGCCTGTGGTTCCTGAGAGTTGCTCAGTCAGACTTCCCAGACTCTTCAGATCCACCACTTGCTACACCTGACCACGTTCCCTGACATCTGCCCCTCAAGGTTGGGTCCTCCCCACAACCTCAAATCAACTGGATTTCCCCAGGGCTGCAGATAATAGTTTGAATTCAGAACTTTTCAAATTATCTATGATGAAAGATGAGGCTTTTTAAAAAAATCCCAACGTGTATCCGATGATTAATTTTATGAATCACAATGAAAAAGAATGAAAGGAAATGATTGAATGCTTGAATGTCATATCAATTTCAAAGCGCTGTAATAGTTTGTGAGGGCACGGTTTCATCTCTGTCCTTCGCTGCCTTTGTTGCAGAGCTGATTATCAGACCTTACTTTAAGTAGCAAGGGCTAAGCCATGCACCTTTTCTCAATGTTTGGCAAGGTGGCCTGTGTTCACCTTGGGCCTGTGTTTTAATAGCACATCACTCATAGCCATAACAGTTCCATGGCTCCACGGCACTTATGTTGCTTGGCACAAAGACGCCTCCCCTGATGACTGCTAAAAGCACAAAGACATTACTGTTTTTATTCTACAGAGCAGATGAGCAAATATAGATGGCTCTGTCTCTCATTCTCTCTGCTTTGACTCTCCCAAGGTAATTCCCATCACCTTTCTAGCAGTACCTAAAACTTCCTTGAGGGCCTTGACTTTTTTCTTCTCCAGAGGCAAGGAACTAACTCTATTGCTCTGGAATTTCTTTAAATCAAAATAGATTTTTAAGCATATTTTTTGTAGCGAGGGTCTCATACCTGAGTACCTTACAGCATATTCACCATATAGCATCATATACAGGTTCACTGCCCTAAACATCCTCTTTGCTCTGCCTGTCATCCTTTCTTGCTCCCTTACCTCTGACAACCACGGTCCGTTTTACGATGGTTACAGAGCTGGAATCCTACAGTCTGTAACCCTTTCGGATTGGTTTCTTTCTCTGAGTAACATGCACTGTTTCCTCCATGGCTTGATAGCTCATTTCTTTTTAGTGCTGAAGAGCATCTCATAGTCCAGATATGCAGAGTTTATACATTCACTTAAATGAAGGACAGAGTCATTGCATCCAACTTTTGGCAATTATGAACAAATCTACTATTAACATCCATATGTAGTGTTTTGTGTGGACAGTTTTTAACTCATTTGGGTGCCGAGAGACACAATTGCTGGATGGTATGGTAACAGCATGATTTGCTTTAAAAAAAGCAAAAACCTGTGGACTGTCTTTGGCATGGCCATCTGCCTGCATTCCTGCCTGCGATGAATGAGAAGTTGCTTCACACTCTCATCAGCATTTACTGGGGTCGGTGTTCTGGATCCCAGCCCTTCCAGCAGACATGTAGCGCTACATCATCGTTGCTTTAATTTTCATTTTCCTGATTATGTATAATACATAATATCTTTTTTGTTACCATTTTTATATCTTCTTTGATGAGGTTCTATCAAAGTCTTTGTCCCATGTTTTAATTGTTATTTTCTTTTGAGTTATTTAGTTGGAAGGGTTCTATGTATATTTCAGAACAGTTTTTTTTTTTTTTATCAGATATGTCTATAGCTTCTCTTTTCATTATCTTGGCAGTATCTTTGCAGGAAAAATGTCCTAATTTCAGTGAACTCTAGCTTATCAATTCTTTCTTTCATAACGTATACTTTTCAGGTTGTGTTTTAAAAGCATTGCCAACTCGTCATGTACATTTTTTCCTACATTGTCTTACGGATTTGTTTGACATTTAGTTCTATGATCCATTTATGTTAATTTTTGTGAAGTATGTAAGGTCTGTGTCTGGATTCATTTTTTATTTCGTATGTGAACGTCTCCTGGATCCAGCATCATTTGTTGAAATGTCTGCCCCTTACTCATTGCATTGACTTCGCTTCTTTGTCAAAGATTAGTTGACTGTGTTTATGGGGTTCTATTCAGAGATCTCTACTCTATATTCCTTAATAAATTTGTCTATTTTCCCCCTCAATTTCACCCTATCTTGATTACTGTATTTTTACAGTAAATTTCAAAGAAGGATGATGTCAGTTCACCAAATGTTCTTTGGATGATTCATTTGCCTGGAATATCTGTTTCAATATTTTTCTTTCACCCTATGTGTGTCTTTCATCCAAATGTGTTTCTACAAGTAGCACACAGTTGAATGTCGTTTATTTATCTATTTTCACAATATATTTCTTTTAATTAGAGAATTTAACCCATTTACATTTAGATAATTACTGATAGAAAAGAACTTAAATTGCTAGTTATTTTGTTTTAGTATGCCGTGTAGCTTTTCAGTTCTTCATTTACTCCTTTATTCTTTTTTTGTATTTAATGGGTGTGTTGGAAATGACACATTTTGATCCACTTCACCTTTCCTTTTGTATGTATTCTATTGATATTTCTTTTTTCATTGAATTTTTTAGAATGTATTTTTATTTTTACATATACATGTGTTTATTAGGTTTCCATTTTTTTTGCCTTCACAAAATTAAAAAGGCTTAAAATTTAATAACAATGTTTAAAATAAGGACTAGAAACAAAAACCTTGTAAAGAATGAATGAATTGATCCCTGTGAATTGAATAGTGACTAATTCTCACATAAATTTAATTTTGAACAAAGTACATTATTTAAACCTTAATTTTTAATTCAACTTGTTAATATGTCATTTAGGATATTGCATCCTCATTTATAAGTGACATATGTTTGTAATTTCCCCTTTATCATAATATATTTTCTTCAATTATGATAACAGGGGTACCCAGATAAAGTAGGATGATTTTGATGTATTTCTTCTTTTTCTGTTCTATCAATATTTCTCTCTGTTTCCAGGAGGATTATACATAAAAACTTAAAATCATAACTATTTTAAATTAATACCAACTTAATTTCAATTGTGTACAAAAATCTTCATTCGTTTACAATTTCACTGTACCACTTTGTTATTGATGTAATAAATGCCTCTTTACATATTGCGTACCCACTAACAGAGATTCACATGATACAGTTTTATGCTCTTGTCTCTGAACTCCTCTTAAAGACTAAAAAAAAAAAATTACAAACCAAACTTCCAACAATATTGTTTATTATATTTATCAATGTATTTTCCTTCACAATTCAACTTTATATTTTTATATGACTTCAAGTTACTGTCTAGATAATTTCATTTGAACTTTATGACTACTTTTAGCATTTCTTGTAGGGTTAGGGTAATGGTGATAAAATCCATCAGCTTTTTTTAGACTAGTCCAGTGCAGCAGTGAGAGGGAGGAAAGAGAAGAAAAAGGAGCTCAATCCCTAAAAATCCCTCAGATTTTGATTATCTGGGAGTGTCTTCATCTCTTCCTCATTGCAAGGGTCGTTTTTTCCAGATGTAACATTCTCAGTTGTCAGATTTTGTTTCATTTTGTTTTAGAACTTTATATTATCCCTTTGCGTCTGGCCTGAAAGTTTTCTGCTAAGAAATGTTTTGATAATCTTTTTTGAAGATTGTCAATCAGATGAATCACTTTCTCTTAGTGCTTTCAAGATTCGCTCTTTGTCTTTACCTTTCAACATTTTGATTATCATGATTCCTCCCTTCACCAGTTTCATTAGAATCAGTCTCTTCCAATTTATCCTAAGGAGAACTCATAGTAGTTATGGAATTTTACACCCATGTCTTTCCTCAATAATCTCTTTATTCTGTTCACTTTTCTTCATCTCTGTATGTGTGTACATGCATATGTGTGTTTGAGTGTTGGGTTATTTGTTTAGTTGTTTATTTATTTATTTGAGACCATCTTGCTCTCTTGCCCTGGCTAGAGTGAGGAAGGATAATCATAGCTCCCTGCAAACTCACAAATCTTAGAGTCAGTGACCCCCTTGAGACCCCCTCCTGAGTAGCTACTATAGGCATGCGCCACCACATCTATCTAATTTTTTTCTTTTTTTAGTAAAGACAGGCTATCACTCTTTCTTAGGGCGATTTCAGTGATGGCCCTAAGTGATGGCCCTGGCCTCGAGTGATGTTTTCACCTGAGCCTAGAGTGCTAGGAATGCAGACGTAAACCATTATGCTTGATCTACACTTACTTTTCTTTATTTAAATTTTTATCCTTCAAATTCAACAATTTTTTTTTTCAGTTTTTTTGGCTGGGGCTGGATTTGAATCCACCACCTCCAGCATATGGAGCCAGCGTGCTACTCTTTTGAGCCACAGGCGCCGCCCCTCAGATTCAATAATTTTAAATGACCTATCTTCAATTCTTAGTCAAGCCTTCTGTTGAACCCCTCTAGTGAATTTTTAAATTTAGTTAATGCTTTTAAAGCTCCATGATTTCCAATGGTTCTTTTTCATATTTTCTATTTGTTGATATTTCCATTTTGTTCATGTGGAATTTATGGTTCTTTAGTTCTTTGAGTTTTCCTCTAACTCCTTGTCCATAATTAAGATAGTTGTTTTAAAGTTTTTGTATAGTATGTTTGACATATGGTTTTATTCAAGGATAGTTTTGGGGAGATTAATTTTTGTTCCTTTGAATAGTCTGTTTTATTGATTTCTTTGCTTTGTGATATTTTGTTGAATATTGGACAATTGGGGAGAAAAAAGCCAACTCTGTCAATCTTTGCAGACTGGCTCTGTGTAGGGAAAGACCTTTTCTAATTAGAAGGATGTGCTCTAAGTCTTGAGATCAGCCCACAGTGAAGTCTTAAATATTTTTAGGCATTCTCTAGGTAGGCACCCTACTTGAGCCTGCGTTTATGCCTTTTCTCAGTATACGTTGCTATTTTAAGGGTCTTCATTTCCCCAGCATTCTCCTCTATACTTCTCGAGGCCTAGGCTGCTCTGTTGTATTTTTCAATCAATAGTCTCTTGCCTGGGGCATCTGCAGGTTTTCAGATCTCTTGTGGTTTTCACAAGCTGTGCTCTGAACTTCCCGCAGTGACCCCCTAGCTTGACGTTCCAGCTGTGCTGCAGCTGGCCACCTGTGCTCTGACTGTGGTGACACAGAGATCAGTCAGGCAGCACTCCAACAAGTCAGAACCCTGGAAAGTAGAGCCAGTGTTCTCTGTGAGTCTGGTGCAAGGAAACCCCAAGGACCAGGGAATTCCTTCCCTCAATCTACCTCATAAGTGAAACCTGGGAGAAGAAAAATACCACAAAATTTCCCAACATTCTTTTTTTATTAAAATATTCTATATTTAGCCCAGATAATATATTTGTTAACAGTGGAAAATTAGACTAAATCCATGTAGTATGTGACTGTTTTCTCCCAGCAGTTATCTACCTAATTTTAATGACTGTGTAACATCGCCCCATAGGACACAGCAGATGTTTTATGCAACATTATTAATGTGACAGTCATATAAGAAAACTTATTTCCTATTAGAAGTCAGAGAGGCCACTAACTGTATTATACATGTATCCGTTTTTTTTTCTTATTTATTTATTTGTTTCCTACAGATCCATGACTGTAATCCAGAAATTCTACAAAGCAACATCAACCAGTCCCTAGCTGTATGTTTGATGTTTCCATGGGGAAAACAGAAACCTAAATGTTCCTAGTCTTCCATCTTCCATTAGTGTTTTTAATATCTGTATGTACAATGTTTAGCACCATCAGAAACAAACATTAAGTGATTGGTAGACATGATATAAGGAACTGAGGTATGTGTGATACCGGGACTGATCTGTTGGTTTTATTTCCCCCGGTTGATTGGCTTATTGACCAAGATTATAATGAAGGCTTATTTGTCTTATTTAATATTAGCTATTGTGACTTTATCAATCACATAAGTTAAAATATACAAGTACTGGAATGGTCAGCGAGGTTATTTCGTTTCTTTTCAAAGATAACTATATTTTGACAGCTGCTATCTTGTTCATCTAACAGAAAACTTAGATTTTATGACCAATTAAAGAGCTATATATAGTTAGTTGCTTTTAGCTTCCTCTCTCTCTCTCTCAAAAAAAAAAAAATATATATATATATAAATATATGTCAGTCTAGGTAGCTGCTTGTTTCACGTATGTGCAAACCTGTTCAAGGAAACTGGAGACAGCTGGAGGTAGAGATTTATCTGTGATATAAATGCAAATGAAATTCTCAGAATAAGTGAGAATTCCTCCTTCTGTCTCCACTCAGAGTAAGGCGGCATAATCCCATGAGTGGAGTCAGTGACACTTGTCACTACCCAAAACGGAAAAGTCGCTTTCACTAATAGAAAATCTCCACTATGGACCCAGGGACCTGGAAAACTGGTCTGTCTTTTCCTATATGTCCTATATTCACAAATGGTAGCTTAATCCCAAGATCTCAGTAAACTGGTATCAGTTCACTTACTTATTACTTGCTGACTTTGGGTATTGTTGAAAAGAGATATTCTTAGATTAATGCTGAATAACAATGAGTAAGCAAAATAATGTGAAAATTGCTGGGGAATTTGAGGATGGGGTTAAATTGGTATGAATCAGCAGGATATATAGGGTTGAATTATTTTTATTTGCTTGCAAAAATTCTTCTTCTTTTTTTTTTTTTTGAGACAGAATCTCACTCCGTTGCCTTGGTAGAGTGCTGTGCTTTCACAGCTCACAGCAACCTCCAGCTTTTGGGCTTAGGCAATTCTCCTGCCTCAGCCTCCCGAGTAGCTGGGACTATAGGCGCCAGACACAATGTCTGGCTACTTTTTTGTTGCAGTATGGCTGGGGCCAGGTTTGAACCCACCACCCTCAGTATGTGGGGCCAGCACCCACAAAAATTATTCTTAAAATGGGAAAATATAAGTATGAATCAAAGGGATGTGTTTAAGCGCCACTATTGCTTACAAAAGATGGTCTTCATGTTTCTCCACAAAATTCACAGCTCAGTGGTAACTTGCAACTTGTATCATGGAAAAGTAGAACCAAGAAGCACAATTAGAAAGCTATTTGGATCA
The DNA here is from genome assembly GCF_027406575.1 of Nycticebus coucang. Taxonomy (NCBI): domain Eukaryota; kingdom Metazoa; phylum Chordata; class Mammalia; order Primates; family Lorisidae; genus Nycticebus; species Nycticebus coucang. Next base: position 98,424,975 of record NC_069793.1, on the reverse strand, counting down.
GTGAAAATAGTCAACACTATACAATTCATCCAAAGGAAAAAAGATGAAGACAGAATTCTTAAACCAGTTGATCCTCAAATAGAGTATAATTTGCATGTCATCTGCCATTATCTACATTATGGATAATATAATATGTATTAATACACATATGTGTGTGTTATCATGTAGTATAAACATAGTATGGTATGTTAGGTCAAACATATATGTGAACTTGCATATATGTAAAAGAATAAATAGGCATAATATTTGTTGCGTGACCCGAGACGTGAACGAGCAGCAGCTTTGCTCTAGGTGTGAACTCGCTCCTGTAATTATTAAGTCAAGAAACAGACTATACACCGTGGGATGGCATATAGCAAAGTTCTTTATTCCAAGTTTAAGTTTTATACTCTTCCAGTCACGTACACACCTCATCCATTATCTATTAGCTGAATTTTAACTTGAAAGGAAACATTTATCATATCAAGGTAACCACTATTGTAGTAAATCCCTTCCTCTAAACAGTGACTAGTTTTCCAAGCAGGGCACAAAGATGAAAACAGCTATAGGGGAACAGAGTTAATAGAAGAATATCTTCAAGCATTCACTCAGTTTACTCAGTATGAGGTAACGACTTGTGTCTTTCCCTCAGGGCAGAGCACCTATAGACCTCTGATGATATGTTGTTTTTTTTTTTTTTTTTGGTCTTTGGCCAGGGCTGGGTTTGAACCCGCCACCTCTGGCATATGGGACTGGCGCCCTACTCCTTGAGCCACAGGCACCGCCTGACTATATGTTGTTAACATATGTCAACCCTCTGGCCCGTATCTCTGAGGAAGGGCGGCATGCCCTTGGATCTCAGGCTTCACGGGGTGTACTGCTTCAGAGAAAAGGCCTAAGGAATTTTACAATTCCAAAAAAGCCTAACTCTGTGAGTAACCCAGGGGGGTCCAAGCCTCTTAAGCCTCTGGAAGAAAAGCATGTCATTTTAAACTCACACTGAATTTACTTTGTGCGCTTGATGTAGGATAAGTTTATTTCTAAATATTATCCTACAATATTCATAAATTCAATGGGCATATATAAATTAGAATAGACACTGATCATTGCACTGGAGAAAGATTACAGAAGACCCTGATTACTAACTTTATTCACTTAAATGATTACTCCTTCTAGAGAATGTTGAGGCCGGGTTTGAACCCACCACCCTCAGTATGTGGGGACTTGAAGGCAGAAATATGGAAACATTTCAGTATTTGAAAAGTAAGCACAGCCTAATTACCTATTGACTAAATGTATGGATCAATGGTATAAACCACTTCTGTTGACATTATCAAAAAAGGCTAAAAATGGGGCGGCATCTGTGTCTCAAGGAGTAGGGCACTGGCCCCATTTACCAGGGGTAGTGGGTTCAAGCTCTGCTCCAGCCAAAACTGCAAAAAAAAAAAAGGCTAAAAATGTCCCACACATTAATATAGAGTGATATACTGCATATGTTATAATATCTAATAACTTGTTAAGTTGGCAAATAAGCATTTTTTTTTTTAAGACACTATGTCACCCCCGGTACAGTGCAGTGGCATCAGAGCTCACAGCAACCTGAAAGTCTTGGGGTTAAGTGATTCTCTTGCCTCAGCCTCCCAAGACCTGGGATGACAGGGGCCCGCCACAATGCCCGGCTATTTTTTTGTGCGTTGGTGTTGTAGTTGTCATTGTTGTTTCATTGGCCCCAGCTGAGCTTGAACCTGCCAACCTTGGTGCATGTGGCTGGTGCTGTAACCACTGTGCTACGGGTGCCGACTCAAGTAAGTCTCTTGATTTTTATGTTAAAGATACAGAAACTAAGGCTCAGCCAAGTGAAACTCTTTTCTTGATGAAACAAGATTTATTTTCTTTTATTTTTTTTTATTTGTATAAATGTAAGGGGCTGCAAGTGTGGTTTTTACTACATAGATTTATTGCATAATGGTGAAGTCAGTGTTTTTAGTGTAACCCTCACCTGAGTAATGTATATCATACCTGTTAATTTCTCATTCCTCACCCCACTCCCATCCTCCCGCTCTCCCGAGTGGAGTCTCCCAGTCTCCAAAGTGTCTTATTCCATGGACTGCGTCAGTGTATACACATAAGTTAGCTCCCACTTACAAGTAAGAACATGTGATATTGGACTTTCTGTTTCTGAGTTATTTTAACCAAGATAATGGCCCGACTGAATAGTGTTCCATTGCCTCAAAGTGACGAAGTTCTATGGTGGTGTTCATGTTCCAGGCTGTGGCTAAACCTCAACTGAATATGCTTCTTTAGTCATTCTGCTCTTCACACGACCGCAAAAAAAGCACTTGCATGAGAATCTCCATAGTAAACTCTGTCTCCAGGGATTCAGAGTTAAAAGGGCTATGTGGGGACACTGTTTGCAAAGTAAATAACAGTTGTCAACCTCCAACTGAAACTGTATGTTGACTCTATTCTATTTGTATATGATTGTGAGTCAGTATACTTTAAGAAAATTTTAGAAAAAAAACTTTCTTTGAAGTGGGTTAAAATGAAAAAAAAATTCAGTTTAATCTTTAAAAAGTGTATATTAATAATACATAACTAAAACGCTTGTTCATATTAACCTCATTTGACTCTCACAGCATTCCTGATAGGTTACAGAAGTGAATATTATTACCTACATTTTACAAATGAAAAATGTAAGAAATTAAAGTCCCAAAGAATTCTTGCCTATAATCAAATATTATTAATATAATGCCTATGTCAGAATCACTGGTAAATTATAGGTTTTCAGTTTCCTAAGCAAATTATTTCTTGTTCTGTATCTGGCTGCTTGAAGGTTATTACTTTATAGAATCTAGTCACATTCAAATATATATCTGTTTTACAGACAGTGCCTCACTCTGTTGCCCAGGATGGAGGGCGGTGGCCTGACCACATCTCACTGCAGCCTCAAACTCCTGGGCTCAAGCAGTCTTCCTATATTAGACTCCTGAGTAGGTGGGACTATAGGTGTGAGCCACCCTACCGTGGTAATTTTTAAAAAATATCTTGTAGACAACGAATCTTGCTATGTTGTCCAGGCTGGTCACAAATGTAGTGATATTCTCATGTTGGACTCCCAAAATGCTGGGCTTATAATGGCATGAACCACTGTGTGTGGCTTAGGAACATTTGCGTGTACACACACACACACACACGTTTACTGCTAGAGTAGGTATGTTTACAGACATATGTAACCACCAGGTAGGGGTCCTGACTATAGCTCATAATATAATAAATAAGTATGCATTGATGATACCACCAGCACAATTCATTATCTGTATGAATACAAAAAACATTTTCATGTCATTCAGGTTACCAGCTATTCTAAAAATGTATGTCTTTTCTTAAAAATTTATCTTTTTTTTTTTTTCTTTCAGTTTTTGGCTGGGGCTGAGTTTGAGCCCACCACCTCTGGTATATGGGGACAGTGCCCTACTCCTTTGAGCCACAGGCGACACCTTTGACAAATTTATCTTCTTGAATCTTTCCTATTGGAAACAAACACATTTGTATTCCAATCTTCATGTTGATATTTCAGTAAAAAAGGCTGATAAATTTAAGTTTTCACAGATGGTTATGTAATTACCTTGGGTAGAAAGAAGCTACCTGATTAATCTCCCACTGATTTATCCTGTATTCCTGGGACTTTGAAACTTGTATCCTTAATTTTAAATCAAGGAACATGAGAACGTGTCTTCTGAAAGGCAGAAAGATAACAACTCATTTCTTCCATTAATAAATCAGAAATGGTGGGGCTCCTTCAACGTTCAAGACACTGTTTAAGGAGTTTTATTTATTATTTTAAATACTTATTCTCTCAGTGAACAAATAATTGGCTTGCCCTTTTATGAGCCTAAATAAAATAACAGTGGCAATATATTGTCTGGAAAAAATAAGGCATCTACTCTTAAACTTCCTATGGCTTTACTAGGTAGGCATCTTTCTTTCCCATAATGAGGGCATGAATGCTGTAGAGTGTTTCACATTTCATCTTTGGGGGCTATAGAATTGGCAAATGCATGTGACAGCCAGCTGCAGAGGTGCTGAGGGATTCGCGTTGTGGCACAGTTGCACACAGCAGATGCACTGAGTCCCCTTCTGCCTTCCCCATCACTATCATTTTAACAGCAGGGCAGCAAATGCTTGTCAACGTCTACCTGCTCATTTTCCAGGGTGACGGGTAACAGCCATATCAAGTAAGGAGAAGTTCAACATTTATTTCTAAAGGTCTGGGCTGAAATCAGCACTTGTGCAAGTTGAAATTTTGCCTTAGGTGACTGGATGTTGAGTCTGCCCTAAAGGAAGTAAGCTATAAAACTCAGTGCTCTCTTTAAAATTGTTAAGATTTAAAATATAAGGCCAGTAACAGCTCCGATCATACCTGGTAAAGAAAAGCAGTTTGATTAAATTGTTTATAGATTACAAATTGCCAAAGAACCCTTGTATCCTTAATGGGAAAAAGAGAAAATCAATCCATAATAAGGGACAGATTTTAGATTTATGCACACGTTTAGAAAAGTATCTAGAACCGCTGTGCCATATCCTACTTTTTATTACTAATTGTTCATTCATTTGGAGAAGTTGAAAATCAGTTGCAAATCGAAGTAATTAGTAATTGCATTGTTGTTCCTATACAGTCATGAGTCATTAAACCACAAGGGTATATTCCGAGAAATGTGTCATTAGTTTCATCACTGTGTGAACGAATGTTGTCGAGGGCACTTACACAGACCTGGAGGGAGTAGCAGCAGACCTGGGCTCTGTGACACACATGTGCAGCCTGTTGCTCCTAGACCATAAATGTATACTCACATTACTGTAAGGAATATGACAGGCAATTGTACCGCAACAGTATTTGTATATCCAAACAAACTCAAACATGGAAAAGGGACAGTAAAAGTACGGTATGAGAGATGACAAATGATACAAACGTATAGGACCTAATATACATGGAGCTTGTAGAACTGGAAGCTGCTCTGAGTCCCTGAATGAGTGGAGAATGTGAAGACCTAGAGCCTTGCTGTCCACTGCTGTGTACTCGTAAACACTGTCCAGGTAATCTGCACTGAGTTTGGAAAAAATATATTTCTTTCTTGTGTCATTAATTAAACTTAGCTCCCAATGTTGATAGCAGCTCAATTCATAATGGCAGGGATGTGGAGATGACCCAAGTGCCTATCAATTCATGAATGGATTAATAAACTGTGGTATTTGTGCACCATGGAGCACTACTCAGCTACAAAAAAAATGGGGATCTAGTATCTTTTGTAACAATCTGGATGGAACTGAAAACCATTCTCCTGAGTAAAGTGTCACAAGAATGGAAAGAAAAAAAAACCCACCACATAAGTTCAATACGAAATTGGAACTAATCCATCAATACTTATGTGCACATATGGAAGTAAAATTCAGGGAAAGTCAGGCAGGTAGAAGTGGGGAGGAGGGTGGGGTAAGTTCACACCTAACTGATATGATGTCCGTACTCTGGGAGAGGAGCATCCTTGTACATTTGTCTTAACCTGTGCAAAATCAAATTATGTAACCAAAATGTGTGTGCCTATGTAATATTATGAAATTAAAAAGCAAAATGAAATAATGGGAATTTGAAAAGAAAACAAAAAGGCCTAGATGAGAATCTGAGCCTTTAGAAATGCTCTGATTCTATCCAGAAGAAAAGTATTGTACATGTAAAGTTGTGCTATGTTGATATAAATTCTTGGTTCTGTTGAGTCCCATAGGTAACTGAGGCCATTGAAATTTCTTGTCTAGTCC